>NW_004524738.1:713717-725230 GCF_000260255.1 Octodon degus
TAGATGATTGTTCAAAAAGAAGGGGGTGGTGAATGAAGGCAAGAAACAGGAAAAGGAATGTTTTGGGACTGTCCTGCTTCAAGGTTGTATATGGTTAAATTTTTAGACTTATGTGCAAACATAAGAAGTATATAATTTTATGCCTATTTTTAAAATATTAAAATGTATTCTAATTTTTAAATGTTTTTTCATCATATTCTGTAGGGACTTAAAGTTCAACATATCAATACTTGATGAAAATACCTGTTCCATGTGATGCCTAAGATGTTTGATATTCAGACAGATAGTGAGGTTAAGCTTAACAGCCCAGGTTGTATGGTAATAACAGTAAGCTTGTCTTCTGGAGGGTTAACAACCTAAGTTTGCGGACCAAAATTAGACAAAAAGGAGGGCCACAAGGAAAGTCAACATTTTGGCCCTAGCCTTCCAAGGTCAATTAAGACTCAGGACATATGAGAACTTGTACTGTAATGTCATGTATGTCGGTAGTGTCCCAAATTTTCTGATCAAGGAGATTACAGAGCCAAAGAGGAAAGTGATCGATGATGTAGAGTGTGCCTAAGGAGAGTCACATGGGGAGAAGACACTCTCTCAGGCTTTCACAGAGAGCACATTGGCCAAGCAATGGCTGTGACTCATCCACATGACTGACACTGACAAAGGTTCTACAATCTGAGGTACAGGATCTCTGGATAAATCCTGAGGGGATTTCACTGACCTTATCACACCCAAAAGCTACAACTCTTGTTGCATAGGTCCTGCTTTACCTTGGTCTTAACCATCCAGCAGAAAAGTATAAAAACAAAATATAAGAAGTAAAAAAAAAATTTTAAAAAAAAGGGGTGGCTGGAGAGATGGCTCAGTGGTCTAAAGCACCTACTTAGAATAAGCTTGGCAAAGCACAGGAACCGCGGTTCAATCCCCCAGCACCACATGCCAGCCAGCCCCACTCCCTGGTGGGCTGAGCTGGCCACACACACACACACACACACACACACACACACACACAAAATAAATGCAAAAAAAAAATTTTTTTTTAAAAAGAAGTAAAGCCATGCTGTTTTGTTGAGCTGTAGGGGACTCAGGTCAACAATTTCTGACATTGCCAGTGAAGCGGAAGACCCAATACTATTATGGACTGCTGGACTCTTTTAGAATATTTTGCTGAGTTTACACACCTATGGTGTTCAAATGATGGAACTTAACAAAAAGGGGGGATGCAGATGAATGTCCATTTTGTATCTGTGTGTTCAGGGTGGGTGGGATGGATATATGGTTGCATTCTCTTGATGAATGGAGGGATTTGTTCTAGTGGTGTTTGTGGATGGTATGTCATGTCCGCCTCTTGTGCAGCGATTAACCTCTGGGAAGAGTGTATGCAATGTGTTGATTATTGAAGCTATCCTACCAATTTGGTTTGAGGCTGTCTCATTGCTATTTTTTTCTCAATAGAATTATGGAAAAATATTTTAAATAAAAATTTTTTAAAAAACTCTGAGATGTTGGCGGCAGCCTTTCAGTTGTTGGACTAGATCAGAGTGCTTGCTGTAAGCAAAATACTGCAATAAATTGTATTTTGAAAGAGGATGCGTAATCTCTCTGGAACGTGCGGTGCACAAAACTGACCAGCAGAGGGCAGGACGTGCACACTTCTTTAAAAGCAGTCGATTTCCCACCTGCTCAGGGGCGCCGATCCCGCAAGTGCAATTGTTTGGACCATATTATAGCAGTCATCCCCAGAGGAAAACTTCCTTTCCGTTTATATTGGATAAGTTTATATTTGAAAACTGAAAAATAAAATGTTATTTTGTCTCTCAGTTCCATTTATCATCTCAGCAGCCAGGCCTCCCGGGCCTCCCGGGCCTCCCGTGTTGAGCTCTCTTCGTCTCTTTGCTTCGCACATTGTGTTACCTCTGGGGCCCCCGACACCCAGCTTGTATCTCACAATGGCTTTAGAGAGCTCAGCCCACGTCCCCGATCTCTAGACTCCCTTAATGCATTGCTTTCAGACACTACCCGCTGAGGGCTCGCCACACCTCCAAGTTCTAACATGCTCCATTTCAAGTCCTCAGTCCCACCTGCCACTCACCGTCACTTCCCTTCAACTTTCCTGGTCTCACAAAGTATGGTTTCAAATTCTCTGGTTGCTCAGGTCCAAGCCGTGGGACGACTGTCCTGAATCTGACTTTTTCTCTCACAGTGCATCCGTACTACAATTAAACCGCAAAGTTTGTCTTGCATTTAAAATGTGGTCGCCGTCTGCCTGCCTTTCCCCACAGGTTCTAGTGGGTCAAGAGCCCTGAGAATGAAGACTTTTTTTTTTAACCTGGATAGAAGTATTACAGGATTTCAAAGTAAGCATTTTTGTGTTTATTGTACTGGCTGTCACAATGGCCAACAATGAATAGCAGGCATCACGTGATCCAGCAACAAAACTGTTCATTTTATTTTCCTCTTAGTACTGCACTTTGGGGGTAATGGCATCCTGTATGGCTTTCATACTAAGAAAAAAAGCTTAGCATGTGATGAGGGTGGGGTGCAGTCCACTGGGGACAGTTTTGAACCCTAGAACTGTTCCACTGTGGCCTCTTGGTTGCAGGCAGAAGGCTTAGCAACTGGGGTCCTCTGAGAACAAAATGTCCATTATACATTGGTGAGAAGTGGGGTGAAGTAGAGGCTCAGCCTGTTCATGAATCCCTGAGCCAACTGGCACTAATTAGGGGGAGCAATCCCCGACAAGACTGTCACCTCCATTTTGTGCAGGTCTGCAAGTGTACTCTGTAGTGTTTCCAGCAGGCAATGATGTTTTCTCAAGGCTGAAAGATAGCGTTTTGTTCCTGAGCCATAGAATCCATCCTGAATCCGTACAAACAGACACAAAATGTATGGGAAGGGTATTACAAATACAACGTCAACTACACTGGGTAGTCTACTTTTTAACATCCGCTCTCCAAGATTATGACAAATCCACTGAGATCATCAATTTATAATGCAATCCGGGTCTGTTTCTCAGTGACTGTCTCATGCAGTGGTTCTGGCCGGAGGTTTCTCTTCCAGTTGTGGTCTCTATGCGAAGCAAAGTCACAGCCTTCGCTTTCGGCTGGAACCGCCATCTTCCAGTTTGCCAAAATGACTAACACAAAGGGCAAGAGGAGGGGAACCCAGTACATGTTTTCCAGGCCTTTTAGAAAACATGGGGTTGGGGCTGGAGAGATGGCTCAGTGGTCTAAAGCACCTACTTGAAACAAGCTTGGCAAAGCACAAGGAACCGCGCTTCAATCCCCCAGCACCACATGCCAGCCAGCCCCGCCCCCTGGTGGGCTGAGCTGGCCACACACACACAATAAATAAATGTAATAAATAAAAATAAATAAATATTTAAAAAAATAAAATATATATATATTTAAAAAAAAAAGAAAGAAAACATGGGGTTGTTCCTTTGGCTACATACATGCGAATCTACAAAAAGGGTGATATTGTAGGCATCAAGGGAATGGGGACTGTGCAAAAAGGAATGCCTCACAAATGTTACCATGGCAAATCGGGAAGAGTCTACAACGTTACCCAGCATGGCATTGTTGTAAACAAGCAAGTTAAGGGCAAGATATTTGCCAAGAGGATTAATGTGCATATCGAGCATATTAAACACTCAAAAAGTCATGATAGCTTCCTGAAACATGTCAAGGAAAATGATCAGAAAAAGAAGGAAGCCAAAGAGAAAGGTACCTGGTTCAGCTGAAACACCAGCCTGCCCCTCCCAGAGCAGCACACTTTGTGAGGACCTTTGGAAAGGAACCCGAGTTGCTGGAACCCATTCCCTATGAGTTCATGGCATAAATTGGGGATGTTGCTCTGCCATTCATTACCTAACTGGCAGCTTAAGTGTTCTAGGTCCTGTGTAAAAATAAAATCATCCTGTGTTGTAAGGGTGGTTTTCTTAGTTGAACAGGTATGTGGTGCCTTCTTACCTCAGAAATATTTGCAGCAGATTTTCACTGTACCCAGTAATTGTGTCTAGCCTTTACTCTTCAGTATTTTCTTGATGAAAGATACTGCTGAGGTATTGCGCAGGTGTATACCCAAAAATTCAAATATATATAAAGTATTTATATTGGCTTGAAGATCCTGTAAATCATCATGGGGAAAAGATGTATCAAAATAAATGGAAGTCACTTCAGAAACAGACTTAAGTCCATTTCAGTTAAATAAATTGTTTAAAGCAAAAAAAAAAAAAAAAGTCACAGCCTTCAAAAGACTTCACCAGTGGCTTTCAAGGTGGCCTGCTCATCAGATGACAAGCCAGTCATCACCATGGGCAAAAGATTTCAGGTTGTTACTCTGTGCATCTTCCCATAGAGCTCCTTCCAAGTTCTCTGGGAAAGGGGCCTGGTTTCCTACTTATACTTTCAACCCCATAAGAATGAACTGGTAAAGAGATTTAAATAGTAATAAAAATGTTGTGGATTTCTCCTTTCAGTTGCCAGTCTTGGCGCTATTTAAAATGTTCTGGTTTCAGTTTGCTTTTGCCTGGAGGTTTAAGCCCAGCATTTCCTGTAGCGTGAAATTACTGGCCATATTTTCCTTCAGTTCTTTCATGTCTTAAGAGTAGCCATATTTTTATTTCAGGTCTCAAATTTTGGCATATAGAATTTAAGATGACACGGGCTCTCTTGGCACTTCCAGGACTCCCTCTGTCTCTGTCTCTTCTTCCATCCCCTCCCACCTCCCTCTGTCCTTCTTCTCTCCTTGCCTGCCTCATACCGCTTGCTCTCTGTCTTCCTTCTTTTCTTATCCCTCCTCCTCTTTTTTTCGGTTTTCTTTTTTTCTTTTCCTTTTTTTTTTTCATAATTTTATTGAGAAACAAATAGCAATGAGACAGTTTCAAATCACATTGGTAGGACAGTTTCAATAATTAACACATTGCATACATTCTTCTTAGTGGTTAATTGCTGTACAAGATGCAGACATGATATCCTATTTACAAACACCATTAGAAAAAATCCCTCTATTCATTAAGAGAATGTAACTATATGTCTATCCTAACCATCTTTTTCGGTTTTGACAATGACCATCTCCTAAGGCTATCAGTATGAGGAAACACGTTCTTTATTTTTGTTTTTTTTTTTAAGTTTTATATTTTATTAAGATAATTTCATGTGTTTTCCCCATTTAGGTTTTTTTTTTTTTTTTTAATTTTATTCATTTCTGTGTGTGTATGTGACCGGCTCAGCCCACCAGGGGGCGGGGCTGGCTGGCATGTGGTGCTGGGGATTGAACCGTGGTCCTTGTGCTTTAGCTGAGCTTGTTCTAAGTAGGTGCTTTAGACCACTGAGCCATCTCACCAGCCCACGTTCTTTATTTTTGGATCCTAAGTCTGTTTCAACTTATTTTGATTTCAAATAGAAAGTTTTTCAAAATTCATCTAGCAGCCAATGGTCTACAACCCGCAAGTTGATCTTAGAACTTCCGAGGTCCCTCAGAGCTGATTGCACGTCCAGATGCAGTGCTAAGTAATTCATATGCTGTTTGGCTTACTTCTCAATGCAACTTTATAATAGAGACATTATGCTCACGCTTAGAGGAGAAATTCAGAGGCTTCAGGAAAGGTGAAGTAATTGCCATTAAGTGGTACACAGTTTGCAAAGCGCAGCATCCACGGTCTACCCTGTCTCTGAGCTCAAGGCCCTGGACTGTGACATCATGCGAAAGTGGCTCACACCACAGCCTCCAGGAAGGAGCGAAAGAGCCGGAGAAGAAGGGGCCAAGCGTGGTGGAGTTCTGGCGTTTATGTCCCTCTAATCCATGCCCATAGCGGAGCTGCAGTTCCGATTCCATCCACAGGAGGACGCCACAGCTCACCCTCCGCCTTTGTCCGGGAACTCAGAGCTGAGTACCCCAAAAGCTGTTCATTTTGAGAAGCTGAATTGAGGAGCCCTAAAGTCAGCGCAAGGTGGGAGCTGAGCTGGTAACTCAGGCGTGCAAGGAAAAGTCCTCCCTGGGGCACAAATGCAAATTCTCTGGTGGGCGCAGTGAAGTGGAAAGAGGAGCGAGCTGAGCCGGGAGATGGAAATCAGCCTCTCTACGTGGAGGAAGTTCAGAGAAAGCCCAGGCTGTCCTCAGCCCCAGTCTCTGGGAAGAGAACCGCCCCCGGGCTGGCCCGCCTCTCCAGCCATGAAGAGGAACAGGCGGCCCTCCTCAGCAGCACTGCTCTTTAGGGTTTCTCACACTAAAACATAGCAAACAGCTCCTGCCATCTGACATTGCTAGGGAACCCCTGAGAATGTGAGAAACACTGCTACACATAGCCGTTAGATTCCTGCAAAGCACCTAAGTCAAAGAACCTGGTGCCCGCCACGGCGGTGCATGGCTATAACCCCAACACTAGGGAGGATGAGGAAGAAGGATCGTTGTGCATTTGAGACCAGCCTGGGCTAGAGAGTGAACCCAAGGTCAGCCTGAACTGCATAGAGAGACCTTGTCTCAAAAAGACTTCACAAGAATTTTTTTTGAATCTGTCTCTTTCAGCTACTATCAAATAACCCTGTTAAAGTTTAGAAGAAAAAGGGAAAAATTTATACTTTATATAATAAACATAAAGTTCTTTATAAAAAGGTTGTTGGGTTAGAGCCACTCAGGGACACCCATTTCAGACTTCTTTCCTCTAAAACCATGAGGGAACAGACCGTGCTGTCGTCAGCCCGTCTCTGAGGTAGTTTTCCAGGCGGCCCAAGGTGTGCAGCGCACGCCTTATACATTGTGGAAACTCTGTGGCCAAGTGAGCAGTGAAGAGTTCTGTCATGTTAGCTTCCAGTGCAGACGAACAGCTCCCCGGAGGCCAGCCTCCACGCGGCGGCGTCCTCTGCCCTTCTTACCAATTTCGTGTTGAGGCAGAGACCTACTGAGCAGACAAATGGGCCACGCAGCGCTCCACCCTATTGTCCTTGTGCCTCAGAGATGACAGGCCCATGCCACCCCCTCGGGGTATGTGTGCTCTTTCTCAATATTTTGAGAGCTTCGCATGTTTGCACACCAGATATTTCTGGCTTCTTTTTTTTAATTTATTTATTTCATTTGGGGGGGCAGCTCAGCCCACCAGGGGGTGGAGCTGGCTGGCATGTGGTGCTGGGGGATTGAACCGCGGTCCCTGTGCTTTGCTAAGCTTGTTCTAAGTAGGTGCTTTAGACCACTGAGCCATCTCACCAGCCCTATTTCTGGCTTCTGAGGGCCTTGGTCTTCAGCTACCTGACAGGAGAACAGTTTGAGCTCATCAAAGCAGTCTCAAGCAAAGTTTTAAAGCTGAACAAAGATGAATAGCATATGACAACTTGTTACCAACCGACACAGGCGCAGGGCATTTAGTCAGCTTTCATGTTCTTGTCCTTGGAAGTTAGGAGGCTTCTCAAACCACGTGCAGTTTGTGTTATGTTAGGGTATCCCAGCCATCTCATGTGAAATCAGGACCAGGTTTTAATAATTTAATATTACATATAATTTATTATAATCTATTGACTACTGAAATCAAAATAAAACAGGAGATCTTATTTGTAAATTTAAAAATTGAAATAATTTCTTGTGTATAACATTTGTGGCTTGCTGCTATAGTTTCAAGAGGAGTTAAATAACTTCTATTACATATAAAATACCCTGAAATGTCATTTTTACAGCACATTAATGATGTCTAGATTTTTACAAAAGCAAAATGGAGGCGTAACAGCAACAATGGCAACAGAGAGCAAGTCTGTCACCCTTAAATTGCATTCAGGCTATCCATCCCGGCTAGGTGTAGCACTCACACCCATAATCCCAGAAGTACTCAGACTCATAATCCCAGCCTTGGATCATGAATTAATCACAAACTAGAACTGCCTCAATGACTACATGAGGCTTTGGGGGGGACAAATACACACAAATCACAACAGTGGGGTTTCAAACTAGTACACCAATTTAATTCCAATTTATACATCCAAAAATGCATATACCTGAAGTGAAGAAGTTCCCCTTCTATTATATATATATGGTAAAGGGACACCGGTAAGTCTATACATGTGACACGTTCAATAAGGGACCCTGCTAGGCAGCTTAGCAAGAATGTAGACTCTCAAACTGATGCTAGCTGTATGAGCCCAACTCAGTGAACAGAGTTCTAACTAGGGGTTACAGACCACCCATTTCCCTGAACCTCTCAAACTCTGGGCCACACGACTGTGTGGAATTAAATTGGTGTACTAGTTTGAAACCCCACTGTTGTGATTTGTGTGTATTTGTCCCCCCAAAGCCTCATGTAGTCATTGAGGTAGTTCTAGTTTGTGATTAATTCATGATCCAAGGCTGGGATTATGAATTACAATTGTAATTTCGTGCATTGTCATAACAAGGTTCTGGGTATCAGCGGTTCATTATTCTTCAATACTGACTGATACTTCACGGTATGAATACCACGCGTGGTCCTACCTCAGTCTAGTAGGACATTGTCTTAGTTACTTTTCTCTTGTTGGGGGAGAAAAATATTCAACACCTAAAATTAAGGAAGGAAAAGTTTATTTGGCTCAAAATTAGTGGGGGTTTCAGGAGCCTCAGAGGCAGAGTGGACATGGCAGAGGGCAGCAGTTCATGGCAGGAGAAAATGGCAAAGAGAAAAGAGGAGCAGCAGCTGGTGTGGCAGCTAGCAAGCCTCTCTCTCCTGTATGCAGATTACCCTCCCCAGGGTGGGTGGAGCACTCACACCCGTAATCCCAGAATAGGATCATGAATCAATGACAAAGTCTAGAAGCTGCCCCAGTGACTGCTGGAGGCTCTGGGGGGACAACTAGGCACAAACCATAGCAGGCATTTTAACTGCTTCCAGTTCTTTGTTAGTACAAGTAAAATTGTTGTCAAGGATTGTACATATGTTTTGTGTGGACATAAGTTTTCACTTCTGTCTCTAGGCATTAGCAGCAATAGTCTGCATTTTTTTATTTTATTCCATTCAGTATATAATTTTTTCATTTTTCCAAGACTTCCCATAGATTTGAAATTTGAAAAGACTTGGAATTTTTGCAATTATGTTTCTGTTTCTGTTTTTTACTTCCAGGTAGACTCCAGGAAGTCAGAGGACACATTACACGTAGTTTTGGTCAACTGAAACTTGCTGAGGTTTGCTGTGAAGCCTGATATAAGGACATGTTGGTACATGTCGCACAGGTGTTGGCTGTTAGTGTGGCCCAGAAATGTGGACTTAGCAGCTGTGATCAACAATCACCGTAAATGTTTAAATTCTTTAAAATTAATTACAGGGCTGGCCAAATAGCTCAGCGGATTAAAGCACCTGCAAGCAGGCACAGGGGCCAGGGGTTTGATCCCCCGGCCTGCCGTGCCTGCCCCACCCCCCACTTTTCCTTCCTTAATTTTGGGTGTTGGGTATTTTGTTCCCACAACAAGGGAAGAGCAGTTGAGACTGGGTGTGGTGGTGCACGCCTGTAATCCCGGCACTGGGGAGGCTATAAACAGGTGGATCATGAGTCCGATCTAGTAGTAAGACTCTGAACACCCTGTAGACCCTTCCCTAAAATACAAAACTAAAAAATAAAATTAAGTACAGTAAAAGTTGCAGTACCACTGATCCCTAAGTTTCTTTTCTGATGGCAACACACAATTCCCAAAACCAACAGTAGTTCCTCGATATTTCATGGTTCAACTTTCGCAGACTTACTGTTTTGTGGGTTTTCAAAATTATTTATTTATTTATTTTAACATTTATTGTGTGTGTGTGTGTGTGTGTGTGTGGCCAGCTCAGCCCACCAGGGGGCGCGGCTGGCTGGCATGTGGTGCTGGGGGATCGAACCTCGGTCCCTGGGCTTTTCCAAGCTTGTTCCAAATAGGTGCTTTAGACCACTGAGCCATCTCTCCAGCCCCAAAATTATTTATTTTTAATGTATTTAGTACAGAGTCTACAGGGTCTCATTACACAGATCAAACTCATAATAATCATCCTGTTTTCAGTCTTCTAAGCTCTGGGATTACAGGTGTGCGCCACCATACCCATTCTCAATCACCCTCTCAGCACGCCTCTGCCTCAGGGGCAGGGCCGGCATAGCACGCCGGGGATCGAATCCCCGACCCCTGCATCTGCCTGGTTTCCAAAATTATTTTTTTTATTTTTTATTTTTGGCAGAAGCGGGGATTGAACTCAGATCCTTGCGTTTGCCAGTCAAGCGCTTATCCTACTGAGCCATCTCCCCGGCCCCTCCAAAATTATTTGTCACAGATTTTTTGCTACATCACAGCATTTTGCAGTACCATTTTGTATGCAAATGTTGTTAAAATTATATAGATTTACAAGTTTAGAACATGGGTAAGAACATCAGAAGTATTTTAAAATTTTTTTTTAAATTTTATTTCTCTGTGTGTGTGTGTGTGTGTGTGTGTGTGTGTGTGTGTGTGTCCAGCTCAGCCCACCAGGGGGCGGGGCTGGCTGGCATGTGGTGCTGGGAGATTGAACCGCGGTCCCTGTGCTTTGCTAAGCTTGTTCCAAGTAGGTGCTTTAGACCACTGAGCCATCTCACCAGCCCAGAAGTATTTTTAAAAGTGTGGGAAAGGTTTATAAGAGTGTGGGAAGGGCTTATAAAGCCTTGGAATATATATAAATACTAAAATAAATATAACATCACTGTTTTACTTGATTTCACTTATTGCAGGGGTGTCTGGAACGTAACTTTCACGATAAGTGAGGGACACTGGAACTTAAAGCAGGAAACATTTATTGGTTCATCATTTCAGTCCACTGTCAGTTAGCTCCAGGCAGGAACAACATGGTGGAGGGGCACAGTAGGGTATCTCTGTGCATCTCCTGGCAACCAGGAAACAGAGAATAAGGAGAGGAGTCAGGGAGATAAACTGTCTAGGTCATACCCCATGACCTGCCTCTGCCTACCAGGCCCTACCTCCTAACGGCACACCTAGCCCTGAACTCATTCACAGATTTGTCCACTAGTGAAGAGTGCCGGGTGATCCAAAAGTGCCACCTCTGTACACAGGAGCCTGCAGCGGGACACCAGATCTAAGCCATAATATTCTGTCCCTGAACACCAAAAGAGACATGTTCATCTCATTGTAGAAAACGCAGTTCGTCTGTCTCTAGAAGTCACCAGTCCTAACAGGCCCAGCACTGCTGAAAAGTCTAAGTCCAAAGTCTCCTCTGGGATTCAAGGCTAACTCTTATCTGTGAGTCCCTGCAAAACTCAAAACTGCCAGCATACAGTAGCACCGGGTAAACATTCCTATTCCAAAAGGAAGAAATAGGGGGATGGAACCAAAGTAAGACGAAGCCCCATGGACAAACTTTAGGTCCTGCATTAGGTCCTATGGCTCCATGTCCAGCACCCAGGCAAGTTATAGCTGAGACGTGCACTCCAAGTGGGCTGGGCAGTGCGGCCCCTACAGGATCAACACTGGCGTCTTTTGTGACCTATTTTTTGGAGTGGCTGCATTCACTCACTGCCTCTGTGTGTGTGTGTGTGTGTGTGTGTGTGTGT
>NW_004524738.1:725339-759809 GCF_000260255.1 Octodon degus
TGTGTGTGTGTGTGTGTGTGTGTGTGTGTGTGTCCAGCTCAGCCCACCAGGGGGCAGGGCTGGCTGGCATATGGTGCTGGGGGATTGAACTGCAGTCTGTGTTTTAGGTGCTTTAGACCACTGAGCCATCTCACCAGCCCCTGCACTAACTTCTATATTCTGCGTTCTTTAAAATCATGTGGAAAGGGCCGGGGAGATTGCTGAGTAGAATAAGCACTTGCCTGGCAAGCACAAGGGCCTGAGTTCAATCCCTGGTTCTGCCAAAAAAATAAATAAATAAAATAAAATCATGTGGAAGACGCCAAGGTCTGGTGCTAGCCTGAGCAGTAGCCAGGTCCCCTTGTATCTTCGCTGCAGTGTCCTCTGCATGAACAGACGACGAAACTCAGGGAAACATTTTACTCTGTGTCTGTGAATGAGCAGAGAATACTGGGGCCTTCTTTTTTGATCCACACAAATATTTAATCTATTATTGCCCAGCAGCAGTGGGTGAGAAAGATCTACCACAAGCTTCTGGAATAGGGGGTGCATGAGAAAAAAGTGTCCCAGAGACCATAAGCCAAAGGTGCCTCCAGAAGTCAAGGCCCTGAGCCAGGGATGGCCTGCTTCTTTGAAATCAAATAAGAAGTTAGGGTGAGCTGGGAAGGTAATTTTGGAGGCTGCCACCCCAAGACGATCTGGGCTACCTGGAGGCCAGGGCAGATCTCATGCAAAATCTGCTGCTGAAACACATAGAATGACCAGAAGGAGTGCCGACCCTCAGCCCAGGCCTTCATCTTGTTCTCCTCCATCCTTGTCCTTGCAACTGGGAGAGGGTAGAATCAAATTCTTCTTGGTATTTTCCTCCTTGAACTGCCTCCATCCTGCGAGGCCCTGGTTGGGAAGCCAGCCTGGCTGAGAGTGCTGTGCCCAGGCTCTTCGGGGACTGTTCAAGATCTATGTCTTACTGCCTGTTCATCTCTTTGGTCTCCCTCAGGCCACCCTCTTTGGGCTTTGGGACCTCCCTAAAGGATGACCTCCCAGTGGCCTTGCTCTCAGGGCAGCCCCAGCCTTGGGGACAGGAGAAGGTCTAGCCACAACAGGCCCTTTGCCAGCTGGACACAATGGTATCATCTTCTGAGTCTGAGAAGCTGGCACCACAGTCACCAAA
Organism: Octodon degus; assembly: GCF_000260255.1. Lineage (NCBI taxonomy): Eukaryota > Metazoa > Chordata > Mammalia > Rodentia > Octodontidae > Octodon > Octodon degus. Next base: position 726,490 of record NW_004524738.1, read on the forward strand.
GGGGTGGCAGGGCTTCTTGATGGTAGACACATAGGGCTCAGCATTATGGGGACTCTGGGGCCATTTAGTGGCCCTTGTACCCCTGGACCTGACCCTGCTGAGGTATCAGGCTGAGAAGGGAGACAGAAGCTCATACTCCAGGTCCATAGAGAGCTTGGAGAGGTCCACTATATACCTGCCACTAGCCATGGGGCAGCCCTACTGCTGGGGCTGGCACATGGCCTTGGGATGTAACCAGCACACCCCGCCTGCCTTGCCCTGACATCTGGGATACTAGGAGGTGAAGGACTTCCTTAACCCTATGCTTGCAGGTTTCCTCTTATATGAGTCTGACAGAAGTTTTGGGGATCACCTAGTTTTACCAAGTAGGGCCAGAAATCCAAGTACGTAGAGAGGCCTCCTGGAGATCGAAAGCCTCCTCATGACCTCTGGGTGGAAGCAAGAATCCCAGATCCTGCTAACTAGGCTTCTGCCCAGGCCTCCTAGGCAGGAAAGGCAGGAGCACACTACCACTGCCCAAGCAACCTCCACTCACATGCCTGGGGGGGGGGGGGCTTGTGACCGGTGCACAGCTTGGGCTCCTCACCAACCTCCTCCAGGAGGCCTTCTCACCACACCCACAGCAGGAGGCAGGGGTGTCTCGTTACCACAGGGCGCTGGTACAAGCCAGGCCACCCACATTGTCCATGCTGACGTCACAGAGAGAGCAGAAGGCTTCCTGCAGGCAAGAGAGGAATCCCAGGCTACTTGGTGCCTCCCAGCAGAGGGGGCGGGATCATCCAAGTCGCTTCAGAGAGGAGAGAGATCCAGGCTCTCTGTAGGCCTTTGAGAGGAGTATACAGCGGTGGAGGTTCATTGTGTTTGGCTGGAGTAGAACAGTTATTTTCTAGAAGTTTTCTGTTTTAACAGGCTAGCTCTTTCCTGAGCCTGTAATTAGAAAGACTAGAGAGACACAGCTTTGTTTGTTTGTTTGTTATACCTATGTTTCTAAAATTATCAGCTCCTCTAGCACTGAATCTGGGATATGTTAGATAAAAAGAAAAACTCCCTACTGCGTTGTGCCCTGAGGCCTAACTGGCCTTTTTTCTCACCAACTTTCAGAGGTCTCATGTGCTTGTTTTATATACCTTTCTTCATGGAAAAAGAAGGAAACACTTTCCACTATTTCAAGAAGCAAAGCTCCTTAGGTATTTGTTAAACTTTCAGAACTGTAGTGGGCGTGGTGACTCGTATGATTCTAGCACTCCGGAGGCAGCCTTGTCTCCATGGCGAGTTCAAGACCAGGCTGAGCTACAGAGCAAGACCCTGTCTCAAAAAGAGAAATTTCAGTTAATCAGTGAGAAATTGACCACTTAGAGTTTTTACTAACTTGGTGCTTATTATTGCACATGTAACAGAAGTTGTGCACCCCCCTTGGGCCCTGACGGGGAGGCAGAACGCCACTCTAGGAAAGGCAATTTAGCAACCGGAGCCTGGCCACAGGCCACTAGAGGGCAGAGTAGGAAAGTAACATGTGCACACACACACACACACACACACACACACACACACCAGCAGAGTTCCTCTGGAAACTGCAGGTGGCTTCAGGTGACCCTGGCCTACTGTATTTCTTCCAGCAGCACCCATTTCTGAGCAACTGAATATCTTTTTCTGAGAGCTTAAAGATGGCAAATTAAAGACCAGCAGCAGAGATCAGCCTCTCTGGGGGAACACGTATTGAGACACCTAGAGAACAAACTGGGGAAGAAAAGCGTAGCTCTCTAGGGATGAAGAGGGAGCTGAGAGAAAAACTAGAAACCATGGAGAAGCTGGAGAAATGAAGCCCCATACAGATTTTAAAACAGGGCAGTCTGGAAACCTGACCTTAGCTCCCAGGGAGGGACCCCTGTTTTCTCTAATAGAAGGGAAGCCCAGAGTTCCTGCAGCTCTAGGGAGAAACCGCAGAGGCCAGCAGTGCCAGCTCCTCGAAAAGCCCACAGTTCTTGTAACTGCAAAATACAATGTGGAACTTCACTCTGAAGAAGGGCTCCTTCTGCATGACAGAAGGGAAGAGTTGGAGAAGAAGTCTAGCATGGCGCCCACCATACTTGAGTGTTTAGTCAGGAGTCAGTTTGAGGAGGAATTAACTGTTTAAGACTGAGCTACAGGGCAACTATAAAACAACCTCCTTTCAGGGTTCCCGGTATTACGGACCGCTAAGTTACTTAGAAATATTGTAGGCACTCCCACAGGGCGAGGCCCTCAGAGAAGTCAGTGCAGAAGATAAGAACACAGTACAAGCACGGCTGGAGGTGCATTCACTGAAAGTCGGGCATCCAGATAAAGGCAACAACTGTACCTACAAACTTCCCTGAGGGATGAGCAACAATGATTGATGTCCTAAGTAGGCACCCGTCATCTCGGGTGGAGAACCACAACCTCCCCAGTGCATCCATCCCAGGAAATGTCCCTGCTCATCCCATGCACACTGGCTACAGGACTTGCTTCCCTATTGGAGCATTATTACCTAACCTACCATTCTTGCAATCTTATTGGTTGACCATAGTGTTGTCCTGCCTTATATTGACAGTATGATTTTGTACACGCCTTGTAACTGTGCTGTATAAAACTTGCTTGAGAAGTGGGGTCCCCAGCCACCCATTTGGGACCCCTTCTGTCTCTTAGATAGAAGCTATCTTTCCCTCAATAAGTACTTCCTACTTGTTCCTTGGAATTCATTCTTGGATTTTGGTGAATGTGAACTCAGCATATTGAACATCTAACGGGTTGGGAGTTATACTATTTCCTTTATTATATTTGAATTATTGGAGGTCCTTATATCATCTCTATACAATGGAGGCCATCCTGCCACAGTGATTCTGGGAGGTGGTCTTGAAAGACAATCATGGAGAGGGCCTGGACTAAACAACACCACTGAGAAATTTAAGCTCAGACAAGGAAGGACAAGAAGGACCCGCTCTCCCGGTCAATAAGTCATGGTGGTCACACGCAGCATTGAGAAGGGATTGGATCTGAAAGTGCTGGTAGTGGACAGACTGACCAGCCTCCCAGCTGCCCCACTGCCTAGCCCAACACAGAGCTCACTGATCTGCTCTCCTCATCCGCCCGTGTGATGAGGGACACACATCAAGTTGGACGCTAGCCACAGCCTAGAATGTACAGAGGGGTTTCAGCAGCCCGGGGAGCACTCACAAAGCCAAGAGCCTTAAGGCTAGGCAGCGAAAACCAGGGTTGAAGTGCCCGGAGAGACACGGAAAGTGGAGGTGCTAAAATGAGCACAGCCTTGGGGCAGACACCTCCGAGGGCCAGCTGCAGCCCACAGGAAAGGCAGGGTAGGATGTGGCTCTGCACAGGAAACCTCAGGGAGGAAACCACATGGGTGGCTCACCGGCCCTCCTCGGATCCGGTGGATTCCCATACTGCAGACCCCGGAAGGAAACCACTATTTGAAAACACAGATTTTTTTTTTTGAGGGGAGGAATCCCTTCTTTTTATTTATTCATTAGTTTTTTGGTGGAGTTGAAGAATTTTTCCCCTTTTATCTATGTATTTATTTACTTATTTTCCTCTCCTTTTTTCTTCTTGTCTATTCTTTTATCTACTTTTATCTAATTCTATTAATTTTATTTTACTCCTTAACAGAGTCTTTTATCTTGCTTTTCTCTCCCCTTCTCATTTTTCTTTTCTTTATTCTTCAAGTTTTACTTCATTTCCCCTTCCCCACCCCATCCACCTTTATTAGCATTACAATTAGGCTTATATTTTTAGTGGACTATGACTTCTTCTCTATTGTTAATAGTGGTACAGTTGGTGCATTTAGTACATATTTACTGTAAGTCAATATTTGCTTTGTCTTTTTCTGTACTAGAATTACAGATCTTTTCCGTTATTAAATCTGATATAAGGGTACCTTTTATTGGTTCTTATGTATATCAGTATCCAATTTGCTTTTGACTTTATTACTGTTGTTGATTCTGTTGTCATTGCTGGGATGGCATATTTATGGCTATTAATTGATATTTGTTGTGTACAATTATCTTGTTTGTATTTGTTTCATCAACAATGCTGTAATTTATCTCCAGAGAACTGGGTGCGACAGAAATTATAATGCACCCCAAATTGACAGAGCTGATTTGATCCTGCATCAGAGGTAAAGGCCCAGAGCCAGCCAGGCCCAGCCTGCATCACTAAAACCCTAACGCAAACTAACAAGATCCCCATACTAATAACGAAGTTTTCCCAGTATAATCAACCCACAACCTTCAGAAGACACACACACATATGCCATGCCGGCCCCGCCCCCGGGGCATGTGCTGAGGTGACAATAGAGCTTGGGCATGGTGGCACACACCTGTAATCCCCACTCCTGGGAGGCTGTGAACAGGCAGATCACTAGAGTCTGATCTATGTAGTAAGACCTTGTAGATGCTTACTAAAAAAAATAAATAAATAAATAAATAAATAAATAAATAAAAGGCAAATTACAACAGACACCGCCCATATAATGACTCCGTGGGCTCGCACTCAGCACCTCCGAGCCAGCCCACTTCACCCACCACACGCCCACCCACGTTCTAGCCCAGCTGCCTGTCCAAGGCATATATGCCAGCTCACATCAACCTGGAGAGAAAACTAAGACAGCCAAAGCAACAACGCACAGCATGTCAGAGGAGAATGGAGGAGGCCAGGGGCTCAAAAGCACAGCTTGAAGGGCTCGACTGGTGACTGCTGAGCCGGAAACCACAGCACCCAGTATGTAAATCTTCAAGCGCAGTCAACACTGACCCAGTAGCTGCTGTCTCTTTCTTTCAGGGAGGTACAAAAAATACCTGCAGCTTTAATGCCTCAGAGTGCCTCCGTCTTCCAGAGCGGGACCACAGTCTCAGGTCGTGTTTACGGCACACACATTCACACACAGCTGCGACAGGACTTTGCTTCTTCCAGCGCGCCTTTCTTCAAGGATAGGTGGAAACCATCACAAAGAAGCAAAGATCCAGCTGTTCCTCAAGTGATCTCTTTCGGCTTCTTCCTTCCCACGCAATGGGCCACCCTCACCCCTAGGGGACCCAGGACAGTCACCTTTCGCAACATTCCATCTGAAAGAATGACAGCAGATATGGATCTCAGCATCACCAGAGGTGGATGAGCCTTCTCCTGTCTGCAGGTAATATCGGATGAGATGCAGCAGAAATGACGGTCTCTCAGCCAGAGAAGCCCAGGTGAAGGAGAGTCACCTGCCTTGGACTGTACAGTGACCAGCAGGCTCGGAAGACAGCATAAAACTACAGACCTCGGGATGGACACCGGCCAGGAGCATTTCCAAGCCAGGTAGGGAAGACATCACTCCACCACCCATGCGGAAAACAAAACTATGCTGTCGTGTTTCCGGAATGAATGATTCCCTGTGCGTTACTGATGTGAGAGCCAATACACACACACCCACACATATACACACATGCACACACACACACACACACACACAAAAGGTTGGCTAATTGTGGTGAATAAAAATCAAGAATGGGCCCGGCTAGCTCAGTTGGTAGAGGAAAAAAAAAATCAAGAATGGTGTTTCTGGAAATGTTAGACCTGCACACCGCTGCTAAGAGTGCTCAGAGTGACGTACGGCTGCGCAGTTAGGCGCTCTCTCCCCTCCACACACAGTGAAGAATTTATTCTGAGAACCCAACTGGGGGCTCAGTTGGGAAGCAGCTTCTGTGATGAGTTCGTTGGGATGCTCCCCACGATCTTATTCTATCGTTCTTATGAATCAAATCTAAGAACCACCCAACTGTCTTACTGACACTTTGAACCAATAATAACATGAAAAACCAGTTTATCAGTGGCCATCACAAATACTCTACACAACCATAGGCCCCAGAAGAGCGCCACAAATGCTTCTGAGGCATCCGTTGCCTTCCTAGGGCTGGAACACACTAAAGCTTTCCACCACTTCTCAGCCATCTATCTGATGTTACAACAAACACCATAATCGCATTCCTATCATCATGACTGCGTGTGGCCTATGACCGCGTCCCGCAAGGCTTGTGCCCCCAGAGCTCATCTCATACCTCCAGGTTACTCACATAGGAAACACGTCCCTCATGCGGCAGGCTCACCTTTCCCAGGCCCAGGCTTCAACCCAGGTGTAAAAGCTGATCTCCTTCACAGAACCAGGGATCTTCTCACTTTAGTTGCATTCTGTTTGAAGGCTTTAGACAAAGGTTTGATTGTCATAAAGAAAAATCTCATGCATGTGTATGTATCATTTTAAAGTTACCAAAAAAAGGGGGGGGGGGTGGGGAGATGGCTCAGAGGAATAAGTGCTTCCCTGGCAAGCGCAAGGGCCTGAGTTCAATCCCTGGTTCCACCAAATAAATAAATAAATAAATAAGTAAATAAATAAATAAATAAATAAATAAATAAAATAAAGTTACATTTATATATTGCAGGTGAATATTGTGACTGTTATCTATGTCGGAATTTACCATTTTGCAATTGCACACATTTTTTTCTGAAGACCCTAAAATAAATGTATCCATCTGACTTTTTAAAAAAAATCTAATCAAATAATCTACAACATACAGACAATAGAGAGAAGAAATGTTGTTACTTCTCCTCTTTAATCCCAGGAAACAATTCCTAAGCATAGGTTGTGTAGGCTTTAAGAGTCTGTATTTAAGGGCTGAGAGCTAGGTCAGTGGACTGAGCACCTGCTTAGGCAAGCACAGAAACTCGGGTTTGATCCGCGGTACTGCCTGCTGCGCTGGCCCTGCCCCTGGGCGCCCTGAACCAATAATGGGATCTGGAGAGGCTGAAAACAGAAGGATCACTACAAATCTGAGCTGAATTGTGAGACCCTATACCAAATACATTTTTTTTTAAAAAAGAGTCTGTATTTATACATACATACAATCCATTTCAATGGGACCATGACACCACATTTGGTATACTGCTCTGTGACCTACATTTTTAGTTTTTCCTGTGACTAGGCAGAAACCTTCTTCTCATTGGCTACATTGTACATCATTAGAAAGCTTCATCAAAATATTGTATACCTGGGCCGGCAAGATAGATCAGCGGTCTAAAGTGTCTGCTTAGGCAAGCTCAGGGACTGTGGTTCAATCCCCAGCACCACATGCTGTGTCAGCCCCACCCCCCAAGGTGGGCTGAGCCAGCCACACCAAAAAAAAAATCACAGACCCAAACTCCTACTGATAAAAATTTATTATTTTCAGTTTTTAAACAGCACTTAATGCACACCCTTGTACATACCTCTGGGCACACTCAGCTACTCATCTCCAACCGTAGGATCCTCTGAGGAGTGCTTCCCCCACCCAGCGTTCTCTCTCATGCTTGTTGCTTCTGTTAGGTGACTTTACACCCAGTCTCTAGTCCGAAGTTCAGCTCAGTACCTGAGCTCCAAGTACACATCCCAGCTCCACCACTTACTGTCACAAGCCTGTTGCTTTAACTCTCTGCCCTCAGGTTTTCTCATAAAATAGAGGAAAATATTAATTTCTCATTAACAGAGTCTTAGTGATACTTAAATGTAGTAATCTATGTACAATGTCTGGCACTTTGTAAGTGGTCGATAAATGTCAACCTTGACGATTGGTATTGCTTATATTTCTGCAGAGAAAATCACTTCCTATCATCTTTAGGATCTATGTTGGCTATGTTCTTCACCTGCTGTTTTGTGCATTTAATTTCTACTTGCCATTTTCTTCCTTCTACCTCATCACCTCTGTCCTATCTTCCCTCATCTTCTGGTGAGTCCCATCACTGATTCTGCTATTGAAGCAAACTAGCAAAGCTCCCAGGGACAGACTCAGACATACCTGCCTCTAATCTTTGCAGGTACATTCATAATCTCCTCTTGTAAAACTTACTTTGTAATGGTCACTATTAATCTTTAGTCCATTATAATTTATCTCCTCTTGTTCATTTTGATTTTTAGTTATTCACTTTTGCATTGTTGGGCAAATATCTTTCACACATTTGCCAAGTGAAGGTATTGGACTTCACTTCTCAAATAAGGGCAAATGAAACAACTTATAGTCCAGTAGGGAAGACAAACTCTGACTATCGCAAAGAGAAACTGAGTGTGCTAGACCTACTGACCTTATCTTTGTTCTCTGCAAAGTCAGCTTACCTGCTAGAGATAATCCAAAAGAAAGTCTCTCTTGAGTTGTGCTTCAGAGACAATTAGCTGATTATAGTTTAACCCAGGGGAGCAAAAATGTTTCCAAGCTAAGAAAATGTTTTGGTAAAGCTAGAGGCCAGGGTAGAGCTGTAAGGAGCTTACCTTGGTGGGAACAGTGTGTGGAAAGGGATAGAGATTGAAAGTTAAGAAGGAAACAAGATGCAATCAATCAAGCTGGATTCATAGCAAACAAGACAGTCAGTCTTTCTGATGAAGTTACTATAGGAAGGCCACGGCGCACCATGATTCCGTGGTAGCTCCAAGGACACAACTACATGGTTCAGCTCAGTGAGACCTAAGTGCTACTTGTCCAGTGAAAATAGACCAATTCTCCAAGTAAAGTCTACTTTGATCCTCTGTCATTCTTCATTCTTTCCCCACAGGTAATATATACCTCAGTTTCAAAATACATTTCAAAGCTATGAGCCATGATTTGATCTATACTTAATCTGATTTTTTTTGAAACAATTCAAAACAAAGAAGATGTTCAAATAGGAAGACATTCTATACTTCTTGTCTGAGGGAAGAAGGAATTTCATAGTTGTAACTAAATAAAGCTTGGGAGAAAGTATAAAGAAATGGTTATTTTTAAATTTGTCTGGTTGTCTTTATAACGTAAATTGAGCTTATGTGTTAAATAAATGAATAGCAACCAGGCTAGAGGTGGTAGTCTGTTGAAGAAAGGAACCATCATCCATAACAACTATCATTTTATGGAATTTTAGATCTCACCTAAGGAAACAAACACTACCAGAGAAGCCCGGAGCCTTCCACACCTGCTCAGAAAAGGGCTGAAGTGCTAGCAGCTGAGCCACGGGTCTGTTCCTCTTCAGTGAGAAGGGATTTTGTACGGTGAGTCAATGAAGAGCAACCACTGTGGTGGACGTTCGGCGCGGGGACCAAGCTGGAAATCAAACGTAAGTAGAATCCAAACTCTTCTTCCTCTGTTGTCTGTGTCTCTTGGTCTCTGTGTGTATGAAGTGATTTCTTAACTGATTCTGAAGCCAGGTTCTGGCATTCTCAAGGGTGCCACAAAAGATGAAGTCTATAAGCAAACTCTGAGCATCGAATGTGCATTTTCTAAAGAGCAAGAGTGAGTCATTTAGTGCAAGTCATTTTTATAAGCAATAGTTTCAAAAATTTCCTGGGAGCACAGTAGTGGGCTGCAGGCACAGCCTTGCTCAGTGGCAGGAAGGGAAACTGGGTTTTTGTATAGGAGGGAGGTAAGAGGAACCACTGTGTGTACACTTTCGGCGCAGGGACCAAGCTGGAAATCAAACGTAAGTATCTTTTCCAACTGAAGCTTTACTGTTTCTGTCTGACCAGTTTGCTTTTCCTTGCCTTTTGTGTTTCTTGGTTAGACTGATGTCCAGGATGTACAAATTGCATTCCCAGATTAGGTCCTGAGGGGGGACAATTGCTCCCCAGGAGGCTGCCTGTGGCCAGGTCTTGTGATTTTTACAGCAAAATAGCTTAGTTGGAGAGGAGACTTGATGCCTCCTAGGGAAGTTTTTGTAAAAGGGAGAAGTTAGAGGGAACCATTGTGATTCACTTTCGGAGCAGGGACCAAATTGGAAATCAAACGTAAGTGCATTTTGGCTCAATTCTTTGTGACATTTTAATCTTGCTGTACCATGCGTATGAGTTGGTGGTTATCTTGGTTAAATGAACCATTCCTGGAGACCCAACAGTAAGTAGAAGAATATCAGAAAAAAAGAAATTTAAAATCTGAACAAATAGAGTGTTAGGTTTGTGAGGAGAATAAGACGTGTGGGGAGGATGCGAAAGAAATGGCCGGTTTTGTCCGAATTGGCCAGCCTGGTCTGATGAGCCACAAAGACAGGTTTTTGTTGAGGGGTAGAAGTCTCAGTCACCACTGTGACTCACGTTCGGTGGCGGGACCAAGCTGGAGATCAAACGTAAGTGCATTTTTTAATCCTTTTTCTTATAGAGTTATAAGATTTGGTAAATTTTATGTTTGGATATGAATTCTGGATAGAATGTGGGTTTATTACCAAAATGAGAGAGAAGGGCTGAAGAATGGGGCCCTAAGTGCCAGGTCGCCTCAGTCAATGCTGCGAGGTCAACAGAAAAAGAGGGTTGTGAGGGGATAGCCAGCAAGCTAATCTTGTGACTTGGGCCGGGGAGATGGCTCAGTGGAATAAGCGCTTCCGTGGCAAGCGCAAGGGCCTGAGTTCAATCCTCGGTTCTGCCAAAAAAAAAAGATAATCTTGTGGCTCACCGTCAGCAGTGAACAAGCCAGGGATTGAAGGTAAGTAATTGTTCTGCGTCACATGCTGAAATTTAGGTCTAAATTGGCAGGCGTACTGGCCTGAGGCTTAAGGAGGAGTTCTATGGTGATGGGATAGAAGCTCTCCAGGTTTATTTTCAGGGCCAAAAATTAGACTCAGCTCCAAAAGTAAATTTGGAGACAATGAGATCAAACTGGGCTGAGCTGAATGAGTAAAAGAAAAACATCGTGGTGTAGATGAAAGGGGGACTTGGAGGTATCAGTTATATTGAGTTTTACCAAACAGTGTATTGTTTCTGTTTATTATAAATGAAATAGAAAAGTTGAATGTGTTTCTTAGTCAGTTTTCTCCTTTGCCTGATCATTTTATGAGACAACTTTTAAAAGTAACAGCATGTTACCAAAAAAAAAAAAAAAAAATCAGTTAAAAGGTTAGAAAGACATAGTTGTTTACAATATAAAAGAGATGGCTAACTGAAGAATTAGTAGCAGTGTCATTTTTAGAGTCTAAAATGAGTGATAGGGCTGGAGAGATAGCTCAGTGGCATAAGCGCCTGCCTGGCAAGCGCGAGGTCCTGAGTTTGATCCCCAGTACCAAAAATAAATAAATAAATAAATAAATAAATAAATATAATTGGTCAAAATGAGAGGTTCTAGTAGATCTTGTTAGATAACTCCTTTTTAAAAATCTAATTTCTACATGAAGGTAAAGTTAAAATGATCTCTTAATGGTGGAAAGCTTAGTTTCAGAGAGACTTTCAAAGAAAGTACAAAACTAAATATAATTTTAGGATGCCCCTGTGGGCTTGGAGGGAAAAATGTGAAAGGATATGTTCTTTAATTTTGCCCAGTTATTACTTATCTGTACTTTCATACCGCTAAGGAGGCCGAAGTAACCGCTAGCGTGGTCCGTAGACGCCGTGGCAGTCTTTGCCACGGCTCAGTAATCCCGCTGGCGGTGCCACCGCAGCCCTGTGACATTTCGCCTGACCGCTAAAGGCCTCGGCAATCCCGCCTTAGCCCGCGTAACTGTGCGGCGGCCAACCTTCCTAGCGCACAGTGATACGAACAATGTCGCTAACAAAGAGACTAGCCATGCGGTAGGCCCTGCGCTAACAGGGGAAATGCCAAGAAGAAGCTTATCTATTAAAGATTGCAAAACTAAACTTCACATCTGTTATTATACCCTTTAATGGAGACTTCCAATAAGAAAACTATTTTTAGTGAGATAGCATTTCATCCAATTCCCCTAAATAATAAAATCTTGATAATAAGAGAAAGAAAAGTTCTGTCTGTAACTCCTCATGATGAAATTCACACCAGCAAACATTGGATTTAATGCCAGCGATGTAGCTACGCAGGTCTTGGGCAGTTCACTTGGTGAGTTCATACCAAATCTCATTATGGAACAGTAACTGATAAAAAGTTGTAATATATATATTTTTTGTAATATATTTTTAATCTTCAAAAATTTAACTGTTTGGGTAGGATTGTATTGAGTTCTACAGAATATCTAATATGTAAATGTGATTAATCAAAATAATATAAATGTATTTTTCAATACTCTAATTCTATGAGAAAAAGTATGATCTTGCTACTTAAAATCTCATAATATCTTAAATAGCCTAATAATTTTTCTCTGTTGTAAGTGTATTTCTCACTCCCACTTGGTTTCAAAACTGATACTTGAGAAAGATTTTTTTGGTCTGAACAACTTGCTAGGACTATTTTAAGACCTTTTGAAAAATTTTTTGAAACCATTTTTAGAAGTATTTGACTGCTTTAAATTATTTTAAAAACTATTTCAGGGTCTTCTACAAATTCTTTTAAAGAATCTTAAACTCAATTAAAAGCTAATGAGAGGACTTGAAATAATTTCTGGATTAAATATGTAATGGTTAAATATTTTAGCGCCAGATGGAAATTTTAAATCTGTCAAGAATTCACCCACATAGGAGGAACTTCATAAAACTTTTTCTCTGCTTTTTTTCCAGAGATCACATAATTTTGGTGTGAAGCTTACTTTATTTAATTATTTAGGAAAAATTAGTGATAAAGTTTTAAAGAGAACCAAAACTTCAAAAATAAAAATGCAGAGTCTTAGGTTAAACTTGTAGATTAAACTTGAGGTTGGGTTTATTTTTTAAAAACTGCTCATGTACTGTTGATTTCTCCTAACAACGGAGTCTTGGTTTTTTATTTAATGACTGTTTTCCCACCTGAGGGATTGCTTACTGCAGAGGGGGATTTCCAGGAGGCCACCTGGCAGCTGCTCAAGGTCAGAAGTGAGGCTAGCCAGGTGGCCACAGGCTCCCAGGCAGGTGGCCACAGTTACAGTTGACCCTTCTGGCCTGGCTAAAAATTTCCCCTGTGGTCACAGATATCAGGCTGGGGCTGGGGCCCACTTTCAGGGCTTCATGAGCAGCAGGAGAGTTGGCCTAATCCCAGAGGGGGCTGACACCCAGTGAGGCACAGGTGCAGAGATTGGAGCTGTTCCCGCCACACCAGGAGATGCCCAGGGGAGCTTGACGTGGCAGCCCTGTCATGGGGGAGGGCCTGGAAGTGAGCCACTTCCTGCTGCTGTCTTCTCCTGTATGCAGGAGGCAGACCCGCATTGATGTCTAAGCTCTACAGAGCTTGTTTTCTTTGCCTGAAGCACTGAGCCACTGCAGGTGGTGGGAACACAACTGAAGCAAAGAAAGATGAGGTCAGAAAAGCAGGCAGAGGCCTCTGAAGAGCTACAAAGAGTTCAAGCACAATCTAAACTTTTAAGGGGAGAGGGAACTAGGGAAGAGCTCCATGTGCGTCCTATCCTGCTGTGCTCTGTGCCTGAGAGGTGTGCTGCTCTATGTGTCTGTGTCCAGCACCCCACCCCCATGCACCCAAGAAGATTCCTGCCTAGTGACTGTAACCCACCCTCTGTGCTTCCTTCCTCAGGGAGTGTACAAAAACCAACCGTCTCCATTTTCCCCCCATCAATTGAGGAGGTGAAATCTGGAAGCGCCTCGCTTGTGTGCTTCGTTAACAAATTCTACCCAAAAGACATCAGCGTCAAGTGGAAGGTGGATGGCACTGACTACACACAAGACATCCAGAACAGTTATACGGAGCAGGACAGCAAGGACAGCACCTACAGCCTCAGCAGCACCCTAGCGCTGACCGCTGCGAAGTACAATCAGCACAACCTGTACACCTGCGAGGTCACCCACTCTGGCCAGTCCGAAGTCAAGACCCTCAACAGGAATGAGTGTTAGAGCCAGAACCCAACAGGCACTACTGCCTGCCCTGCCCCACCCCCTCCCCGGGGCCCACCCAGCCTTGAGCTTCCTCCTCAGATGTCCCACCCCTTCCCAGTGAGACCTGCCCTGGCACTATCCTCCGCCCCCCTCCACCACCACCCCTGTCCCCCTCGTTGGCTTTAATTATACTTGGGGGACACTATGAATAAAGTGAATCTTTGCACCTGAGAACCCTCTCCTGATTCATTTTTTAAAGTTTTACATTGTTTTTACTATTACCTCATTTCTTGTCTAAGGGATTAGGTATATCATTGTCCTAAAATGTACCACCATTTATAAAAATCATCCTCCATCCTACCCTACCCTACTGCCCATTACACGACACTCCACCTGGAGACCACCTGCCCCCTCTTGATACATTCTTCCCCTGGCCACTCCCTTCCCTGCTCCCCCTTCCTTGGGATATTTCACAGTCCTTAACAGTGACAGTCACCTGTCCTTTGATCCATTTGAGCTGACCCTGAACAAACAGCACATTTTTCAAAAGAAGAAATCAGCTAGGAGAGTTGTAACTGATACACAATAGTAAAACAATGAAAACAATCTAAACGAACAGGCAGTAGAGAAATGTCTGAGGCCAGCACAGCCCTGGACCTAATGGAACACTGGGCCTTCGCTGTATTTTTAAGTGTGAGGGGTGACTCTTAGCTGACCATGATGCTGTTGAGCATTTTCTACAATCTACTTTCATTCTCACCAAACTATAAGGTTAAATATATTCACTGAAGTGTTGGGCAGTTTCCACAAAGCTAAAAGATGTGCATTTTTCTATATCCAGAAATCCCACTCCTAAATGACTAAGTGTCCCTGTCCACAAAAAAAAAAAGTAGGCAACAATGTCCCAGAGCTCTTACTTATGAAGCCAAAAATTGGGCATGCCAAAATGCCTACTAACAACAGAAGAGGTCAGAAATTGGGAAGGGGGTGAGGCATGGCTGGGGTGAGGGATGTAGTCCTGGGAGGAGACCAAGAAGGGCATTTGGCGGCTTGATAATTCTCTGCTCTTCCGTGTGGGGCATGCCACTTTGTGAAAACAGATCCAGCTGTATAGGCAGCATCTGTGCCATTCTCTACATGTCTGTCTACGCCCTACATGACTTTAAAATGAGCTCATATAAAAATGTCTTAGGGTCGGGGAGATGGCTCAGTGGAATAAGTGCTTCCCTGGCAAGCGCAAGGGCCTGAGTTCAATCCCAGGTTCTGCCCAAAAAAATTTAAAAAAAAAAAAAATCACACACCTATAATATTTAAATGACGGAACTAAACAAAAAAAAAGGGAATATAGATGAATGACCATTTTGTATCTGTGTATTCAAATGGTTAGAATAGATATACAGCTACATTCTCTTAATTCAATGAATAGAGGGATTTGTTCTAATAATGTCTGTAAATAGGATATCAGGTCTGCATGTTGTACAACAATAACCACTAGGAAGACAGTATGCAATGTGTTAATTATTGGAACTGTCCTACCAATTTGATTTGAAACTGTCTCACTGCTATTTATTTCTCAATAAGATGATGGGAAAAAGTAAATAAAAATGTCTTATACCCAGTTTATACGTAAGAAATGTTGAGAGGGACAAGTCACAGGTCAAGGCCAGAGATCAGCAGGGCCCCAAGGCCACATCTGCACTAGCCTAGCCTGCCGTCCCAAGCCTCCTCACACACACTGCCTTCCAGAGCTCCAGGTGCTGTGCAGCACGGGGTCAGAGAACAGTCACTCCGCCGGGGGTGCCTCCACCATCCCCCTAGCTAGGCACACATGTATAAAAATAGAATGGAGCACCCCTTCAGCAAAGGCAGAAAGGGCAGAAGTAGCTTTGTCCGGGTCCTGGAAACCCAAGTGTGACAGGTGATTTGTGGGGAGTAGGGAGAGCTGTGTATGACACCAAGTAGCCTCCCCCTTCTATGTGGCCCTGGGCTGGTGCCCCCCCCCAACACACATCTGCTAAGCACCTTTCTTAGCCTACACGCTGAAGAACTGCAGAAGCAACTTCCCTTGCTAACCTGTAATCCAGTGTTCTCGGCCTTATTTTCTTTGTGTTGTCAGTACTGGAGCATTGAGGAGGACATTCACAGAAAACCTGGATGGGAGGCATTTTGCCTTCCTGTCTCTTAGGAATATTTGCAGGCCCAGGGAGATAGCTCAGAGCTCAGTAGAATAATTGTTTCCCTGGTACCGTAAAAAAAAAAGAATATTTGCTATTATCAAAACTTTGGAAGCCTGCGTGGAGCTTAGAAAGTCTCAGTAATGTCCCTTCAAATGACATGAGCTTGTTCACCCACCTTTGGGTGCCAAACAGAACAGCAAGGGCACCTCTAATCTGGCTGGGAATCCAAAGCAAGCCTCCTGAGAAGTGAGCCTGAAGCCAGATCCACTATAGCCCAAGCAAGAGAAGGCAGGTCATGTGGGCTGAATTGTCTTCCTCAAAAGGGTAAATTCTAGGGCCAGCGAGATAGCCCAGTGGACTAAGTGCCTACTTAGGCAAGTGCAGGGATCAGGGTTCAAAACCCAGCACCACATGCCATGCAGGCCATGCCCCAGGGTGCACTTAACTGGCCACAGACTGGACGTGGTGGTACAGGCCTGTACCCAGCATTGGGGAGGCTGAAAACAGCAGGATCACTACGAGTCTGAACTACAAAGTGAGACCCTGTACCAAATATGTTAGCGGGGAGCTACATTCAACTCCTAAGGCCAGGTTCTCCAAAAATGTGACGCTGTGTGGAAAATGGGGCTTTGCGGATGTAATCGAACCAAAGTGAGATCATCCTGAAATGCTGTTGAGGGTGCAGCGATCCGGATTGTTCACGCGTTGCTGGTGGGAACGCGAAATGATAGAACAGCTCCTGAGAATAAATTGTCTACCTCTGGAAAAAAAATACACCTGCCATGTACCCCCCAACAAACGAAAATTGATGTCCACACAAAAACTTATACTTCATGGTTTTAGCAGCTCTATTTTAATAGCTAAAAGGAAGGGGAAAAATAAGTCCCTCAATAGGTGGCTAGTCAAACAAACTGTTATATGTGTATAACATGGAATCTATGAAGCAATATGAAAGAATGAGATAAAGATTCATGCATTGTTTTGGATAATTCTCAAGGGGATTGTACTCAGGAAAAAAATGCAATCACGTATCTTGTAATTGCTTCTATGGACATTTTATTTTTTTATTTTTTATTTTTTTTAGAGATGAAAGGCTGCAGAAATGTTTATTGAATACAGTGCCAGGTTTATAAATAAAACTTATTTACAATTTACATAGAGTTGATCCCCCATCAGAGGTGGTTAACAGTTCATCTCAAGATTTACAGAAACGTTCAAGTACATCTCCTTTTCAAATAGCCACGATGAAGGGCAACTTCAGTAACAAAAGAACCACCACCATCTTTGCTACAGAAGTGTTTAATGAGCATTATAATAGATTTGGAAAAAAAGAACACACACACTCCACCCATGCCACTACCTTCCCACTCCACAGGACAGACAGCAGAGAATCTGTCTCCTATAGGAAAAAATGGCAGAAGTGTTTTTTTTTTTTTTACTCCGAATGCCTTCAAGGCATGACTGGCTGTCTTGTGTTGTGGGGATCGAACCACAGCAACCTGAGCCTGACTGCTTTGTTGAAGCAGCCACTTAAAGAACTGAGCTAAGGGGCAGGCCCCCTCTATGGACATTTTAAAACGACAAAATTATAGAGCAGGAAGACAGATTACTGGTTTCCAGAGGCAGGAATAGTGAGGAAAGGAGAATGGATATGACCATAAATGAGTTCAAGGGAGATCTTTTCAAGGGAAGTCCTGAAATAATTTTGTATCTTATCTATCTATCTATCTATCTATCTATCTATCTATCTACATATAGGTATAGATAATATGATAAAAATGATGTACATATATACACATACTGCACCAGCATCCGAGCCATGGTTTTCATGTTGTACTTTAATTAAATAAGAAATAACAACTAGGAGAAACTGGGTGGAGGTTACACAAGGCCTCTCTGTTCTATGTTCAACTTTCTGTGTGTCTAAGATTATATTTCAAAATTAAAAATTAAAAAAGAAGTTGAGGTCATACTGTGTTGGGTTGAGTCCTAAACCCGATGTCCGGTGTTCTCATGTGAAGGAGATTGGAGATGCAGGGACACAGAAGGAGAATGCCATGTGACCTTGGAGGTAATCACTAGAGTGACACAGATGCCAGCCAGGGAATGCTGGGGACTTCTTGAGCCGCCAGAAGCTGGGAGAAAGACGTACCATGGCTCATCCCTCAGAGCCTCCAGAGGAGAAGCCAACCTTGCCACACTTCGATTTCAACCCTGGTACCACCTTCCCTCCAGAGCTCTGAGAGAACACCCTTCTGCTGTTTGAAGCCCTGGTTTGGGATCTTGTGTTGGGGAAGAAAATTAATACAATGCAGACAGCAAGAAAGAGAGCACTTCCTTTCACACTCATGCACTGGCCTCATAGTTGTTCTTCCCTCAGAGACGGCTGGCTGCTCCACAGCTCCGGCAGGTTTTCAAATCCAGAAAGTTCAGGCCGACATGAGTGGAACATCAAGGAACAAGATATCCAGGCTGCTTCTCATGAGAAGCAGCCCAGTCTTCGACTTTAAACACGAACTATGAAATCCAAAAGCCCTCACTTGCCATGGAGTGTGTGTAGGGCACCATGAAGGGTCGCGTGACCCTAAGCAGGTTTCTGGACTTGTGTAGGCCTCACCTGTAAGATGCAGATAATGATGGTAATAACTTGATGGGCTGAGCAAAGTCAAATTAGAGGGGGTTTTAGTTTAGTTTGGGTTTGGGTTTTTTTTGTTTGTTTGTTTGTTTTGTTTTCTTTTTGCAGTACCAGGGATCAAACTCAGGACCTTGTACTTGCCAGGAAGGCGCTTATGCCACTGAGCTATCTCTCTGGCCTCAACAAAGTCAAATTAAGAAGGACAAGTGCAAAAAGCTCAGCAAATGGATCCTATTCAAAGTTCAGTGGAGGTCAGTATTTAACGACTGCCCTTATTTGCACTGATCCTCAGAATGGGCTGACTTCAGTTCCAAGCCCCAAGAGTCCTATGACCTAAGGCAGGAGTGAGGAAAGAGGTGAAACAGAAAAGGAAAAGGCAAAAAAGAGTTCCCACCTACAGCAGGCAGGTGTCCTCGCTTCAGGTCAGAGATAGCCCCTCTGTGCACTGTGAAACTTAAACAGTGTGAGACAGCCATCATTCCAAGAGAGAAAAGGCAGGCCCAAGCCCACTACTGGACAGTAAAATACCCGGATACTTTTAACAGCAGCCTGTAGATGACACAGAGCCCACAACACAGTAGGTTCTGTAGTGTAGTGGTCATCACGTTTGCCTCACACAACACAGTAGGAAAAGTCACGGCTTCCTGAGAGGGAGCAATGGGGTTAAAAAAACAACCAACGTGCAGTGTCTCCAACCGCTGCCGCCACCTCCTCCTGCTGCTCCCCTTGGCCTGCGACATCACCCCACGTAACTCCAGGCACAAGATTTCCCCTCTTCCGTCAGTTAGATGCACTTGGGACCCTGACGTCCTCCTCTAGCTCTGCTATCTACACTTCAGCGTGGGATCCTCCATGGCTCCCAGTGAGTCATAGCAGTGAGCTGAAGATGTTCTTTTGGAGAAGGTGAAAAGGAGAAGACAGGATGAGGAAAACTGTGAAGCGAGGGAGATAGCAGAGGGAAAAGAGGAAGGGTGGACAACTGACGGAGTAGAACAAGTGGCACAGAAAGGAAAAAAGGAAGCCAGGGAGATATGTGTTTGGGTGGCTTCAGATCATGCGTTGGTCCAGGCACTGACAGCTACGAGACCTAACCTTCCAGATGTTTCGGTATAACAACTCTCTCTGCTCTTTCTTGCAACTGGACCCCTGGTGAGCCCACGGGCATGTCAGGCCTTTTCATCTCGCCGTAGCAGGTGCCGCTTGGGCCAGTGCCTGTGCCGGGGAAAGAGGAAGAGGGGTTTTTACAGAAGTCATCAAGGGGAGACCAAGCATCTTCACTATACTGCAGTTTAGAGTGGCTATGCGAGGACGGGGGACTAAGCCCCAGAGGCTACGCAGCCCTCTCCCCATAGGGTGAACACAGGGCAGTCACCAACACTGATCCTCAGAATGGGTAGACTTCAGTTCCAAGCCCCTGAGCCTAGGGGGCCTGGCCCTAGCTCAGGCCTTTAAGTGGCTGCTTCCACAAAGCTGTCAGCCTCAGGTTGCTGGAGTTCGAACCTCACAACTCTCCAGCTGGCCAAAAATCCCCTGAAAACATTCGAGGAAAAAAAAAAAAAAAAAAAGCCCCTGAGCCTGGAGAGAAGCACAAGGTAAATGCCTGCCTTTCCCACAGCACTGGACACAACTGCCTGGGAAAGTGAGTTTACAAACCATAAGAGCAAGTTTCTTGGTTAAGGACCTCCGTTTTCTCATCTTAAAGGAAGGGGATCACTCATAAGGCTGTTATGAGAAATGGATGAAATATGACATGATCAAAGTATACAGAGACTTTCAAACTTAAAAATGCCTTATAGTAAAAGACATATTGTCATTAATCCTCCTTAAAAAATTTCCCCTCCTTTCTGACATACTTATTTTGCCACTCTTGCCACTTTCTGAACCAACCTTGTAGTTGTCAGTGCCTGGACCAATGATGATGTAAACCAGAACCAGTCTTCTTCGTGGATTTACAGGACATAGTCAAAACTGAAATGAGTGCTAGGTGTGATGCACTTGGGAGGCTGAAGCGGGAGGATCACTGGGAGGTCGAGGCCAGCCTGGACTACCTCGATAGGGAGATCCTGCCCCTCCAAAACTGAAATGCAGTGAATGCTGATGCCAAGTGTCATCCAACAAAAGACAGGCTCTTAAAATCCTAGCAGTGTGTCCTCAGCCACCGTATTCACCAGACCTGCTGTTGTCCAACTCCTGGGTCTTCCCCACAGTCAAAATAACCACGAAAGCCAAATGTTTTGGATCAGTGCAGGACCTTAAGGTAACCATGATACCACCACTACAAACAGTCACACAAGAGGACTCCTAGAACTGCTCCAGAAAGTGACAAGAATGATGCGATCCCTGTGTTAGAAAAGAGAAGTAGGTTGAAGTGATTAACAGCAATGTGTCTTTTACTGTAATATTTTTCATTTAAACATTCGCTATGATTTTATGAAATTCGTAACTGATGTCAAGTACAAAGTGCTGGGAAATGTAGAAATGTGAATCACCTTAGTAAAGAAAGAGTAGTTCTCTTTGACTATTACTTGATTTCTTCCTAGAACTTACTCTCCAGACAACTCTTTCATCTCTAAATGTCTAAACTGTAAACTAGCTCATGCACACTTTAGACCTGCATGTCCAGTAGGGCTCCTGCTAATCCACGTGGTTACTGAGCTCTGGATGGGCAGTTAGTCCTTACTGAGGTGCACTATAAGTGCAAGAAACACACCAAATCCTGAAGGCCTGCTTCCATAGATATATACAAAATTTCTGCTTAATAAATTTTGTTTTGGGAGCTGGGGAGATAGCTCAGAGGCATAAGTACCTACCTGGTAAGCACGAGGACCTGAGTTTGATCCCCAGCCCCACAGGCCGTGCTGTCCCTGAACCAGACATGGTGGTGTACACCTGTAATCCCAGCACAGGAGGATCTCTGTGAGTTTGAGACCAGCCTGTGACCTACAAAGATGAGCACAAGTCCAGCCCAAACTGCACAGTGAAACCCTGTCGCAAAATGAATAAATAAAGGCCAGTGAGATAACTAAGCAGACTAAGTGCCTGCTTAGGCAAGCTCTGGGACCAGGGTTCAATCCCTAGTACCGCATGCCACACCAGCCCAGGCCCTGGGTGCACAGAGCCAGTGACCATGGTGGTACATGCCTACAATTCTAGCACTGAAAACAGAAGGATCACTACAAGCTGCATAGTGAGACTCTACACAAACTACATAAAAATAAATAAAATTAAAAAGATAATAAATTTTGTTTTGCATTTTATGTTTTGACTGCACACTGAAGCAGTAATATTCTGGCTATATTGGGATACATACATTATCAAGATTGACTGTACAGGTCTATTCCCATAATGTTGCTGTTGTGGGCCTGTATGTGGCCCACACTGTTTCCTACCAGGCAGGGCTGCTTAGAATATCCTCAACTATGAAAGGCACCCTGCAATGTGGTCTGGAGCTTTCCATAAAAAGGTCTCAGGACTTGACTCTGGGATGAACTACAGAGAAATA
The DNA here is from genome assembly GCF_000260255.1 of Octodon degus. Taxonomy (NCBI): domain Eukaryota; kingdom Metazoa; phylum Chordata; class Mammalia; order Rodentia; family Octodontidae; genus Octodon; species Octodon degus. The sequence goes on from NW_004524738.1 coordinate 748,494, forward strand.
AGAAAGCCCTTCCCTGAGCTCACACCCAGGCATTCCCTGAGCTCATCACCCTGCACAGGCATTAGAATGTTAGTGATGGGATTTGTTCTAGCCCAACCCCCTTCCTTGCATGGGTGAGAAGCTGGTGAGGGACCCTTGCAGTAGCCTATCCGGCTCCCAAATGTGGGGCCTGTACAGCCCGACAATCGGCTGATCCTTGCTACCACTCCGTCTCCAAACAGTGTTCTCAGTCCTTTTCCTTACAAGTGTGGGGACAGCAGTGAGTATAATTATATACTTAATTATATAATTAGGTCTTATTATATAATTGCAGGGGAGTCTTAATTATATAATTGCAGGGGAACATAAATACACGTGGCTCAGATTTTTATATATGATGTGAAGTGTTTTATGCAGTTAGAAGGAGGTAGACCCCATATATTTACAAACACACATTTTATATAAATGTTTACACAAATGAACTATGATGTAGGAAAAGGGAAGAAGGTAGGCCATCCAAGGTGTGCCACACAACTCTAGTAATGGTGGAAGACAAAGCGGTAGGAGACAGGACCACGGTTCCTGCCATCAGTGCTTCAGGCAGGTGACACGCAAGGAAAGCATTCTACTGGTGACCGGTGTGTGGAAATGGGAACCATAGCAACCTCTGATCTGTGGCCCTGAATGCCAGTGCATTTTTCTAAAAAGATCCCCCAACAGCCCAGCAAGAAGCCCCTCTTTTTCAGAAAAACCTGTTTCTCTGATTTCTCCCCACCCTGCCACCTCTCCATCCTCTTCCCATTCTTCTTGTTTTTACCATTTGCAGAAGTCTCCCTTCTCTCTCCCTAGGTCCTTCCTTCCTCCCTGCTTCCCTCTCCAATTCCTCTTACCCTTTCCACTTCATCTACCTCCCAAGCTCTTTTTAGGCCTGTGTAGCCCTCACAACTCCTACCATGTGGCTATGGATTCTTATGAGAGGTTCCATCCCCCAAACCTGGACTAGAGCCTTTTGCATTCCTGAACTACAAGATTCTCCACATAGTGGGAGAAAAAAGAAATGCAGGGAGTGAGGGATAGAGTAGGGCAGAGAGAGGGAGGGAAAGGGAGGGGAGGGCTGGCATTCACTAGTACTGTACCCCGTGTGATCACCTTTGATTCTCATCCTGCACGCTGAGGTTTTTCTTAGTATCCCTAATGCATAGATGAAATGTTAAGGCTAAGAAAGTGTTTGTAATGTGCTTAACATTACAGATCCAATAAAAAGTGAGCGCATAGCTGGTCATGGTGGTTCACGCCTGTAATCCTGGCTACTCCAGAAGCTGAGACAGGAAGTTGAGAGTTCAAGGCTAGCCTGGGCAACCTAGTGACATCTTGTGCCAAAATACAAAGACCTGTGAATATAGCTCAATGGTAGAGCACTGGTTTAGTAAACTGTGAGGGCCATGTTCAATTAATTCCAAGTACTGGAAGAAGAAGAACAAGGAAAAGGAGAAGGAAGAGGAGAAGGAGGAGAAAAAGAAGGTGGAAGAAGAGAAAGAGGAGAAGGGGAAGAGGAGGAGAAGACAGGAAAGGAGAGGGATTGGGAAAAGGAGAAGACCTGAAAATATAAAAGCTTTTTTTTTCACCATGGGTTTAAGAACAAATGAGAAAAAGCCCCCAATCTATTATGCAGCAATAAACATTAATGATCAATGTAGGAAACAAAATCAGCACCGAGACTTCTGTGATGCTGTGGTGGCTCAGGACAGTGCCAACCTGCAATTGGGCTCTACTCTGTGATAATCCCAGAGGATGCAGTTTCAGGACTGATAAGCACCATGTCACTGATTCTTCCAATAGCCCCTCATCCCAGATGAGCTTGCGTTACCTCTTTTTATAGTTAAGGAAGCTAAGATTTAGGCCGAATGTCATGTGCAATGCCACATTATCAGAAGGTCTCAAAATCAGGCTTCAAACTCGGGCAGCCTGTTCAAGAGCCCTAACTCTGAAACCTAGTGCTGGTCTCTCCATTGCTACTGTCATGGTTGCCAGTTTCAGGGGCAAAACATCAGTGCATCTTAGAGTCAAGGGGGACTCAGAAATCAAGTCTGTCAATGAGGAAAGGCAAGAGGAGAGACTGAATCATACTATGGCTTTATCATCTAGAGACACATTAGAGATTGGAGGCCAGTGTTATTTCTACCTGCTACATTTTTATTGGCTGGGTAAGGAGTGACTTATGGACATCTCTGGGGAGGAATCCACGCATCAGCACAAAAATGGAGAGTCAGCCAAACCTGAGCCAGTTAGCACCATTAGTCTACTTTGGAAAACCAATGGCCTAGCCAAAGGCCCTTCTCAGCAGGCCAACATCATCCACCATCTTGTCGTAGCACCCTGGCCCTAGCCATGTCTGCAACTACCCCCCCACAAACTGGTGATGACTGAGTTTCATGGTGCCTGGTCTCAGAAGGTTAAAAAAAAGTAGTGCTACCTATAGGGGAGAGTCCCAAAGACCAAGATAGCAACTGTCATAGCAACGGTCATGCTGCTTTGGTCAAGGAGAAGGCCTTTGGGGAACTGAAAACAGAACCTTGAGCACATCTGTTGCTTTCGCTCCCATCCTCCTCCAACAGGCTGGGTGGGGCACTCCATGCCCTTTCAGAAGCTCTGTGCACCTGAGGCCCCCACAGCACCTGCCCAAGGCTATGTCTAGCACTGGGATGGAACTAACCCCAGCCCTAACTTCTTCGCTATCACTCCATCTAAACCCAGTGCCCCCTCTACATTCCTAGAGCTCTCCCAACAGGAAATCCTGGAAGAGTCAATGTCCTTGCAAAGGTCTAATGTGCTACCCATCCCTACACAGACTATGAACCATAGTTGTGTGTGAACAGGTGCCTTATGAGGCCCAGAGAGGCCCTGGTAGTATCTGAGAGCAACAAGACCCAGCTTGTGTTGAACAGTTTGGCCATCTTGAGGATGAGACACTGGAAAGGACTGGAGAAACTAGGTCAACATTTCAGAATATATTTCAGTAACTATCCTGATGTCCATAAAAGAAACACTCTCATCTACCTTACACCCTTTCCATCCATGCATGGAAGCATGCACATATCTACTCGCCCAACTGTGGATCATTAAGTCACAGTGTAATTTGACTGCCCTTCCACGACAAACTATTCCAATACTACAGAAACACTTGTTTGTGTGCTTAGATGAATGAATGTCCACCTTCACTTGCTATGTGGACAATTGTTGACATTTCTGCATGCCTGGCGTATTTGTTCTGCAGAGTATACTAGACAAGACAGAGGTCTGAACTTCAAGTGCTCCCAAGATAGGTGACAAGATGTTAAATAACATTGCAATGTGACAGCAATGGACTGGAGGTGGCAGATATCTACAAGCTCAACAAGAGGGCAACTAACATGTTAGAGGTCAAGAAGGCGCATATCTTGCCCTAGACTATGGGCTTCTGAGACTGTGGACCACTGAGACACTCACCAGCTGGTCTGCCCCGCATTGCGCCAGCGATTCACTGCACAGTGATATAACTTTAACCTCTCCAGCCAGAGCAGCCCACTCAGGGATGGGAAGTTTTCCACGGATTATAACAAAAGTAACAAAACTCTGGCTGAAGAGCTGAAAGGGTCTGGTCCTCGCACCCTGACCTTAGCACATCTTTGTCTTTCTTCCTCCACCTCCACTCATCCTTTTAAGATTATAAATGTTGGGGCTGGGGAGATGGCTCAGTGGAATAAGTGCTTCTCTGGCAAGCGCAAGGGCCTGAGTTCAATCCCCGGTTCCGAAAAAAAAAAAAAGATTATAAATGTTTAAGGATACAGACAAGTTTTCTTAAATTGACTATGAAAAAAACCAAAGTCCTTGAAACAGAAGTAAATATGTGAACAATGACACAGTGCAACACTCACCACCTCTCTCTCAACACACATGCACACACAGAGGCAGGCAGGCACACACACACACACACACACACACACACACACACACAGAGGCCCACACATGCACACACAGGTACATGTCTCTGTCCAGGCTGTCTCGTCTTTGAACTAGCTCTTCCCATTATCAAGCTCAACTTGGTTTTCCAATAGACATCGTTGCTCTGAAATGTAGCAACCCTTCATTACTGTGCAAGGTGAAGGAATGCTCTTCTTTCCAGCACTATATTCTGCAGTAAGAGTTGACCAGTAACACTGAACAAGTCTCAAACTAGGCGTGGTGGCACATGCCTGTAATCCCAGCTCTTGGGAGGCTGTAAGCAGGAGGATCACTGCGAGTCCGATCTAGTGGCGAGACCCCGAACACCCTGTAGACCCTCCCCTAAAATATAAATAAGTAAGTAAATAAACAAACAAGTCTCTAAAACTTGTTTTCTCTAGGACTACATGATAGAACAGCTTCAGAATCATGTGGTGATTCATGATACATCTCAAAGTAAGCACAAATAGTATAACTTTAATATTATCAACGTTATTAGCCTCATGACTCCTAGGAGCTATTTCTCTACAAGTGGATCTGAACAATAAAAGTTTGCTTCTATTGCCATCTGCCCTAAGGAAATCCCATCCCCCGAAGAGATGTCTGTGAACAATGCAAACATCCTGATTCCACTGTAAGTTGGCCCTGTCTTCCACTCCCATCATCCCTGTCGTTATTGCATATCATCCACCATCGATGCATTTGATCTGGGTTAAGTTCTGATTATCTCTGTCTTATTTCCTTTCAAAACGCAAGCTCTTAAGAGACAGAGCCACTTGGGGCTGGTGAGATGGCTCAGTGGTCTAAAGTACCTACTTAAAACAAGCTTAGCAAAGCACAGGGACTGCGGTTCAATCCCCCAGCACCACATGCCAGCCAACCCCCACCCTCCCGGTGGGCTGAGCTGGCCACACACACACACACACACACACACACACACACACACGCATGCATAAATAAATAAAATTAAAAAAAAAAAAAAGAGACAGAGCCACTTATCCATTGTATAGTATCTGCTATTGTTTTTCTTGGAAACTGTATACCAAAATGTTTTAAGAACAAAATCACAGCCAGAAAACCTATGTAAAAATTCATTCTTTATTTCCACACTTCAGGTGATGATTCATCTACTGTTTACTGACAACCTGAGCTAGAGTTTTTGCACCTTACTTTTATGTCACAGCTGTGCACGAAGCATAGTGCTTTGGTCATACGAGGATACACTGAATAAATAAATGAGTGGATAAGCAAATAAATTGTTTATGGTTGATACGTGTTTGTACAACACTGACAAGGGTTGTTTTTCTCAGCATGTGGTTGGATTTGTTTGTTTTTCTTGATACAGTTGACTTACAGAGGGTGACGTTATTACCTTCAACTTACAAATGACGGAGCAACACCTGAGAGATAGAGATGCTCCCCGGTGGAAAAGCCACCTCTCAGAGCGCTGCCCCCCCCCCCAGATCAGATCCTCCTGATCCACATAATCACCTGCATGGACTAACTACTGGACCTGACGGGGCGGCCTCCCGGAAGGTTCCTGCTTCCCTCGTAAGCCACACTCCAGCTGTGACCCTCAGAGATTCCCTGGTTTATTCCCCCTGCTCTTACATGGCACACACGTTCTGTATTGACTCGGGTTCCAAAGCACACTTCATGTAAAGATATGAGTTTGCACCTTCTGGAGCAACCAGTTTGAAATAGTGTCTCACTTCTCAGAACCCCAGATTATCTAGTCCACTTGCACCACAGCCAGCTGGCTTCTCCTCAGCACTATGGCCACTGTCACCATCGCTACGTATACGGTGGCACTTACAGTTGGAGTCAAGAGGAGAAGCCCACTTTTGTAGAGCAATTTGGCCAGAGGGAAGAGGTCATTGAGTTCTCTAAGAAAGAACTGCTTGATTACCCTGAGTGATTTAGAATTCCTGCAGTTGCACAAATGAAAAGGAGTGTGTGTGTGTGTGTGTGTGTGTGTGTGTGTGTGTGTTCAATTTCTCAATGACTTTGTTTAGTTATAAAATAAACCTTTTTGCAAGGCATATAGCTCAACAGCACAAGAACCTGCCTGGTGAACACAAGGTCCTGAGTTTGATTCTTGGTACCAAATAAATAAATAAATACATTTTTCAAAAAGCTTTCTTGGGTGGGTGTGGTGGTGTGCACACCTGTAATCCCCATACTCAGAAGGCTGAGTCAGAAAAACTGCTGCAAGTTCAAGGACATCCTGGGCCACAAAGTGAGATACCACTTCTCCACAAAAGAAAAAAAAATTATATCTTAAACTTTTTGTGAAATTATTTCTAATTTACTCTTAAACATATATGGTTCATTAAAATTTCCATGATTTATTTAAAATTTTACTCTTAATATACAACTGTTTTATGGGTATGATAACCTAAAACAAAATGACAGAATCACTGAGAAATATGGGTTTGTTTTGTTTTTTGCAGTAATGGGGATTGAACTCAAGACCCTGTGCTTGTCAGACAGGCAGTTATTCTCCTGAGCTATCTCCCAGGCCCCTGAAATATGTTGTTTTGACAAGAACCCCAGGAGTACAAGGCACAGGGAAGAAATAGAAGCACATGGATGTCACAGCACTTCCCTTTAAGGAGTTTCTATGAAAAAAAAAATCCTTGCAAAAAATGTTAAGAGGAGGCTAGGGAGATGGCTCAGTGGAATAAGGGTTTCCCTGGCAAGCGCAAGAACCTGAGTTTGATCCCTGGTTCCACAAAAAAAAAAAAAAAAAGTTAAGAGTATAAATAAGAAAATAATATAGTAAAAATTAGTCAGTAAGCTCTAGGGAGAGCTAAGTAAAAGAAATAAAGTAATTGGAGACAGACTAAAAATAATCAAGAAATTGTATAAAAGAGCTGAAGATAAATTTATAGACCTGGAGGACCAAAGAACATGGCCAGAAAACCCAGGTCACCTTCTTTATGTTAAGAAACAAGGACGCTGAGGCTAAGTGCAGTTGACCTGCCTACTAGACACTGTAGTGGAAGCTGAAGGAAGGCTAGAGGCCAGTCTCAAGCTTGCAGTCCATTTTCGTTTCTTTCCATTCTCAAGAGAATCATTGTTTCAAATTCAGACCAGAAGACCTTGACAAGACCTTGGCACATGGCATGAGAAAGAGACCCAGGAGTCCCTGTGGTGGCGTCAAAGGCCACGGGGCCACAGGATCCTGCCACAGGATCAGCCCCTCTGCTCTGTCAACATCTAGTTCAGGTAGGAATGATTCCTCCATTAGACTCACTAGTGCAAATGCCCGTACACTTCTTGCACTGGACCAGTGGAACTATTTTCATCAAGTTGGCTTGCATGGAGTTGAACCGATGCAAACTGAGAATCAAAATGACAGCTGAAGGCCACTGAAGGTCATGGTCGTGTTGCATCACCTCAGATGCCTTCCCTTAGCAGAAGTCTAGCTTTTCAAGCAATGGAAGGTCCTGCTAGCTAAACACACATTATTGCCTACAAGGGAAGTCGCTGCATGGAGCCAGCAGGAGCTCAAGGAGTCAGATGCTTAAGGGAAGATCATAGGGAGTTCTTTTGAAAATGAAGTCTCCATCTGTCAGAGTAAAATGTAAAGCCACCCTTGGATTATCCAGCTACTGAGTTGACAGTCACTGTCTGGTTTTGCTTTTGAAGAATCTACACCTTTATCAGAGTTGACCCACTTGGGAGAAACAGGTATTTTGAAAGAAGTAACAGGAGAGTTTGTGGGGTACAACTTTGTCAGTGGTCCTAGCCCTCTTCCCTCCTTTGGATTCCTTATCAGGTTGTTGGGAATTTAAGGAGAAAGATTCTGAGAAACAGAAATTGAGTAGAGAAGACTCTATTACCTACTGGATTTGTTGTCCTTTTCTGTCTTAGAAAAGAAAGAAAGAAAATCCCTTTGAGGCAGAGATCACAATGAATACCAGGGAGGAAGTTCTCAGGGAAGAAGGAAGCCTTCACCCAGGCACTAGTATATTATTCAATCTGCTCTTTAATTATTAAAATGAAAGCCTAATAAAAATAAATTTTTGGAATTCATCCACATATCCATAACCTTAGGATATATTATTTTCTCACTTCATACTCCTAATAGTCATCTATTTCCACGCTTAGCCACAGCATAAACCACACTATTATAATTCGTGTTCAACTTTTCTCACTGCTATTTCACAGAACTTCTTTGTCTTCTTTTCAGATATCACATTCATTATTTGAGGTAATGTATCTCATTTTCTTACAAGCAGAGTATCATTTACTTAGTCTTTTCTCCCCTCTTGGAACCTACAGCCTGCGATCCTGACTTTTTGTGAGGATGGTCAACTATGCTGACACTCCACTGTCCCTGCAAATAGGGATCATTTTTGTGAGAGTTTGCCTACCATCTGGCATTCATGGTCTGAGAAAATAGAATTTATTGTTCGACCCTAAGTGAAGATTTTGTGTATGTTTACTATATTTCAGACACATCTAATTCCCACAACAACCCCACTAAGAAGATGTTATAATAATGATAATTATTATATTACTAAATCTTGGGTCTCCTGATGACACATGTCTGTAATCCCAGCACTTGGAAGGCTGAGGCAGAAAGATCACTGTGAGTTTGAGGCCAGCCTGAACTGCACAGTGAAACCTTATTTTAAAGAAGATTGTCCCCAAAAAATTGTGGCTCTCAAACTCCTTCTGTGTAAATTAATAGTAATAACTTCTTCATGGGGTTGTTGTAGGAATTAATATATTTTAATAAATATCAATCCCCTAAAGTCCAACTTTCATGGAAATAATTTTCCCAGATATTAAATCCAATCATCTATCGTTTTCTGTGACCCTAAGCACACACGTGACATCTGATCCAAGCATTGAGTGGTGCAGTCTCCTGCTCTGAGGAAGGTTGCTGGGTCAGAGCAAATGAGCCAGCAAGGCGGTGGCGCGATGTGCTTTACCCGGAGTCCCACTCTCTGGGCTAGAATAATGTGGATGGAGCTCAAACAAGGCGAAGACAGAGAATTCCCAAATGTGAGCCTTAAACAGTGCCATGAACACCGAGGACCACAGCTGAGAGGGACCCCTGGCAGCACCAGAAACAAGTCCCATACTTTACAAAGGAAGAAACTAGAGACCTCAACCAAGACATGAAAGGTCCCACAAGAGTCAGGAAAAGGCCACAGTGAGGGGACATGTCTTCATTATTTCATTAATCTGAACACAAGGTGAAGTAGAAGGGGGTTTCCACAATGCCACATCACACGGAACAAAGGCTTCTATTTTAAGAGCCCACTTTGCACCTGCTCTGTCCAGATGGGCTCAGCAAAAGAAGAAATGAAAACAGACTTTTCTCTCAGTGGGGCTGCCGTGGAGTCCGGATCACAGGCCGCTGAAGTGAAAACCGAGGAGCCAAGTGTTCCTGATGTACCCCATGGGCTTCCGAGCCTCCCCCTAAGATTCCCAACTCGTTTACTCCAGAGATTGTCCCCAAGGCCTCAAAGAGAAAAGTAAGGCACACGCAGAAGCAGGGACTGCCCCGGCCCATGTGTAGCCCCACTGTGTGCAGATGCAGCAGGAAGAACAGGGAGCGAGAAAAGCTGCGGCCCAGCCACAGGCTGCCAGGAGGGATTAGGAACCCATGTGTCCCACTCAGCGTGTCCAGAAAAAGGCAATGTTTAGTTACTGGAATAAGTTACTGGAATACAGAGAAAGCAAAAGAAGGCTTCAATCATAGTTTCTTCAGTGTAATAACAAAAGTGCAATGGAAACATGGCAAGCTATGGAGCCAGCAGGCCTGCCTGAACCCAGCTCTGCCACCGCTTGGTTGACTGGCCTTGACCCTCTCACACACGTTCCCCAAACCTCCGCGTCCTCATCTATCACCTTGTGAAACAGGGACAAGCCACAGCAGGAGGTGGTCATCAGGACAGTGACAACAGGACAGCCCCAGCCAGAGCCTGGGGAAAGGTAGCTGTTCTTGTTACTTTTATCAACCTTCAAATGAACATTGCTGGATGATTCCCAAGGCTCAGATTCATCACCGTTCTGGTTCTTCATAACAACATATGCAATAAATCCCAGTGTCAGGGCCATCAGAGACTCAAGGGCATTGTGTGGTCTCCTCCTGCTCCTCCTCTCCCTCCTCCTTCTCCTCCCCCTCCTCCCCTCCTCTTCCTCTTCCTCCTCCTCCTCCTCCCAAGAATCTGCCTCTCAAATCTGGAGGCTTTTGTAAGTTTTAGTTTAAATCGTCCCTTTAGTCCCTTTGATTTTGATCATTTAAAATCTGTTAGGTGCAGTTATCAAAATGCAAATACTACTTTTTAACAAAATATGAAATAAATAACAACCTCAATGTAGGCCTAGAGAAATTGCCAAAATTAACTAAGTAACCTCAGAAAACTCCATGCTAGCTATCTTACTGAAGGAATACACTGTTCCAGGTAGGATAAATTGAATAGTTTTGTTTTTTTTTTTTTTTTTTTTTTTTTTTTTTTTTTTTTTTTGTAATGGGGGTCAAGATTCACATTTATTAAAGGTAGGAAAAAACGTTCTATGGGGTCAAGTTTGGGCCAAGAAAATGTAGGAAAAAGGGAGAAAAAAATTTTAAACAGACTCTTAAAAAAATATACCTTATAGTATAGGTTGGGGCACTGTGAAAAGCCATAATAGGCCCACAAATTGAATAGAGTTTAAAAAACCACAACTCAAGTAACACAAAAAGTAGAGACAGTTTCCTTCCCTTATTGATTTTCTTCATTGGACAATTCAGAAGCCACATCAAAAATCTTACACACACACACACACACAACACACACACACACACACACACACACACACACACACAACAAACTTGTAGCTTTCTAGAGGGCCAAAAACCTCAGGGAATTAATACTGTAGTTCATAAAATGTTAATAAATACTTTCCACATATCCATGCACTGCGTGTGTGGGAGTGTGTGAAGCACCAGGGGCTCCACAGCCAGAAGGGGCTCCTGCCATCATGATATTTATGTGCTTAGGATTCCTGAAGCGGAGGACTTTTTCCTGCTCCCCATCTGCATAACAGGAACAAATACCTGCTGATGGTGGACGAGGGTCCCTCCTACGCTAGCCCCTTGCTCATCTCGGGCGGCTCTTTGGGCCTTAGCTTCCCTGTGTATAACACAGAACGGCTGCTACTGAGCCACTGTGAAGGTCCGTTCCACATCGAAAACATACAGTCGCTGTGTGGCGACATGAAGAATTTTGCAGGCCCCTTCTTTGAGCGGGATTTGCTGTCTATAATGTGGAAAGGCGCGGTGTAGTATTCTTTTTGGAGTAGACATTTTAAGTTCAATTAAATCAAGAGAGAGAGAGAGAGAGAGAGAGA
>NW_004524738.1:763744-764928 GCF_000260255.1 Octodon degus
ACAAAAAAAAGGGTATACAGATGAATGTCCATTTTGTATCTGTGTATTCAAAGTGGTTAGGATAGATATATAGTTGCATTCTCTTAATGAATAGAATGACTTGTTCTAATGGTGTTTGTAAATAGGATCTCAAGTCCGCATCTTGTATAGCAATTAACCACTAAGAAGAATGTATTCAGTGTGTTAGTTACTGAAACTGTCCTAGCGATTTGATTTGAAACTGTCTCATTGCTATTTGTTTATCAATAAAGTTATGAAAAAAATAAAAAAGAAATAGAATGACAGAGTGGATTAAGAAAAAAAATAAAAAAATAAAATAAAATAGGTCTTAATATAAAATCAGGGCTAAAAATACCTACCTACCTCTTACACAATACTGAGTAATGGGCAAAAAGAGCTCAGGAAACTTCTTTGCAATCTAATTGTATGTAGCCTTCTGCTTAAGGTGCACAGGCGCGGCGCCATAATTCATTTCATGAAAGCAACATGGCGCCCCCCCACCAGCACTCCCAGCAGGGTGACAACACGATTTCCCGCATGTGGCAGCCTCTAGCCCTGTCTCCTCAGTGGCGCCACGTTGAGTAGAGTATGCACCGACCGAGCGCGGTGTCATCACAGCAGCAGGAACAATTTCCTCAGCTCCCTCTTTCTGGAAAGACACCTGTCAGCACAGAAACCGAAAGTCAGAGTTTCCACATCACCATTCAAGGCTTGTGACCAAAAACTTACAGAATCAAGCTTTCAGATGGGAACTAACTCCACCTTTGAGACCTGAAACTAAATCCATTGTTTTTGCATTTCTCGGTGACAGAAGTTTAGTATCTACAGGTGAGACCCTCACCGTAAACACAAACACAGGTGCCACCCCCGCCCCACCCCCACCCAGCCCCCCACACTGTTGCAGAGGAGAGACCGATGCATGAAAATATGCTACAGCATAATCCTCACACAGCCGGAAAGTAATGCTTGTAAAATATTTAATTGGCATTGTGAATCAGAATAATCAGTTGAGAAGCAGTCCAATAACATCAAATTTCATTCCCTTTCATTTAATAATTTCAAGAAATCCAAAACCCAAATATTGGAGGGCTAGAGGTGTGGTACTAAGGTAGAGGGTTGCCTAGAACGCTCCGGGCTCTGAATCAATCCCCAGCTCCTCCAAAATGTCAAACTTTAGAAAAACC
>NW_004524738.1:766168-768295 GCF_000260255.1 Octodon degus
TATCCCCCAAACACTGGTATGCTAGACAGGGCATAACAAGAATTGAGTAATAAGCTGGACCTGGGTGGTGCACACCTATAATCCCAGCACTTGGGAGGCTAAAGCAGGAGGATCCCACAAGTTTAAGGCCAGCTTGGGCTATCTAGTGAACTCAAAGCTAGCCTGAACTAAATAGTAAGACTCTGTCTCCAAAAATAAATACATTTAAAAAATAAATAGAACTAAGTTTTAGATATAAAAGTTGTATAAGTTCTTCTTATAGAAAAACATGTCACTTCTAAAACCAATATATTTGGAATTTGTTTAGGATTATCCTTGCCTATAAAAATAGATTATAGTTTCCTTGTTTGTTTCTGATCTTCACTGTATTTTTTTTGGTTGAATTGTTTTTTAGGGGAGGTTTATTTTTTGTTTTGGTGCTGAGGACCGAACCCAGGGCTTCCAGCTTGCTAGGCAAGCATCCTACTACTGCTGAGCCATATCCCCATCCCCAAAAATAGATTACAAAAGTGATCATTATTTTTGCTTCATCTGGTCTGGAACAGCTTGAGTTTTGTGGGTGTTTTTGTTTTTATTTTTTTGAAACAGTCTTACTGTATTGTCCAGGTTGGCCTTAAACTTGCTATGTAATCCAGGCTGGCCTCCAAATGGAGATCCTCCTGCATCAGCATCCCCGGGGGCTGGTATTACAGACATATGCCACCATGCCCAGCTTGATAATTACTGTAAGTTCAGAAAATTATTCAGAAAAAATAAGCTCTAGAATACAACTTTGTATTTGGAGAAGTATTTTAGATCATTTCCTCATTGCTATCATTTATATTCAGATACAAACTCAGGATTAAAAATTATCAAGGAGGGAGCTTGCAGGTTAGCTCAGTTGTTTAAGCACCTGCTCTGGCAAACTCAGTCAGGCACAGGGGACCGTGGTTCGATCCCCAGCTCCACATGTCCTACCAGACCTGCCGTTAAGGTAGCCAAAAAAAAAACAACAAATCAAGGGAGTCGCCTATAAAGAGGACAGAAAATACATTTTGCCCATGAACAGAATTTATAATTAATGAGCAATTGCTGCATGTGTGTAATTTTAGACAAAATGTACACGGCTCCTTAGAGAAGGATCCCTCTTTCCACCTCAAAACTTTTCAATATAAGTGTAAAGTTTCACAGGCATCTTATAAGACATACACCTTGTAAGACAGCAATCTATTTTAGGAATGAAAAGGTATTGCAATGTATTTCATTGTATAGAAATTATATCTCAATAAAAATAAGAATTCACTAAACAAAACCCAAAAAACTACATCTTTATTTTATGTATTTAGTACAAGGTCTTACAGGGTCTCGCGACATAGATTGGATTCATAGTGATCCACCTGTGTTCAGCCTCTCAAGAGCTGAGATTACAGGCACACACCACCATGCTCAATCTCAACTGCCATCTCAGCGTGCCCCCAGGGGTGGGGCCGCAGGGCTTGCTGGGGATTGAACCCAGTCCCTGAATCTCCCTAAACAGGTGCTTTAATCCGCTGAGCTATCTGGCCACCCCTAAGAAAACACTTGTTAAGAGAAAGCCCCTGACAGTCTTCAGGCGTCAGGCAGAGCACACGACTCTCAGCTCAGCACAAGGCCTGAGATTTCCAACATCGACATTTGCAGGCATCGTGGCCCCAAGATAATGCTTATCAGAGACAACTTCGCACATCTGAAATAGTTTATTTGGTGAAACCACATTTATTTTTCACAGTTACACTTACATTCATGATCCTCGCTAGCCTTGAGAATTGTTTTTTTGGTGCCAACTGAATGCTGGAGAACAGTAACAATTTTGCTTCTGTGCTATTTATATACCTGTCAGCAAAGTGATCTTTTCCTTTCCATGATTTTTCACTCATTTTCCAAACCAGAAGAGCAGACAGCCACACACAATGCTAGACTCAACAGGGAGAATAGAGCACACAAATAAAGGTAGACTCTGAGCTGGAGAAGCTGCGCTGGGAGGGCTGTCTACAACAGCTGAACCACAGAGAAGCACATGAAATTCTGCTTCATCTCCTGGACCTCGCCTGATGGTCCAACAACTCTCCACCACACACATGCATGCATGCATGCACACACATGTACGCC
>NW_004524738.1:770608-776650 GCF_000260255.1 Octodon degus
TACCTCAGCTTCCTGAGTGTTGGGATATAATTATTTTTTAATGACTACATACTTTGTAACATCACTCTGTGTCATTCAAGTTTCCGATTTTTGCTAAAATATAACATCAGAGCTGGGGAGATAGCTCAGTAGAATAAGTGCCTGCCCAGCAAGCACAGGGTCCTGAGTTCAATCCCTGATACCACAAAAATAAATAAACAAATAAATAAATAAATAAAACAACCTCAGCATGGCTCTCTTTGTGCATATGTTTCTGTCCAACTTCTAAGCATTGCAGAGTGGCTCCCAGAAGTGACTTAAAAGAAGTGATTCACTTCAAGGTTCTAGGTACATATTTATTGCCCAATAAGTAGCCAGTAAGAAAGGCTAAACTAGGGGCCAGGGAGATGGCTCAGTGGAATAAGTGCTTCCCTGGCAAGTTCAAGGGCCTGAGTTCAATCCCCAGTTCCAAAAAAAAAATGAAAGGCTAAACCAATGTACAGCCTCACTAGCAGTCTAAGAAAGCTGGTCTCATCAAGCCCTCTCCTCCTCTGATTACATTAATTTGTTTATGTTATAAACATAGTTTAAAAAAAGAAGGCCCCCACTGCTGTTTGTTAAGGTGTGCCTTCCTTTGCTTCCTAGTGAGGTGGAACATTTTTCAAGTGTTTATTATCTAGATTCGTTTCCTCTTTGATAAATGATCTTATTTTCACTCTATAATCCTTAATGATTCTCTTAGTGGCCGGAGTATCCATCAGGACTTGTAGATGCGTCACAACAGAAGCGGGCCACCACTAAACTAGGCAGAGGATGCATTCAAAGGATATCCTGCCACTCCACAGTGAACGGGAAGGCAGGAAAATTGCGTTCAGAAATGGAGCAGCATCAACCTTTCAGAAGGTGTGAAATACGGCCAAGGTCCCAGCCTAAAAGTCTGATGAAAGCCCACAGCTGATGCTGCCACCCTAACCCTGCTCCTGGCAGCACTGCCACCCTCCACTGAATTCTGGTGCCATCAGCCAAAGAACTCTAAGCTCTTCCTGCATCTTTGTCCTTCCCTGGGATAACTTGAAAACTTTGCATGAATCCCTTCCCTGGGGAGTTGGGGAGGCAGCTCGGTGGTCTAAGCACCTGCCTGGCCAATGCAAAGACCTTGGCTCAGGCCCTGGTACTATGCTGGCCCTGGAACCCATGGCATGCTGTGCTGGCCACTGAAACTGGACATGTTGGCGCAGACCTGTAATCCCAGTGCTGAGGAGGCTGAGACAGGAGGATCATTACAAGTCCAAGCTGTGTACCAAGACCCTGTACCAAATAAATACATAAATAATTTTAAAAAATAATAATTCCTTCCCTCATCAAGATGCGGGCTGTGTCTCTCTGCCTTTTTTTTTTTTTTTTTTTTTGCGGAACCGGGGATTGAACTCAGGCCCTTGCGCTTGCCAGGCAAGTGCTTATTCCACTGAGCCATCTCCTCGGCCCACTTTCTCTGCCTTCTTAAAGCTAGACTGGTACTCTAACTTGTTAGAGACTCAAGTAAGTAGGAGTGACATTGTAGAAGGCCTGATGACAGTCTGCTTTCTGCTTCCACAAGAACACGCTATTGATGAACTAAATGCTCTTTACGTAAAGGCGTATGTATGAGTCTTTGTTACGTATTCTCCCTAGCTATCTGCCCAAAGCCTTGTGCAGTTTAGGTGAAGCCACTCAGAGATGGCTGGATCTAGAGTGTGTGACACTGGAATTGATTCATGGTGCAGAGCTGGGCTCAGGGACACAATGATTAAGAGTGTGCATGTCACCCTCCCTGAGTAGTCTGGGTGATGTGAGAGGCCAGAAAGACACTGTCAAAGCCCCGAGCTTGCCTCGCTACCTTCCGCCTGCCATGACCTGTTTCCCCTTTATGCTGCCTGTCTGCCATGCCAGTCCTATTAGGGACTGAAACCTCTGCAAACCTTTAGATAAATAAGAACTCTCCTGTGGTAGTTTGGCAAAGTTGTTCTCCAAAGACCCACACGTGGCGGGGTGTGACAACACACACTTGTAATCCCAGCACTCAGAGGTAGAGGCAGGAGGACAACAGTGCGTTTGAGGCCAATCTGAGCTACACAGACTCCAGTCCCCACCCCACCCCACTTCCTGGTCTTTGTGAGGCAGCCAGCTTCATCTGCCCTGAGCTCCCACCAAGATGTACAGCCTTGCCACAGGCCCAAGGAACAGGACTGGGCAACCATAGACTAAAACCTTGGAAATTCTGAGCCAAAATAAAATTTCTCTTCTACACCGAAAACCTCAGGTACTTTGTCACAGTGACAGAAAATCTAACACACTGTCTTCTTTGAATCCAGTCCCCGCTTCATGCTTGAGGGAACCCAATGTAGCCTGTGGAGACTGAGAGCCCCGGGCAGCCCCAGGCCTTCCAGCCAGGGACAGGGTTGCTCCAGACGAAGAAACCACATCCGACAGCTTCCCACGCCAGCGCTGCTCACCAGCCACGAAAGCCCGAAGGCCTCTGTACCCACCCCACCCTCACGCTCCTTCGTCCCTGCCCACGCTGTTCCCTGATCTCAGGATGGTTCCTTCTACCTCACTCTTCCCCACACCATGGCCTGCCTGCCTGGGGCTACTACAGATAGAAAAAGAAAAAGAAGAAGTCAACGCTATGGTAAAACAGATGCGTACTTTGTAAACAAAAGAAAGTAAAGAAGAACAGAGGAACAGACAATAGGGAAAAAAAGCCACATAGAAGCTGGCACCGGAACATCCATAGTAGCATGACTCACAATAGCCAAAGTCACTAATCCTAAACCACAGATTAGTAAAATATGACATATCCACATGATGAAGTGTTCTGCAGCAATAAAAAGCAAGTACCAATGCATGACAGAACACAGATGAACCTTGCAAATGTAATGCTAAACAAAAGCAAAATACAAGAGAAGATCTATTGTTTCACTCTATCTTAGCAAGGATCAGAGAGGCAAATCTATGTACACAGAAGGTGAATTCATCGCTACCCAGGGCTTAGGGTCAAAGTGCAAGACACTGGAGGAAAATTGGGACTGTCTGGAGTCTTTTTTAATTTTTCAAAGTTTTATTAGTCTGTGTTTGCAGCACATAATGTGAGCATTCACCATGAGGAGCTGGTTCACACATACAACATCTTAATTCTTCTTACTTCCCATGCACAGTCTTTCTCTAGGGTAATGAAACCATTCTAAAATCAACTGTGGGGATGGCTAACTCTGAGGATACTAGAAAACACCAAATTGTATGCTTTAAATAAATGAATTACATCTTAAGCTGTAAAAAAATTTCAATTTTTTTCTCAAAAACAGACTCAGCAAGCTGAAGGTTTTCTAGGAGGCTTTCCTTGATTTCTTTTGTGTGTGTGTGTGTGTGTGTGTGTGTGTGTGTGTGTGTGTGTCCAGCTCAGCCCACCAGGGGGCGGGGCTGGCTGGCATGTGGTGCTGGGGGATTGAACCGCGGTCCCTGTGCTTTGCTAAGCTTGTTCTAAGTAGGTGCTTTGGACCACTGAACCATCTTACCAGCCCCGCTTTCCTTGATTTCTACACACAGAAAATGCGCACACACACGTACTCATACACACATGCACACACGTACCCCTCAAGTAGATCTATATCACGCTTCGTAGACATGTTAAATTATCTTAACAATTCCTCTTTCAGCAAATTCTGGAATGAAGTGGGAAAAAAACATTTTTATGAAATCCTCATATATTAACAAAAGTAGGAGCACTAAACCCTCATATTCATACGCTTCAGTTCAGTCTATTCCCGTTCTTTTCCATAAGCCATTCCATACCTTCCCTTACTCTCAATCCAAGGCCCAAGGAATTTTAGTTCTGCCACCTAATAGTAATTCAACATGTCTTATGTGCTTTATTTGCCAATAACTGCCCTAAACTCTTGGCAGGACTTAGCCATAATCCTTAAACAACCCTAAAGATAATATTCCACAACCCACTTTACAACAGATTGAGACTGCCAAGTCAAAATAACTGGCTCAGAAGCTATGAAAGATTGGGATTTCAAACTTAGGCTCCTTCATCATATTACCACTTTTAGAAAAAAAAAAATAGTATCTCTCAACTAACATAATTAGTATTTAACTTTGAAGCTGAAATAATGTCCCTTTCCTGGACTCAAAGTCACTTACAAAATCAAGGAGATCACCTACTTGAAGAATAGGTTAAAAATCTCAATTCAAACTGGGATCACCAAGCGGATCCCCTGCCCGTCCCCAGGGTAGCTCTCCACCTGATCCAACTCTCTTGGTTCTCAGAAGTGTATTGACAGGGCCGGGGAGATGGCTCAGTAGAACAAGCACTTGCCTGACAAGCACAAGGGACTAAGTTCAATCCCCAGTTCCACCAAAGGAAAAAAAAAAAAAAAAAAGAAGAAGTATATTAAGACCACAGGAGAACTCCAGACTTGCTCCAAGATAGCAGAAGGGCCCCAAACACCATTACAAGGCAAGGCCAGGCCTGCTGCCCTGGAATTCTGGCTGCCTCTTGGAATGTGACCAGTCCTCAATGAGCTGGGCAATATTCTCAAGATGAAGTACTGATTGCATTCAAATACTATTTGCAGGCTGGCCAAAAAGCTCAGTAGATAAAAGTACCTGCAAGGCAGACACAGTGGCTGGAGTGGGAACCCCAGCATGCCATGCCATCCGCCCCCCACACCCAGGGCTCTAGGAGACGTTGACTGAGACTGGGCGTGGTGGTGGGCACCTGTAATCCCAGCACTTGGGAGGCTGAACACAGGCGGATCACGAGTCCGATCTACAGAAGACACCACTCAGTCCAGTCCTGAGGGGCAGCTTCCTCTCCCACGACTTCTACAGTGACCAGAAGGTTTGAAGGGACACAGGGTCACAGACGGGGTTCACCCCTGAACTTTCTTACTCATCAGTGTGCCCACCCACTTTCCAGACAATGGCCTCACCTTTCCCTCCCTCTGGACTCTGCCACCACCCCACAGCCCCAGTTCCCAGGGGCCACTTTCTCCCCCTCAGCACCACCAGCTGGTTAGCAGCAGGGCCCACCTGGGCACACCTGGGTGCCCGGCTATTCTGGAGTGGTTTGCTGCCTTGCAGTACAAGCCGGTTACTAAATAATCAGAGGCACTGGACCTGTATCAAAACAACATCTGATCTCTGGGTGTGTGAGGAGCCAATGTGACAGGAAGCGAGCAGTGAGGCATTTGAGCAGGGCTCAGGAGACCGTCTGGGGCTGGAGCCCTGTCACAGGGTGTCAGGCTGTAACACGATCTAGGCCACGTTGTCCTCCTGTTGGGCATAACTAGGTGTGAAGTTTTCACAAGGGCCTGTGGCGCAAGGATATTCTGTGACCATAATGAAGAAAATACAAGACCCCTCCTTGGACACGTGAGGACAGACAGAGCATGCAGTCCTAAGCCAAAATCCCACTCCTGTGCCCCAAAATAAGCATAAACCCTCTGTCCCACCATGCCGAGGCACCCCAGGATGACACCACCAATGTGGTCCCTGAATAGCCTATGGCCAAGGGAATGAACAGCCCTTGGCTATCATGACCCCCCACCAGGTCAGCAATGTCTAAGGCTCTGACTGTGACTGTGCCACAAGGAGAAGAGGAGTGGAGTGGCAAGCACAGGGAGGACAACTCAGAGGGAAAACCCTAGGCCGTCAAGCTCCCAGAGCGACAGATAGACGACTTCTACAAAGGCACCTTCCCTAGGCCCCCCTAGGATGTCACAGACATCGCACCAGCCCGGAAGTCCTGGTCTTCAGGTAAGGGTTTTACACGTCCATTTCTCCACCATGACCCAGTTCATTACTCCACTTGAATGAAAATATGTTAACAAAGTCTGCAGAAAGCATGAAGGAAGCCACCACCAGTCACTTGTTAAGCGTCTTCTCACACAGGGCACCTTCCCTGTGGTCTGTGCCCCACCCACCCTACCAGCCCTGGACCAGAAGAGCCGCTCTCCTGCCCAGCCCTTCCTTCTGTCAGACCCGCCAGGAACAACTGGGATGAGGGAATGAAGAAAACTA
>NW_004524738.1:776853-783714 GCF_000260255.1 Octodon degus
GAAGACAATATGCCAATATAACAACCATTGTTGAATTCCTATCATTTTGCTTAGTGAAATTCTGTATCGTTTCTAGTGTTTATTATAAAAAAATAAAAAATAAAAAAAACCACTGTATGACCTCCAGTTGAAACCAAATGAAGTACATTTTATTCAAACCCAAGTGATTTTCCTCCTTCGAGGCCTGGGGATGGAAGCAGCCCGTCCTGGACACAAGCCTTTCCCCAGCACCACACTGGCAGCCGGTCCTGTGCCCTCCGGACTGACGCTATGTTAGGAAACTCATGATTTCACCCAAATTATTGCCAGCTGGGTTACACTTAGAAATTTTGAGAAATCTTTAATCAGGATTTACCTCCAGCAACACGCACTGCAGGCAAAGCCGGTGTTTTGCTTTCTACCCCAGAACCTCCCCCCAACACTCAACAGCCCTGCAGCGTGCCCACAGGCCACCCTGCGCCACCCACGCAGCATTTGCATGTAATGCGGAGCCGTGCAGGTGTTTCTCAGAAACAAGTTTAACCGTGTTTATCTTTATCCCTGAATTAAATCCACACCACAAAGACTGGATTATCTTGCAAATTTGTTCTGCAGCGGTTTCTGGCTGAGATTTCGTGCACATTTTTGTGTAACAAGGATCTTTTGCTCAAACTCAAAGTTCTAAGGAAAAATAAAGCCCTGCTAACCCCTTCCCACCCACTGTGACCCGACTCCTGCAGATTCAGAATGAGAAGGGAAGAACGCAGAGAAGCCTCTGCAGTCCCCAGCCCTAATGTTTACCGTGTGACTCAATTCAGAGCTCACGCTTCCAATCGGGGTCAGCTGAGGAGATGAGTTTTCAAATACTGTGCACAAGTAGCATGGGGAGCAAGCGGGCTCCCTGGACAAAGCCCCCAACAGCAGAGCTGCTGCGGCACGGAGGTGCTGGGCCCACCGAGATCTGCAATCACTGCGAGCGGTCCCGCCCTTCCCTCCCCTGCCTAAGCGGCCTCTGGACAGTTTGAGGCCTCCCAGGCTAAGAGGAAAGGTCAGGGTCCCCATCTGACTGCGCAGCGGCTTTCATGACTGCAGACACTGTGGCTCTGGGACAACCTGGAATGATGACTTTGTTCAGCAGTGTCATCTCGCTTGAAAGACATCAGGCACCTTGAGAGACTCTGTGCTGGTACCAAGTCTGTGGCACAAGATTTCCACCCCTTACCTGACAAAAACTGCAGGAGTCAAAGCGATCCCCATTTCCCAGCAAATTCCGTAGTAAAGACAGAGTCAAAATGGCACCACAATGTTTTATTTCAACCTTCAAATAACATAAATAGGTGACGACTTCTGACATTGAATCATGCAACACTAAAGGAACAACAACAAAAATCAACAAAAAGAAAATCATTTTTAAAAACACAAGTACTTCACATTTCACAGCAGTGCTCGGCGGGGCCAGCCAGTGCTCTGGCCGACTGCTTCAACAACAGGGTCAGAACAACCCCTTGATCAGAACAAAATCTTATGTTTTCTCCCTGCTCCAAGTCCCTACAGCCCTTGCTGCTCTTCTCAGACTTCTGTAAACTTGATCTTCAAATGTAAGCAGGAATTGTGCGTGATCATAAAGCTACCTAAACAAAAAACAAAACAAAACAAAGCAGCAGAGAAGTAAACAGAGTTTCCTGTAAGGCATCGGGAGGTCAACGCTGGCTGGGCCCTTCATTTCACCAACTTAAAAGTTTTGATTTTAATTTCTCAGCAAACCCAATGTTCAGAAGAAGCTTAACCAACAGGCTCAAGTCAAAAGTGTCAAAGACAGTCCCAACCCTCCCCTTCCCTCCATTTTTTTGGTAAATATTTTATATAAAACATGAAATCAAGTTCTACTTTATATAAAAAAACAGTATGTTTAACAGTAAAAATATATATTTTTTTAAATCTCTTTTTTTAAAAAGACATATAATAACAATACTTCAGAAGACTGGATCTAATCCACTGCCCCTCCTCGCGGCCAGCTGTCCACCCCGGCATGGTCACGTTAAGGCGAAGGCTGCAGGAGGCACCGTGTCCACCATGGCGTGGCTGGAGACTCAAAGCGAGCGTTCCGCTCCCTGCAGGATCAGCTGTGGCCTCTCCCGTATATCCACTGAGCCGTCCTGCATCCCAAAGTAGACTCGCTCCGCCATGTTGATGAACAGGCCTGTGTCCACCACACCTGCGAGACAGAGGATGGAGCCAGCATCAGGCACAGCTTCCCGGGCAGGAGGAGGACAAAGCACCAGCGTTCCTGGAAGCCAACGGTGCAAGTCACACTGCCAGGCTGCAGGCCTAGAGTCTTGCTCTCCCCCTCCAGGGCGGCTGACAGGCACTGATGGGCCTTACTTCTTCTCACGGCCTCTTTCTCCCGTCCCATGGTGGCGCTCTTGCCGTCCCTAGCACAGCAAGCTTTGTCCCACCTCAGCGCCTTTGTTCGTGCTGCTGCCTGTGCCTGAGTGGTCATCTCCAAGCACTTCCGGGGGAGCTCCTCGCTACGTTTTGATAAATCAGATGCCAGGTCCTCTCTAGACAGACCCTGCACACCTACTGTGGGCAGGCCCTCCTCCAGTCATTTTCAATCACATGACCAGACCTGAAAGACTTCCTGAATGGAACGGAGATCTGCAGTCACATCTGCACATGTGGCAAGAAAATACTTATCAAAATGTACTGTGGTGGGGAGAGGTCAGGAAGACAGCTCTGTGGAGTAAGTGCTTGCCTGGCAAGTGCAAGGTCCTGAGTTCAATCCCTGGTACCACCAAAACGAAAAATGTACTACAGATTCCTCAAGTCACTGAGTAAAAGATGATCAATAGAGAAGTGAAGGAAAGACAAACAAGTAGTTCCAAAAACGAGCTACCGGGGCTGGAGAGATGGCTCAGTGGTCTAAAGCACCTACTTGAAACAAGCTTGGCAAAGCACATGGACCATGGTTCGATCCCCAGCACCACATGCCAGCCAGCCCCACCCCCTGGTGGGCTGAGCTGGCCACACACACACACACAATAAATAAATGTAATAAATAAAAATAAATATTAAAAAAAAACGAGCTACCTAAAACTTCATTAGCCACAAAGAGCTGAGCGCTACACACTCATCAAAATGAGCTGGCTGGGATGTAAAGGCAGTCTCACGCACCCAGGGGGAGGCTAAACTGCACGAGCACTTTGGAAAGTGTCTGCT
Organism: Octodon degus; assembly: GCF_000260255.1. NCBI lineage: Eukaryota > Metazoa > Chordata > Mammalia > Rodentia > Octodontidae > Octodon > Octodon degus. Next base: position 780,052 of record NW_004524738.1, read on the forward strand.
AGCATGACTTCCACAGCTGAACAAACATGAGGTGTGATCACAATATACAATTAACTTATTACAGTAAAACATACACTGCTATGGTCCCCCTCAAAATCCTCCCCCACTTCACACATGCTATCCCACTGTCCTTGCCACTTTCTGAAGCAGTTCTGAAAGGCTTCCTTCATGAGTGCCTTTACAAGGTGTGGCAGAAGCTACACGTACAGTGAGTGCTGCTGCTGGTGCCATCCAACAAAAAGGCAGCTCACAAGCACACGACAGTGCCCTCAGCCACCTCTTCACCCGACCTGGCACCAGGCAACTTCTGGATCTTCCCCAACGTCAAAATGGCTACAAAAGGTAAACGCTGTGAATTCAATCAGGACATTGAGACAGCCACGATAGTGAAACTAAGACACTCACAAGACAGGCTTCAAACTGCTTCAGAAAGTGCCAAGAATGACAGGGGAAGTGTGAAGCAGGAAGCATTTGGAAGATTAGAGCAATGTCTTTTACTGTTACTGTGCTAATTTTAAAACTTTAAACATTCACTATTTGTCGATCACATCTAATATTCCTATCTAACCACACAGCGAGCGGTTCTACTCCTACATATGCCACCGTTAGGCACAAATATGGTCATTAAAAACAAACATAAGATAGTCATAGCAGTACTTTTCCTCTTTTCTTGAGACAGTATCTCACCATGCAGCCCAGGCTGGCCCTGGGCTTGAAGCAACCCCCCTGCCTCAACCTTCCTGCCTTGCTCAGTCTCCCAGGTGCTGGGACTCCAGGCCACCACGCCTGGCGGCAGTACTTTTCCTAATACTAAATACTGAAAATACCCGAATTCTCAGAAAGAGCAGAATGGCTCTATAAGCATTTGTTCATATACACACAATGAAATGCCATTCAGCAGTGAGAATGAACTACAATTACTTGATCTTTCTCAAAAATGGTTACACAGGTGTGTGCATGCACGCCTGCACACGGACACATTACAATGAAATGCCACTGATTAGTTACCAATACAAAGTTTCATGAAACTCACATGTGGGGAACCAGAGACGGGGATCCACTGTTAGCACAAGGGAAGCCCATTACAGGGCTGAGAACAAAGCTCAGGGTGAAGGCCCTGGGTTCACTCCTAGTTCCACAGAAAAATAACATGAGATGGGAACAGAACATCTATACAGGGGAGTGTGAACTTGGGCATTTATGAAAGATCACCCAAAAAAGATGACTTCACAGCACTGCTGCCTCCAGACAGGTAACTAACTGCCTGGGACAGAGGGGTAGGAAGTCGGCCTTAGGAGCCCAGCATGGTGGGACACATCCATAATCCCAGGACTCGGGAGGCAGTGGCAAGAGAACGCTGAAAGCTCAAGAGCAGCCTGTGCTACACAGCAAGATTAAGCTAGCTTGAACTACACAGTGAGAAGTCAGACCTATCTCAAAATAAATAAATAAATAAATAAAATAAAGTCTAGCAGAAAAGATGATCATGACTCAGGTCAACAACTTCTGACATTGCCAGTGAAGCGGAAGACCCAATACTATTATGGACTACTGGACTCTTTTAGAATATTTTACTGAGTTTACAACACCTATAATATTTAAATGATGGAACTTAACAAAAAAAAAAAAAAGGGGGATACAGATGAATGTCCATTTTGTATCTGTAAATTCAAAGTGGTTAGGATAGATATACAGTCATTCTCTTAATGAATAGAGGGGTTTGTTCTGATGGTGTTTGTAAATAAGATATCAAGCCCGCATCTTGTACAGCAATTAACCACAAGGAAGAATGTATGCAACGTGTTAATTATTGAAACTGTCCCAATTAACCACTAAGAAGAATATATGCAATGTATTATTTGTTGAAAAATAAAAAAAAAAAGAAACTGTCCTATCAATTTGGTTTGAAATTGTCTCATTGCTATTTGTTTCTCAATAAAATTATGGAAAAAAATAAAAAATAAAAAATTAAAATTAAAATTAAATTAAGAAAAGATGATCATGTTTATCTTTAACTTTCCATAAGGTAACTGTAAGTGGATAAAACTACAACTTCGACAGGCTTTAGTACACCGAAAGGAGAGCAGGGAGTCACGCGAACGTGAAGGTCCCAACACCAGACGTGGCCGGGCCACTGGAGCCTCCCACAGATGAGCAGCACGGCACGAAAGGCCCACCCTGTCTTTGGAAAGTCATGTCTTCTTCAAAAGCTTGCAGAAAGACCACATGAGCCTGGAGCAAGTAAGTAGCGTGTCTCCTTAGGGAGATGCTGGGGGCACTAAACCCCTGGGCCCAGACAAAGAGGAAAGGGAGAAGGGGCTGCAAAGGAGCGTGGGTGGTGGTGGAGGCAGCTAAGGGCACTGCTCCCTGAGTGTCCTCCCTTGTGTAAACACCCTTGGGACAGGGACAACTCAGTAACAGAGAACCCTGTCCAGCTCCTCTTCTGGTACTAGTCCAGCAGAGCATCTAATGGGCACAACTGCAAAAAGAGACAACAAACCCTTCTGATGGGCCTGTTGCTAGTATATTATTTGATTAATAGCCTCAAGGCGGACAAGATAGCTCAGCGGACTAAGTGCCTGCTTAGGCAAGCACAAGGACCAGGGTTTAAACCCCAGTATTGCATGACACGCTGGCCCCGCCCCGGACACACTGAGTCAGTCACTGAATCCATGGTAGTTCATGCCTGTAATCCCAGCGCTGGGGAGGCTGAAACAGAAGGATCACTAGGAGTCCAAGCTGCATAGTGAGACCTTGTACCAAATACATTAAAATAAGCAAACAAAAAAAGTAGCCTCCACTTTCCGTTTTCATTACACTAAGTTAAATTCTCTCAGATGTAGCTTCTACAAACAGATTAACAAAAACAGCGGAGATTTTCTACCCCAAGTTCTCACTAAACCAAGAAGGGCCAGTGGGGGGGCAAGAGAGCCCCCTAGTGGGCATTTCCCCAAAACACCATAAGGAGGAAGCGCAGTAAACCCAAGCGGGTCCCTGGGACTGTCTGGGATACCATGGGGGCAGGTTCTTGTGTTTCACTGAGTAACCTGCACATCACCTCTTCCACCTTCCTGGCTCTGTAGTTCTTCCATTAAAGTGATAACAATAAAGAAGGCGATCAATTTCCTCATCTTTTTTATTTAAAAAAATCTGAAATGAAGGGCAACAGAAGATTGAAACAGACTAAAGTGGAATTGGAAAAGTTAGCTTTTTCTGGGAAGCTGAAACAGGAAGATTTCAAATTCGAGCCCAGCAATTTAGCAAGATCCGATCTCACAAACAGAAACAAACTCAGTTGGCGACACAGCCCAGGCCAAAGCCCCAGGTTCAATCCCTAATGCACACATAAAGAATTTGCTTCTATACTGTCAACACACAGCCACAGTCACACCATTTTGTTCTCAAGTAGTTAGAACCTAGGCTATTCAACGGAGAGCGAATGAGTGAGCGTGCGCATCCATCCTCCCTAGGGATTTACTCAGCCAACACACACTTCTCCGTGCTCAGCACTGTTCCAACTAACTCAGTCCCCTCAGCAGCCCTATGAGGTAGGCAGCAGCATCAGCCCCTTACAGAGGGAGAACTCAGGCCACAGCCATGAGCCAGCTGCTCTAAATCCAGTGCTGGAGGGGACTGAGCTGTGACCCTCACCCAGCGAGCCTA
>NW_004524738.1:783829-790573 GCF_000260255.1 Octodon degus
GATCCTACCTGCCTCAATGGCCAGCTCAATGACACTGTTGTCCCACAGCATGAGATGGCACCTCTTCAACCTGCTTCTCCTTGTGACCGCACTGAAGCCCTCAATACTCATCTCTGCTCCACCCGTCCGGCCTTCACGGGCCTGCTCCCTCCCTATACCCAGCTCACACCACACAGCCTCTCCCTCAGCAAGCGCCCACTGAAGTTCAGGGTCCAGGGTGGACAACCTAGGGCTCCCAGCCTCAAGGGCAGCCTTGGGCAACTTACTGAACTCTTCTCGGGCCAGGACTCATCCACATGGGACTAAACAAGCCTTCTGAAACACTCAGCCTAGTATTTAGACTATAATCAGATGACAGTGCTATGCTAAGGCCCCCATCAAGAACCACTTCCATCCCACAGACCTCTGTTACACTTTCCAAAAGAAGCAAACTGTGTATTCTAAACACCTGGTGCTTCTCCAACAGCACCCTCCAGCTTATTAGCAGGCATGGCTTCCACCCTGCCACACAGTTTTCCCAGGGTACATCAGCGCTCCCTGGGGATAGACTCCATGTGCTACAGATCAGGTCATCCTCCAAACTGGGCCTCAGCGTGGGGCCTGTGTGCAGCCAATGGATGCAGGTAAACGGAATCATGCTCCCCCACTCTTAAGAAGAGGCCCACAAAGATCAAGAGGCTGCAGTCCAGCTACTGGAAGGAAAGGCCCTTCCCAGAGATGGTGGCAACCTTACGTCAAGGCACGCCCTCTCGGACTTCTACCCGCTCCAGGACTGACCCAGATCCAACAGGCTGTGAAAGATACACACCAAAGATGGTACATAGAAGAGGGTGAGTTAAATCCCGAACTTGGGGGCTGGAAAGAGAGCTCAGAGGACTAAAGTGCCTGCTTAGGCAAGTGCAAGGACTGAGATTCAATCAACCGCACCACATGGGGCACCAGCCCTGCCCACAGGGCAGCCTGAGTGGGTCACAGAGTTCCGGTGTAGTGGCACATGCCTGTAATCCCACCGCTGTGGGAGGCTGAGAACACGAGGATCACTATGAGCCTGAGCTGTGTACTGAAACCCTGTAACAATCAAATACATTAAAAAAAAAAAAAAAAAAATCCTGAACATGGTATGCAGTTCTCCTTTCCAACCAAGTCTTACAAAGCCAACATCACTGGCCTCCTGTTACCTGGGATCATCTTGATAGCTGTGTTCACTTCATTCCATTTGTGCACCCGGTCGAACTTCCAGTCCAGGATGAAATTCCCATTGTCTGTCACCACAGGACCCTGGAAGATAATTTTCCACACTGACCAAGGATGGAGACATGGGCAGGCAAAGAAAGACAGGACGTGAAGGTGATATCCAGACCAGCAGGCTCCGATGAGCACTCCCACTATGCCCTGCCTAGAAGGTGGGTGAGGCAGCAATGAGCAGGGGCCTCAGAGCCGCAGACTCGGCTTCAAGTCTTAATGCCACATAGGTATGGAATTCAGAGGTACTGTCACCTTCTGTGAGCCTCACAGGTCTCAACTGCAAAAGGGGGACAACAGTGCCTACGTCACAAAATAGCCTACATGTGAAAGCAAGTAAGTGTTAACCACAGCGAAGGCCCACAGTCAGGGCTCTGAGCTACTATTACAGCGAGAAATTACAACAGAACCAATTTCCAATACGGCACAATGCCCTCAAAACCTCATATTAATAAGTATCATCAAAACATAAATTAATTAAAAAAAAAAAAAAACCCATAAACTAGGATAGTGCTGCTTCACCTAGCACAGCTTCACCCTGATCAGGAAGTCCATCAAGACAGGGATTGTGTGGACTCCGAGAAGGATGACAGGAAGTCAAGAGGAGACCATCACAGGGCAAGAGGAAGGGAACACAGGGCGGGCGGTGTCAGGGGCGAAGGGGATGGATGTGATCAAATGCATTACATGCATGGATGAGTATAGCACATGAAAACTATAAAATTAGGAGTTGGAAGCTGCTCATCAGGTGGCCCAGGCCCTAGGCACAAAGATCAGGTCACTTGAACAAGGTTTGATGCTGAGGCACAAGACAAGCACAGGGGACAGGCACTGTGTAATGCGTGGTCTTACCCTACACTAGGTTGAATACATAAACATGGGCCGGCGAAATAGCTCAGCAGACTAAGCGCCTGTCTAGGCAAGTGCAGGGACTGGGGTTCAATCCCTAGCACACAGGCTGTGCTGGCCCAATCCCTGAGTGCACTGAGCCGGCCCCCAACACTGGGTAAGGTGGCACACGCCTATAATCCCAGTGCTGGGGAGGCTAAAAACAGGAGGATCACCATGAGTCCTAGCTGTGTACTGAGACAATACATTATTTTTAAAAAGCCAGCTGTGTAAAAACAAACATTTGGGAAGACTCCAGAGGTCTACCAGGAGCAGAAAGGAATCTGAGAGACCTTTGAAAACCTCCCAGCCCAGCCACTTACTGCCTTGTTGACGGCCATCCGAAGCTCAACTTCACCCCCAAACTTCCGGGTCACAGCTCGGCTCACTGGGACGTAGGCCATCGGGATGACCTCAAGAGGGATTCCCTTATGCCACTGATCCCCAAGGTTCTTTGAATTTTTCCTGGAAAAAAAAGTCAAAAGACAAAATAAAATTCTATGAGCTTAACACTATACTCCAGGAAGGAGTTAGACGGTGGGAGGACAAAACAAGCGATCCGGGCACGGTGCACAGGGCTTCAAAGCACTGGCTGCTTTCCTACTTAAGAGATACTTGATATTAAAATTTGACATGGTTGGCTTATTATAAGTATGTTTTAATGTACTTTACAAGTACAGGTGTTTACTTACTACCTGTGTTCTCGCTACAGCTATATTTCATAAATGAACACATACACACACTTCCATTTAGTTGACACGCTCAGCCCAAGGCCTCTTCCCAGACTCCATGAAGGAGCCCTGAGAGCCAGCCAGGCTGTCCCCAGTAGGAATCGCATGTGGAGCCCGACCCCAGAGGCAGCGGGCACTGAGACACTGCCTCAGTCAGGCAGGGACACCCTGCTGCCTCGCAGGCTTCCTGGGAAGACCTAGTCAGTGACACAGTAGGAGCTCTGCTAACAGGTGACCAGCTGCTTCCTCTCCCTCCCTGCGAACACACCTGGGGGCCCACCTTCAGCACGGAGGCAGGTCTGCACTCGCAAAGACACTATCTAACTCCTGGCCACCAGCCTCAGGAAGCAGGGCGGTCCCTCATTTTCTCCTCTCTGTACAGTGTAAGGGGGGGCCCCAAGCCACTTTCTCCACATGCAGTCCTGACACCCAGCCCACCTGAAGTCAGCGATCACGATGAAGTGGCTGGCATAGCCGGCCACAATCTTCTCCTGGGTCAGGCAGCCCCTAAAGGTGGGAAAGGAGCACGTGAACAGAGGACTGAGGCAAAAATTTCAATGTGGGAACCAAGCTCAGACGCAGGAGCACCCAATCTGCTCCATCCTGCTCAGAGAACTATAACTGCAGCAGCCATCTACGCTGCTTCTCGTACACGGACTGCGGAAACACTGGTCTGTGTCTAGAGGAAACCTAGAAAGCAGATCATGTGGCCCTCTCAGGCCAGGCACAGCCCCTCCGCCTCCAAGCCACATGTAAGAAGCATTGTTTGCGAAAGCGTCCCCAGCCATGGCCTGGTAAGGGCCAGCTTTGCACAGCCTGCCCTGGGGATTGCCTGCCCTGGGGACTGTGTGACCCGGTGATGGAGCTCAGAGAGCCTGGCACTGAGTCGTCAGATCCCATCTAGCCAATCTCTATTGCTCCTCGGCCACCTTACCTCACATCTGAGCCAGGAGGATTACAGAAGGCCTGAAAGTCTCGGATGACAAAGAGTGACTCTAAACACTGTCATTCTGTACTAAAGCTTATCTGACTGCTAAGAACCAGCAAGTCAGGATTATACCTTCTCCACTCACCAGTCCCTACTCCTGAAACTAGCACATAAGGAACACCAATAAAAGCCTTCCAAATGAATGCATCACACCCCAAATGCTCACAGATGTAAGAGCAGCTCCAGGGCAAAGGTCGCAATGCAAGGCCCACAGGCCTAACAATCCGGCTGACAGACAATATTCCGGCCCACCCTGGAGAGATTAAACTGAGTCAGCAGCAGAATGCGACACAGAAGTTGCAACAATCTCACAGACGATGCCAAGGCTCCCAGTCCCAGACTGACACTGCTCACCAGAAATGTCATAAGGTTCAAGTAGAAAACCAAACTCTCAAGCCAGTGACATTGTGGGAATTATGTGGCCCATCTGCTTTACTATGGGTACACTGAAGTAGTTAAACATAAAGTTCCTGGGTCACGGACATAGCTCAGCGCATGCCTGGCAAGTGCAAGGTCCTGAGTTCGATTCCCAGTACCAAAAAACAAAAGAAATAAAGTTCCCACAACACTCACCCACCACCCTTGATAAGGTTGAGGTCAGCATCCACTTCATCAGCACCGTCGATGGCAAGGTCTATCTGTGTTGGGAGAAAGGACACTGAGCAACACAGGAGTGGGGCCTCTGCTGAGTCTGGCCAGGCAGTGACAGCTCTGGCGTCCTTGCAACCCTATTAGGGAGGTCCAGTTTCACCTGACCAATCAAAGGTCTGAGGCTCCAAGGTCTGGGTACTTCACGAGGGTCACATGGAAAGGGGCCCAAGCTTTGAGACTAAAACTGCAAGGGCAGGCATTCCCAATGCAGGTGGTGTCACTCCCAAAGGAACAGAATCTGCCTGGGGCTGGGAGTGAGGGCAAAGAACCCCCTGGACACTGATGCTCAGCCCTCGAAAGAGACAACTGTGCGTCCTTGGTATTAAATCCCATGAGGGGTGTCAATAATGAAAACAGAGAAACATGGACTCAGAGGTTGACACGAAGTGGGCAAACACAGGTCATTTCAAGTGGACAAGAAGATGAAATGGAGCCTAAAGAAGCCGACACACACGGTACACTCCTGAATTAGAAACCACCTGAGGCGTTCCCACTACGACCCCAGCAAAGCAACCGCCTGATCTTGCCCTGTCCCTCTGCGAGGAGGCTCCACTGCCAGCGCCAAAAGCAGTGAAGGGTAAATGGATTCGTTCATCTTTCAAAAATCAGAATCAAGGAGGCTGGCTTCCTGATTCCTCACTGAACTCTGTATGGACATGGAAAGTTCCAGGTTTTTTAAAGATCACTAGGTAAGAAACACCCTATTCACACTGCAGTCACATGCTGTGGCTGGTGTGGCCTAGACAGCTTCTCGCAGGGCACCGCTGCTCCCATCCCGAAGCTGCAGCCTGTACTGCTTCTACTGCTCCTCCCTGCCCTCCGCTAACCGTTCTCAGGCGCAGCTATACTCCAGGGCCTGCAAGGCGCTGCCTCCTCTTCTGCCTGGCTGGGGGCCCACCTGCAGCCCAAAGCATACCCCTCACAGCTGCAGAACAGCTGGATGAGCCTGAGCCCCAGCTCTGCCCAGAGACCCCCTATAAGCCCATCCCATGGCTCCCACTAACCCTGAGGCCCATGTACCACGGAGACACATGTTAGACCACACCCAATCCCCAGTCTCCTGGCCCACTATGCACCACTGCACTCCACTCACTGGCCCAAATCACCCCAGAAACTCTGGGCGCTGCTCACAGAGCCCACAAACCCCAAGTCCCTATCTCCCTCTCAGGAAAGTCCTCTCCTGCCACTGCCCCAGAGCAGTTATGGTTCAGCTCAAACTACTCTTCCCTCAAAATTCTTCTAACACTGCCCTGAGCCAAAGGGGCAAGGATTCTAAATGTGGCTCTGCCACTTACATCACGGCCTTAAACAAATGACTGTGCCTTTTGTACACCCTTAAAATGGGATAGTTACGGCACCCACCCGCTAGGCTGCGGGGGTTCAACATCTTAGTATAAGAGCACTGCACACAATGCCTGATATACAGTAACAGCCCAGAACCACTAGCAAGGAGCTGTGCGGTGCTTTCCAGCTGCCCCTGTATTTAACAGCCTTTCCTGCAACACTTACTTTCCAAAGGTGCACAGCAACCTCCTCTCCACTCAAGGGATTCGCTCCCCAGCCTCCCTGCATGAGAAAGCAAGCCCTGGACCAGTGCTAGGCTTCTCCATCCCCTTCACCACACTCATGCAGAGCCCTCAGGGCCAACTTACAGTGACACGGAAGCCTCTCTACTTCAGACCTTGGCCAGAATACCTGGGATCCCAGGAGGAAAGTTAGTAAGACTCACTGGTCATATCCCTAGACCTGCCAGGGTACCTGGAACTCAGGAACAAGCGACAGCCACAAAAGGAGAAAGGCATAGTGGTCTCTCGATCTCACCTCTGGGTGTCGGTCCAGGTCGCTGAGGGGCAAGCCGTACTGCAGGATGAGCTGCCGGGCCTGGGGAGGAAGAAAAAACCTCCCATAACTATGTGCTCTGAATGTCAACAGTGTAAGCCTGATCCGTGCTCCTTCTCAAATCTCATCCTGCTCTGCCAAAAGGTAAGAGATTCAATTCAACCCCACAAACAGCAAAACCCCTGCCAAGGCTTAAACTCCTGGGAGCTGCAGAAGGTGAACAGCACGTAGTGAAGCCCACATTCCGGTGTTGAGCGAAGAGCCCGACTCCACACTGCTTCAAACAGTACTGTGGCCTCTTAAAAGTTGGTAATACATATTTTAAATTTTTTTCTAAGATAAAAGCCAAATCCACAAAATATTCCAAAAAATTTAGAACAAATGCAACAGAACAAAAAAAAGTTC
>NW_004524738.1:794828-796885 GCF_000260255.1 Octodon degus
CCTGGGGTAAAGCGTAGGACCAGGTGGGGTCCTGGGGACAGGAAGCAGCACCCTGCTGCAGTCCCACAGCTGTACCCTCAAGACAGTGGCCCAAGGCTGGCTAGCTAAGTGGGCTTCTGTTCCCATAAATTTCACAATAAAACCTGAAAATGCTGCATTTTCCTTTTCTACCAAATAACTGAGGTGGGAATGAAAGCAGAGTGGTTAATAAAAGCTGATATGGGCTTATGTCAGACCTGGCTTGCAAATACTTTATTTTTCTCTTCCAGAAACCCTTTTTGTTGTTGTCATTTTTGAGACAGGATTTTGCTATGCAGTTCAGGCTGGCCTTGAGCTCACTTCCTAACCCAGGCTAATCTCCAAATTGCAACAACCCTCCTGCCTCAGATTCCCCAGTGCTATCTCCCAAAAGCCTTTAAAGGGAAAATCTACCCAAATCATTTAAATTCTTTTAGGTTTACTTGTTTTAAAGGTAGGGCAATGGTGCTTGCCTGGTAAGCGCAGGGTCCTGAATTCAATCCCCTTCACCTCAAAAAGTAAAATAAAATAAAAGTAGAGCAATGAACTAAGAACAGTGGCCCATGTCTGTAATCCCAGCACTCTGAAGGCTGAGGCAGGAGGGATGCTCTGAGTTCCAGGCCAGCATAAGCTACACTGTGACCACAAGCCCAGCTTGAGCTACCTAGCAAGACCCTGTCTCCAAAAAAAAAAGTAAAACAAATGTATTATTTCCTTGCAGCCATTTCAGGAGATCCTATCTGGAAAAACATAACTCAAATAAGTTTAGGCAGTAAGGAGAATACCTAGACAAGTGATTTTTTTTTTTTTTTTTTTTTTGGTGGAACCGGGATTGAACTCAGTAGACAAGTGAATTTTTTAAGCTCTAAGATTTTCAAGTGACTCCACCTAATTAATTGGAATTGGCCAGCATCTTCTAATCTAAAGGCTTGGTTATCAAACATCACTAAAAAGACTATTCTGCTTTAAAATAAAAAGCAGGGGGCTGGGGAGATGGCTCATTGAGGGCCGGGGAGATGGCTCAGTGGAATAAGTGCTTCCCTGGCAAGTGCAAGGGCCTGAGTCCAATCCCTGGTTCCGCAAAAAAAAAATGAAGAATAAAAATAAAATAAAAAGCAGCACAAACTCCACAGATAGCAATCTGAATAGCTCAGCTCTCTCAAAGCCACTTTAAAGCTACAATAACAGAATTTTTCTAAAGGGTATAAACCTGGCAAAACAAAACACCAATAAACTTAAAAGTTGGGATGTGACAGGTAATACTGGCTGTTAACTTGCCTGGGAGGCGGGCTGCCTAGAAACCCAGCCAAGCACACTTCTGGGCGTCTGTGAGGGGATATCCAGAGAAGATTGGCTTGTGGGTCATCCAGGTTCACACAGGCACTCACACTAGGCTCACTCTGCACCTCAGGCAGGTATGGGGTGCTTCGCTCTGTGGTCCGCAGAAGACTCCAGACTCAACTCTTCAGTCTTTGGATGTAGGCTTCCGGGGGCCTCCAGGCTCTTGTTGGCCTCAGACTGGGGCTACATCACTGATCCTCTAGACCTGAGCCTTCCCGCTTCTTGAACAAAGCAGCCAACTACCAGTTTCCCTGGTTTTTCAGCCTGCAGATACCCACTGTGGCACTATGCAGCCCCTGACCATGTGAGTTGATCTACAAAGGCTCTCTTATGAGTAATGTATCCTACTGGATATTCTGATTGACAAAGGTAAGCAGCAGAAATAAGAAGGATGTACTAGGCTAGCACTAGAGATAGCTACGAAGCAACCAAACCATCATGGAACTTTCCAAGATTCAGGAAGCAGAGCCCTAAACAGAAATCACCTAAGACTGGTGTGAAGTCTACTTAAGAACATGAGAACACTCCCAAAGCAGAATGCTGATTCTGGGAAAAGGGAAAAAGGCTGGCTTTAGGACTAGCTTGCCAACCACAGTTAAGGACAAGAGCACTTTCTTTTTTTTTTTGGGCGGAACAAGGGATTGAACTCAGGCCTTTGCACTTGCCAGGGAAGCTCTTATTCCATTGAGCCATATCCC
>NW_004524738.1:797475-799043 GCF_000260255.1 Octodon degus
TATACTGAAATTTAAAAAATTTAAAAAGCAAAGGGCTGGGTAGGAGACTAGAAAGGTGGCTGGCACAAAGGCTCTGGTTTCAGTCACCAGCACTAAAGCCTCTGCTGCCATGTCGCTGGACCAGGGCTCATTGGCAACACGACATGAATACAAGCAGAGTCATATCATGGTGTTTTCAGCACCCTAAAGGAAGATCCCTATAGGCTGGATGGAGGAGATTAAAAATACATTTTATACAAAGGATCACATTGGGCCAGGGAGATGGCTCAGTAGAATAAGCGCTTGCCTGGCAAGCACAAGGGCCTGAGTTCAATCCCCAGGTCCGCCCCCCAAAAAAAATTTATCCCTAAGGATCATATAGCACAGTATGACGCATGATAGCAAATTAAAAACCAGAGACACAGAGATACCTTCAGAATTTCAAAGACATTTAAAATAGAATTCCCTAGAGAATCAAAGGACCGACTGAGTCATCTCTTCACTCCTTTCTGAGTATCAACTCTTCTTTCCTTACCTCTCCCAATCCTTAATGGCTCCACTGTTTTCCTCCTCCAGTTCCTATTATTTTGTGATGAAAGAACATTAGATGCCTAATGAAAACACCCTGCTTGCATTACTAACACCTTACCTACTTCCTTTTAGCCTGTAGTTTTTCACTTGTAAGTAGGGATAGGACTATTCCCCGAGGACACCAGATGATCACCTACAAGTACTCCGCAGTGCTGAACTCATCCACTGAAGTGTCTGCAGGGTGAATACCTGAGACATCCACAGCACACTGCCAAAGAACACCCATCTGCCTACGAGCTCCTCTCCTATGCCTGGCTCCCACCTAGAACACTCTGATGTACAATGCAACGTCCTTGGCAAACCATGAACCTGAGCAAGGCCGAGACGTGGACGGGAAAACTGGACTTACCTGGAAGGAGGTAGGGATACAGACGACGCTCAGATTCTCCTCCTTCACTCTTTCCGCTGTGAAGACACAAGGCAGAGCGGTGAGTTTTCACTCTTCTGTCGTCCCCTTGTTCAAATTCGGTGTCCCCAGGCACAAGAAGAAAATCAGGGGCAGATACAGTAGGAACCGAAGAGGTGAGTGTGCGCTTAGTGCTTGCTATTGCTATGGGCCTGGGCACAGGTTAAGAACTTGGAATAAACAAGCTGGTTGAGATTATCATCCCTACTTTATAGATGTAGAATTGAGGCACTAAGCAGAAAAGTATATAACTCAGTAGTAACTGGTAGGTGTAAGAGGAAGGGCTGGAATATGATCCGAGGCACCTTAGCCTTGCAGTCCTATTAACCACTACCTTATGCTGCCTTTGCCAAGACAGTTATAACTTTATTCTTGCATTTAACAAAAATATAGTAATTTGTCGATCCCAAAGGACAGTTAGAAGGGGAAGTGGTTTATTCACTTTGGATCTGCTTATTTATTCACTTTAAAAGTTTAATGTTTAAAAATATCCTAAGCTGGCCATAGTGACACATAGCACAGAGGCTGAGGCAAGCAGATCACAAGGTCAAGGACAGCAAGTCTTGTTTTCAAAGAAACCAAAAAGAAGAAG
>NW_004524738.1:800093-802108 GCF_000260255.1 Octodon degus
AAAGGGAAGAGAACAATTAACACCATACTTTATTCCATTTTATCCTTTTCCTAGAGATACAAAATTATTAACAGCAATTCACCAAGGTCAGTTCAAAGTCAGCCTTATGCTTGTATTGCAGAGCCACAGCCACTGAACCTCAAAGCTGTACTTTATCCTGATGGCCAGTGAGCCCTTAATCAACAGAGCCCGCACCCTTTTCTTGCTGATACTGTTAATGTGGACACTTACTCCCTTTTTTTTTTTGTACTGGGGCTTAAACTCAGGACCTCATTCTTACCAGGCAGGTGTGCATACCACTGAGCCATTTCTCCGGCCCTCACTCCCTACACTCTGATAATTACACATTTGCTCAATTACCCCATATAGCAACTTCAGAGAGGCAGCTAAACCTTAAGGTTCCTGGCCAAGCCCAGTGAGGGTTGAAAGAAAGGGCCCAGAAAAGACAACAGCCTGGGTGAGTGTGGAAGCTGGGGTTCCTGGCTTCCATCCCTTTTCATACAAGCTTTCCACTTAGAAGGGGCAGAGCACCTTCAAGTTGGTAACAGCACAGAAAACCTCAAGATGCACAAGGCCCATCCAGAGGAGGTCTAACGTGAGTAACCTCAAAGCAGTAAGACACGTCAGCATCTGCCCCAGTAGGGCCAAGGGAGTCCTTGTCGGCATAAGCCTGCTGCAGAGAATATGGGAAGCAAGTAAAAGCTTAGCAAGGAAGAGAAGATAAAGTCTGCACCTGCACCCCAACAAGGATGTGCAATAGCTGCAGAGCACTTCCTGAGCACAGCGGACAAGAAACACGTGTTGCAATACTGACCCTGCGACCTAAGGAAAGCGTGACCTTAGGAAAGTGTGAAGAATTCTATGAGCAGACCAGACCAACTACAGAGAATAAAGCAAGGCCATGAAGTACCAAATAGGAACCAATGCGGAACATGTCCAGCTGCGGCAAAACTAAAATCAAAGCGGCAGCTAACATTACACACCAACCAAAAGGACTTATATATATATTTTTTAATTTTATTTTTATTTTTTTTTAACATTTAGTGTGTGTGTGTGTGTGTGTGTGTGTGTGTGGCCAGCTCAGCCCACCAGGGGGTGGGGCTGGCTGGCATGTGGTGCTGGGGGATCGAACCGTGGTCCCTGTGCTTTGCCAAGCTTGTTCCAAGTAGGTGCTTTAGACCACTGAGCCATCTCTCCAGCCCCAAAAGGACTTATAAATGGTAGTGTAAAGACATGTCTCACAAAATCTCCTATGATTACAGACCCAATGCTTGAGTATTAATTCAACATTGTAAGAAAAACTGACATAAGCGATGTATTACTGGCTGTCTTCTTAAGCTAGAAACTACCTGTGTTATCTGACTAAGAAAGAGGACACTCTATTTGATAGACTTAATCTTATGGAAAATTTTTATCAGAGCAAATAATTCTTGTCCAAAGTATCAGAAAGTGCCCTGGGAAATGGGGTGCCAACTGGCCTCTTGCACACAAATGGCTCAATTTTTTAGTGACCACCTGTCCCAGACAACTCTGTGGGGTTTAAAGACCACTGGGAACTTGGGCTCTCTACTCACATGCAGAGTTCAAAGAAACTGAGTTTTTTCTCAAGCCATGATCATTTACTTCAGATCACAAAACTTGAGATGCTCACCTAACATATAACCTTCTTATATGCACTGACTTTAAATACTGGCAGCTTTTTAGGAATGAGAGATTTGTGCTGCTGAGTACCCACTCTTTAATGCAAAGACTTATGTTTGCTTTTTCAAATGGTTCAATCTCACTAACATGTAAGCCCTTAGCAGAACCCTAATAAAAGACCAATTTGTAAAACTGGGCCATTTTAATGTTTTTACAACTTAATAAATAGCTTTCTTGATAAATGTAGTCATGACAGCTGTTCAACAGTATTCAAGTTATGGTTTTCCTGATTGGTCTGTGGCCTTCAATAAGTGTAAGAACTTACTGTATGAAACAACTGTCAAACTAGTTAAGACTGCACTGATGCATCCATC
>NW_004524738.1:803733-807739 GCF_000260255.1 Octodon degus
CCCCAAGTAGGGGGTTATATTTCCTGTGGTCTGAAGACCTCCTTGGCCAAAGTCCTAGTATCACTGCCTGTTCTTATTTTAATTCTTAACAAGGTGGCTAAACACCCAACTCTCTCAGGTCCTTTCTCTCCTCAGCTGTCTCTCCCTAATCTGTCCTTTAAGTAACAGTATGGATGCTCCTTGACTTGCAACAAAATTAGGTCTGTATGTCCTCGCAGAAAACACCCTCAGTCAAGAACACACACTATGCTTTTTTTTAAAGTCATCCTAAAGATCCTCATGATAACTTGTTG
This sequence comes from Octodon degus, assembly GCF_000260255.1. Classification (NCBI taxonomy): domain Eukaryota; kingdom Metazoa; phylum Chordata; class Mammalia; order Rodentia; family Octodontidae; genus Octodon; species Octodon degus. The sequence continues at coordinate 804,027 of NW_004524738.1, forward strand.
TGGTCAAAACAAAACAAAACAAAACAGAACTTCATTAGAGCACTGAGCATTCTAAAATATTGCCTCTAGGCCAAGAAGACAGCTCAGCGGCATAAGCACCTGCCTGGCAAGTGCAATGTCCTGAGTTCAATCCCTGGTACTGCAAAAAAGTAATAAAATAAATAATTACCGTCTGTTCATTAGACTGTAATATATGATACCCTATACTTCTGTAGAACTGAAATTAGATTCTCATAAATGAACTTGATAATTTCAAGTATGACATATATTAATAATAGGTTACTAAAATTAATCCTTCTATGAATAGCCAAATTTGGCATTAGTGTGGATACTTTATATTTATTTGGCTTATAACCTTTTTCAGTGTGATTTTTCCTTTTAGGCACTACTGGACTTGAGTTTCATTTTTAGTATGTGAAATATGTTATGTGTGAAACAATGCAGCATTAAAAAAAACAATGCATCAGCTAACATTCTTCACCTTTCACCTTGGATGGCTGGTGCACTGCACCTGGTCTGGTGTTTTATCTGAAAGACTTTCCACAGTGAAGGGGGAGCTCAAAACGCCTATGTGAAGCAGAAAACCACTACTGGATAGGCAATGCTTGCTGCAACTACAAGAGGCCTGCAGAACATGGCCCTTGGAAATGTCACTAATACACAGAGCTGTAATTGTGAATTAACTATTTCTCTATTGATTCTCTTATCCTAGTTTACATGTTGTTGTGTCTTGTTTTCAGAGAAACATTTGGATTTTAGTTCTGAACTTAATATTAGTAGGAAAATATTCGTAGCATTTAAAAACACACACACTTGACCTACAGACCACTGCAGCTTACCAACACCTCTGGCTCCTTCCTCCTGCAACCCCTGGCTGACTGGGAAGTATGGCTCTCAGCTCTGCTGAGCATCCTGGGAGCTGATCCAGCCACCCATCACTAGCCCAGGAAAAGGTCAAAATGCAAAATTTAAAATTCGGCTTCTACTGAATGTATAGGGCCTCACACCGTCAAAAACTCCTAAGTCAGACCATCCTAAAGTGGGTGCTGCCTCTTTTAACAGGTGTGCCCTCTGGAATGCAATTAGCCCAGGAAACTGGGAAGAGGGGCACTGATAAGAGCTACCTGTCATCTCTGCTGTCTGTCTCTCTCTTCCAGGTGCCAGCACCTTGGTGCTGAGTTGCCCAGCCTCTAGAATTGAGTCAATAAATTTCAGTACATTAGAAATAACCCTTGCGGCTGGGGAGATGGCTCAGTGGAATAAGCGCTTCCCTGGCAAGTGCAAGGACCTGAGTTCAATCCTCAGTTCCACAAAAAAAAAAAAAAAAAGAAAAAGAAAGAAAGAAATAACCCTATCTCTGGCAGAAAAATGGACTAAGACACCTGAGAACAGGTTCTAACATCATTTCCAGTTCCCTATTAGTTTCATGAGTTGAATAAAATATGTACATTTTATATCTGTATTATGATTTTTACCTTTTTAAAAAATCTTTTAACAGGGAGATATCTCAGCAGTTATAAGTGCCTGCCTGGCAAGCACAATCTTTTAACAATATCACTTTACACAAACACACTAAATCTCACTTTGAATAAGTCTCACTACTTATTAGTGTACCCTGAAATCTAACCAATTTTAAGAGCTTAGATCTGTTAAAAGAGTAGTGTGTTTCAAATTTCTTTAACGTTCTAACAACTGATTACCAATTCATTTTGGCAAGAGAAAACCCATTGTGATGCTTTCTTTGTAAGAAGAAGGAAAGTCCTAGAAAGCCTCAGGACACCCACAGCCACAGGGCAAATGCTTGCTCTCCAGAAGACAAGGCCTCAGGAATATGCAGGAGTAAAGTCCTGACCTACATACTTAATATGAAAATATGATCCTTCTTATCAGACTACAGCTAAAACTAAAGAGTAAAAATAATGACCAACAGAGAGAATTGAGTATTACACATACACACCTCCCAAATACTAACGTTCTCGGCTACACAACAGTATAATGAAACTGTGGCTGGGCTCCTAACTAGAGCATTCATCAACATCTATCCTCTTAATCTGCTGGAAACCACTCTTACTAGTTCGAAGGTCCAAGTGCCTAGAAGGGCTCAGGCCACCAGAGCAGCTCGTGCCCTGATCAAAATTCCACCTGCAACACTCTCAAGAAGCAACACATCGGAACAGTCACGTAGCTGCCTTGACAAATCCCAAACACAAGGACTACGGGCCCGTGTCACCACGCCCCACTATCACAAGGACTTTAAGACAAGTCAGTGATCATCAGAGCAAAACAATGCAACACAAAAACATTCAACATGGCTAATATTTCCACATGTAGCAACCTTGAGGCAATGAAGAAAACGTCTTGCTTTCTCAATGCCTGGGTACACCTGACCTGAGCTGAGAACTCGGTCACACAGTAATCTGACTGGAGATTCCGCTCTGTCAAGCTCACCTATACACTCAAACCACCCACAAGCTCCCACAGCAGGCAGTTGCTCAAGGTGAAGTTGAGTCTCACGAGGTCTATTCTTTCGCTTTTAGAAAAGGCCAGGAATGCAGGTACCTACTAGATCCAAAGCGCTCACACCACACAATCCTGCTATTTTAGACATGGAAATAGGCATAAGCAGGTCGAGGCCCTCCAGTGGGATGCAGAAGATGAAACTCATCACAACAGTGGGCAGAGGTGCATCCGGAGAAGGCAGGACCTTGAGACTAAAGTCACAACGGCCAGACTGACATGCTTCCCTGAAGTATAAACAGAAGCCTGGGATTATACTGTTTGGAACCCTCCCTTGGAGACATCCCATAGAGACAGAACATAATCTCCCTGGGCCACCCTCTCCCACCCACTAAACCCAAAAGGACAGATTGTGATGTCCTCCTTCCCTACTGGATCAATATTAGCCAAGAGGTTATATTTATAATCTCATTGGTTGATTAGTTTCACCCACCTCATGATTTTGACCTCGGTAGCAACACACCTTGGTCCTCTCTTGCCTTTCAGGAGCTATTCCTAGTCTATCAACCTATCCTACTCTTAACCTCCTTTGTCCTTTGTAATTTAGTCTTTAATTTCAGGGGACAGAACTCAGCACATCTGACATCAAGTAGATTGGGAATTTTATCGCTCCCCTCTCACTGCTACCTTGGTATCAAATGACTGGTCCAGGAATCATAGTCAGAGGTAACCAAAGGCTGTTTATGAGGTGGCCCAAAGGTAGAAGGTCCTTATAAACCATGTACAACTCACCTCATCCAATGTAACCTTGGAAATACTGCATCTACTAAATAATCAGAACCACTGCCACTGCCCAAAAGTTTCTTTTTCTTTTTTATTTTATTTTACTTTTGCCCAAAAGTTTCTAAGTTTCTTCACGCTAACTCACTCAAAAGCCAATGCCCACAGGGAGATGGCTCAGTAGAATAAGCACTTGCCTGGCAAGCGCAAGGGCCTGAGTTCAATCCCTGGTTCTGAAAAAAAAAAAAAAAAAAAAAAAACCCAATGCCCAAGGCCATGCGTGGTAGTGCACCCCTATAATCCCAGCACTCAGAAAACTAAGGCAGGAAAATTGTTGAGAGTTCGAGACCAGCCTGGGCTACAAAATAAGCTCAAGGCCAGCCTGAACTGCATAGCAAGATCCTGTCTCAAAAAGACAAAAAATAAAAATAAAAAATCAAGGTCCAGGGGCCGGAGAGACAGCTCAGTGGAATAAG
>NW_004524738.1:808653-817562 GCF_000260255.1 Octodon degus
GAAATCCAGTGGGTCTGGGAAGGAATCCCACCTGAAAAGAGGAATTCAAGATTATAAAAGGTCAAGGAGGGCCAGGGATACGACTCAACAGCATAAGCGCCTGCCTGGCAAGCACAAGGTCGCCGGAGTTTGATCCCTGGTACTGCAAAAAAAAAAAAGTCAAGGAGACATGTGCCACCAAATATTAATATAAACACGATAGCAGGACCATTTTAATCTTGAACCTTTCTGTTTGTATAGTTTTACCCATCTGTTAACACTTCGCAAGGCCGGCCAGATAGCTCAGCAGACTAAGACGTTCTGAGCACAGTAGCCGGAGTTTGGATCCCTGGCATGCCATGCTGACCCAGCCACCAGGGTGCGCTGGACAGCGATTGAGACTAGGCATGGTGTGCATGCCTATAATCCCAGGACTTGGGAGGCTAAAAACAAGAGAATCACTAGGAGTCCAATCTATGTAGTGAGATCCTGCAGATCCTGTACTACATACATGAAAAACTAAAAAAATTCACTTTTTTTTTGGCAGAACTGGGGATTGAACTCAGGCCCTTGAGCTTGCCAAGCAAATGCTTATTCCACTGAGCTATCTCCCCGGCCACCCCAACAATTTACTTTTAAGTACATAGGTACTTTTAAAATTCCAGTTTATTGTCTAAGTTTTACTGCCATATGAAGCTGGGCATGGTGGAGCATACCCCCCAGCACTGAGGAGGCTGACGCAGGAGGATCCTTTTGAATTCAAGACCAGCTTGAACTGCATAGAGACCGTCTCTCAAAATACATAAATAAATATAGCTGTTGTCACTGAATCCCAAACTTGGCACAAAATTACACATTTTATATTATATCTCTTAATTCCTATAGAAAGTCCTATTGCTAACTAGAGTTGCAACAAGCTGACCTAGGATAAATGAAATAAAGATAGGCAGAAAAGACAAGGAAAATTGGTAACTTTCAAATAGCACTTTTAGGAAAAACTGAAGCTTCAAGACAGAAACAAAAAAAAATAAAAAATAAAAAAATCCTAGGGCTTTGGACACAATAAGCCTGTAATTGTGCTGCCTACCAACTCCCATTTTAGGAAGTTCACTATTAAAAGCACAGTGTGTCTCAGTTTCACACACATGTAAATGGTTTAGCACAGCCCCCAATGGGCAAACCCAAGAGACACTAGAATATATATCCTAGATAATCTCAGGAAGACCCCCCCCCCAAATCTCAAGGCCATCACTTTTCATCTGTAAACTGAGTCCCCTTCTTTCCATAGATTAGCAAATTCCAGATTCCCACCCTTAGTACTCAAGTTAAAATGCATTTCCTTCTCTGAACACCCACACTACCCAGAGCCTACTTTTCTTTCCCTTGCATGCCTCTCACTGATTAGCCCTGACTCTGATCTGCAACAGGAGGCAGCTAACTTACTCTGTGGGAAGGGTGAGTCTGGGTTCCCCATATCCACATGGGGGACCTCCCTGGACCCTGCCAAAAGCTTCAGCAGAACAAAGCAGGCGTGGAGCCCGTGCAGGGCCCTGGCAGGACAGTGCATGGCTCCGGCCCGCCCTCCTACACAACAGGCTGAGCCGCGCGAGGGTTATCACACTGGCGCCTCCCTCACCACCAGGCTGCGGCGAAGCTCCGAGAACGTCTCCTTTGTAACTTTGTGCACAGAAGCCTGGAGGAAAAGGGAGACACTAATACCACTACCTCAGAAATAGAAAACTGGGACAAAAGTGACCAAGGCCAGGAAACTCCACCACACGGCAGGAACACTCCACTGGGCTTCCTTCCGCTGAGGTGCTGTAATTAAGATAATTAACTTGATCGGTGACAGCAAACACACTTGGGTTAAACGAAGTCAGCCACTAACAGTGCCACACCTGTCACTCAACAAAACAAGTAGGGCCACGACCTCTCTGAGTAACTGCTAAACGTCTCTAAACATCTCCGCAGTTCCTCCTTAAGACCGGCATCCTGCAAATGTCAAGTGCCCACCTAGCGCTGTCAGCGACGGTTTTAAAGCCGCGGTTTCCTTTGCTGGCCTCCAGCCAGGACACTCGGGAACCCGCGCGCGCCAAGCTTGGAGAGAAATTTTAAAGCACTTTATAGCGCGGATCTCTGCCGTCCTTCCAGCGCAACAAGACGTAAAGACCTCCGGCCAGCCCCAAGGCTCACCATTTTCTATTCCACGGCAAGGAGGCCACGCAGCAAGTGCCTCTAATCCCCACTCCAAACATCTGACACCGCCGGAACTCCACTCTGCAAAGTGCTCCAAAAGACAAGGAGTTTCTGGTAAGCAAGACTGTTAAGCGACGTGCTCCCGCCGATCCCACATCCAGACGGTCTCCCAGCAGCCGACAAGAGAGGCCGGAACTCGGCCAAGCGCTCGCCCTCCGCGCGCGCTCGGCCCCCGCCCTCCGAGGGCGAGGCGCGCCCCGCACAGCCCCGCGCGCGCACCACGAACCCCCACGCCCCGAGCCGCTCACCCTCACGTGGTTCTTCACCGCCACATGGCCCGCCAGCTTCTTGGCCTCCTCGGCCTTGGACATCGTGGAGCGAGCCGGGCGGAGGCTGTTGGAGCCCCGGCCGCTGGCGCGAGAGCTTCCCGTGCCGCCAACTGAGTCCGACTGTGCACGCCCCGCCAGCTGCACGTGGGAGCCCGGGAGGCCCCAGATGTTCCCGCCTCCGCCAGAGGCCGCGCCCCCGGCCCGCCCGGGCAGCGGGGCCAAGACCCGCCCGTAGAGGGTGCTGAAGGGCCCGGGGCGCTGCATCCCGACACCTCACTCCAGCCTCTGTGCTGTCCCGCCCCCGGCTCGTCCGGAAGTCTGAACGCTCTTACGCACAGTCCGCAACAGCTGCGCGAAGCTTGCCGGGAAATGTAGTTCTGGGGAAATTACGGTCTGTAGTTGCTCCATAATCTGGACTACTAGCCCCACAATGCCTCACGGCCGGAAATACAAATATCCCTCCGACTAGCAAAGCCAGCCGCGACTCCCTATCGGAGAAACAAAGTTTACGCTACAGTTATCTTTTTTCTGTTTTTGCGGTACCGGGTATCTGACTCGGGACCTTGCGCTTACCAGGCAGGGGCTTAGGCAGCTACATTACGGTTATTTCAATTCCAGGGACTGTGTCCCCTCAGGCATCTGAAAAAGGAGCATTAGGCTTGACCTGCGCTTTTCCGACCAATGAGAGCGTGTCTGTGGGCGCGTCCTCAAGGCGGTAGTTGTATCTTCACGGCCTTCTTACTGGCGATTCCTCTAGATAACTTCCCGTGGAAGTGTGCAAAACTGGTGCTCTCTGAAGTTCACCCTAGACTTCCGTAGGGCTGCGATCCCAAGTACAGACTCCCCTGTATCAGATGTCCTGAATTTACGGGTACTGTATGACGTGCTTAGTCTAGAACCTGATTCTGCAGACGACCTGGACTTTACGATTCCTGCTGTGTGGGGTAGTAAGGAATGGGGAGTTCGGTTTAGTTCCATTCCATTTCGGGTGGTACTGGAAATGGAACCCAGGACCTTAGCACCAATCTACATGCCCACCCCCATATAGTATTTTGAGACGGGATTCCCAGAAGTCCCCAGGCTGGGCTGAAATGTGTAATCCTTCTCACGTCCCAAAGTGCTGGAATTACAGGCTTGACCCCAGCTGAGCGAGGGTCATTGTACAAGCGTGGAAATTAATTCTAACCACTTAGAGGTCCTCAAAAGTATATGGCTTTGCCAGGTGTAGTGATGCACACCTGTAATCTCAGCACTCTGGAGCTGAGGCTGGAGGATCGAGATGAGTTCAAAGCCAGCCTGGGCTACATAGTGAGACCCTGTTTCAGAACAAAGTCTTTACCACACAAAGCCCCAGTGAGAGCCTCTATTATTGCCCTTCATCATCTAGATTGTTTTCAATATAATGTACTATGCCTCCTGGGGTTGTCTGTTGTCTGCCCCCAAACTACACAGCAAAGTTGTTTGAAGTCATATTCAAATCTTCAGTTTTGGGCCAGGGAGATGGCTCAGTACAATAAGCACTTTCTCGGCAAGTGCAAGGTCCTGAGTTCAATCCCTGGTAAAAAAAAAAAAAAAAAAATCCTCAGTTTTAAGCCAAATTAAAAAATTAGCATAATGTTCTGGCTAAGAGGCAAGACAAAAAAATCTGAACTCCTGCTATTGTCGGTCTATAAAGTTGAAAGCCACCCTAGATAAATCTGTGACTTATTTATTTGTTTACTACTTCCTATAGGCAGTATTTCCTACTTAAGGTTCTCAGCATACACTACCGAACAGTTCATGGAGTCTTGGCCAATCTCTGATTTTCCCTCCACCCTTAAGGCCTTTAAGCCACCCTAACTGGCCTACCTTCCTGACTGTTCCCCTCAGCACTGCCAGTTGCTTCTTATCTGCTGGACACTGCTCCTTAGAGAAGTCCTTCAGACCATCCTATCTGTTTCCCACCCACATCTTATCATATTACCCATGGTTTATCTCCAGAACAAAACTTCCCTTGATCATTTATTTACTGAGTTTGCGCTTATCGTGTGTGCTCTAGAAAATACTTTTGAAGCCGGGCATGGTGGCACTTTGCCTGTAATCCCAGCACTTGGGAGGCTGAGGCAGGAGGATCATTGCAAGTTTGAGACCATAAGGCCAGCCTAAACTGCGAAATGAGACCCATGCTCAAAAAGCCAAATTAAAAAAAAAAAAAAAGCCAAATAATAACAACAGTTCTTTCAAGAAAGAGGGACTGGGGCTGGTGAGATGGCTCAGTGGTCTAAAGCCCCTACTTAGAACAAGCTTAGCAAAACAGAGGGACTGCAGTTCAATCCCCCAGCACCATATGCCGGCCAGCCCCGCCCCCTGGTGGGCTGAGCTGGCCACACACACACACACACACACAAATAAATAAATAAAATTAAAAAAAAAAAGAAAAGAAAGAGGGACTTATGGGGTTTTTTTTTTTCCTCCTATGTGATCTGTATTCCTTCAACAGATAACTAAAGCATGATTTACTAATGCAATGCGTGTCATGCCTGAACCCCACACTGCACCCTCTGCTATACAGAATTTCAGTTCTTTCACTCCAGAGTGGTTCTGCTTTTGCACAAGACTCCACTTTGGTCCTTGCTGCCACTCTGAGCCCCTAAACCCACTCCTAGGTGTGCTCACTGCTCCTCTGCAGTCTCAGCCACCTGCACCTTCTCTGTCGTACTCCAACTTGCAACAGTCCCTCGACTCAGAAGACTACCTCTCTGAATGGTGAAGGCCCTGTATTCATCGTGGACTACAAAACCCATGGTTCAGTTACAATTTCAGAGTAAGCAGTGTTCTACAAAAGCCCTCCTGTCTCTACCTCGTGCCCTTTTTCCTTCTTTTTTCTCTCCATTTTGCATTCATTTTTCTGTCAGTGGTGGCCACAGTGAAATCCCATTGGCAGTTCTTGGGGCTGATGCTTGGATTAATTTGAGTACTACGTCCCTGTGGCACCTTCCTTTTATACTAGCTGCAAGATGATTGCAGACTTTTACATGTAATCATAGTCCAATAAATGCTTGCTACTGTCTCAGTTGTATGGATAGAAATAAAGAATCTCCTCACTTAACTGACACCACACTGTTTGTAAGGCCCGTCTTAGTCACTTTCCTTGTTGCTGGGACCAATTTTCCAACACCTGCAACATACAGTAGGAGAGGCTTCCTTAGGCTCAGTGCATGTTTTGCAAGCTCAAACACAGAAACCACTCGGTGGAAGGGCCCAGCGTAAAAAGCTGCTCACCTCGGGGCAGCCAGGAAGCCGAAGGAGCCAGCACGCCTTTCCAGGTCACAAGCCATGTAATGTCCCTCTTCAGAACAGGCCCCACGTCCTAGTACTATGTTTAGTCTAGCACCCCCAAAATCCAATCACCTTTTAGAACCCCACCCAGGAGTTCATGAGACTTTGAGGGGAAATCTAGATAGAGGTCATAATGACATGGGGAAAAACTGATCTTGAGTGGGTGAGCTCCAAATGATATAGGGGAAAAATGAAACTCCTAACCTGAAAAGTATCTGGGACGAGCTTATGTTCTCTAAAACCAAAGAATGAATTTTAGGAAAAAAGAGGTTAGGAGCAGAACATATTTATAGGGGGAAAGAAAGCTCCTGTACAAGAGAGGGACAGAAGGAGGACCCGGAGCAGGTAGTCTCCAGGAAGCTGTCTCTTCCAAGGACTTTTATAGTGCAAAATCATGCAGTGAGTGTCTAAGGTGGTGGAGAACATGGGAACTTGCTTAGGTGGGACAAAACTATGGCCAACAGGGGCTGGGGAGACGGCTCAGTGGAATAAGCACTTCTCTGGCAAGCACAAAGGCCTGAGTTCAATTCCTGGTTCTGCCAAAAAAAAAAACAACCAAAAAACTATGGCCAACAATGACATTACAAGCACCATTGCTCAGGTAAAATTGATTAAATTCAGTACCAAATGAGGAAGTAAGTCACAATAGCAAGTGGGCAAGAATATGGAACAGGGTCTCTTCCTGTTGAGGGGTTGGGTTAGTGACTCATTTGGGCTTTTTCAAGGTGACTGATAGCTATTTAGACTATCACTCCCTGATGCCTATCCCTAGGGAAGTATGTAGCTGTATGTTTCCTCTTTTGTTTTAAGGTCTGGCCTCAAAATAATTGGAGTGTCTGTCTCTTCCCAATTACAAAGTCACTTGTCTTACGTCTTGTCTCCTTGAGGGCCTGGCCGTGTCTGACTGCCTGTAATATTTTTATCTAATTCAGCTGCCTCTAACAATTACAACTGCTCTGCAAATCTTTAATGACTGAAGAAAGCAACCTTTGGCCTAGTAGAATCACTTAAGAATTTATTGCCCCACCTTGAGACAGGAATGACCTTGGTAGACAAAAGGCTGGAAGGAGAAAATCAGCTCTGGCTAGAATAAGCTATTAGCTTTGTAGCCTGGAAGGTTTTTTACCTTGTGTTCTTTTCAACAGACCCATCATGAGACCTCTTCTAAAGCCACCGAAAATGTCACAGGTCTGTCCTTTTACAATTCTGTAAATGGTTAGGTTTCTAAATTTCTTTGTAAAAATATGTAAATGCTTATTTCTTCTTTTATAAAATTATTTTTCCTTCATATTCTCTAAGGACTTAAAGTTCAGCATATCAATATTTGATGGAAAATACCTGTTTCATGATATACCAAAAATGTTTAATATTTAGACAGGGTAAACCAAACTGCATATATTGCAGGTTAATAATTAGCTTCTCTTCTGAAGGGTTATCAGCCTACTAAGTTAGCAGATCAAAATTGGAGAAAAGGAAGGGCTGTAAGGTCAGCCAACATTTTGGCCCTCGCCTTTCAAGGTCAGTGAAGGCTCGAGACATAGGAGAACCTGTACAGTAAAAACATGTAACTCAGTTGTGCTCCAAATTTTCTGATCAAGAAGATCATGGAGCCACAGGGGAATGTGATCGATGATGTATAGTGTGCCTGGGGAGAGTCACATGGAGAGAAAAAACATTTCCTAGGCTTTCACAGAGAGCAGATTGGTCAAGCAATGGCTGTGACTCATCCTCAAGGCTGACACTGACAAAGGATCTACAAAGTGCGGTACAGGGCTACAGGCTAAATCCTGAAGGTACTTGGCTGACTTTATCAGATACAAAAGTTACATTTCTTGCTATATAGGTCTTGCTTTATCTTGGTCTTAACCATCCAACAGAAAAGTATAAAAATGAGGTATATAAAGTAAAGCCATATTAATATGATGAGCTGTAAAAGGCTCAAGTCAATAACTTCTGAGGATAACCCACTATGCTAAACAGAGTTGGATTGTTTAGCTGAATTCAAACACCTATAGTATTTAGATGCCAATAGAATATCTACCTCTGACAGGACAAAAAAAAAGGATACAAAGGAAAGATCATTTTGTATTTATATTTACAAAATAGGATAAATAACAGCTACTTTCACTTAATTCAATGAGAAGAAAGAGGTGTACCAATAGTGTTTGGACAGGATATCCTGTCTGCTTCTTGTACTATGGATAACCACTAAGAAGATAACAGTATATAATGTATTGATTATTAAAACTGTCCTATTAATCAGCTGTGAAACTATCTCATTCATATTTATTTCTCAAAATAAATAAATATTTTTTTAAAAAGATAAAAATAAAAATAAAACCACTGAAACAATGTTTGCATGAAATGAGAAACTATTACCAAGGAGAAACCTAACTAAATAAGCCCGCTCTAGCTTCTCTTCAACTTAAAAATAACAAGTTTGGAGGTCACACAGCAGAGGGAATAGACACAGCAGGAAGATGCAAGCACCAAATTTTTACCCCACTCTAGTCACTCATCAACTATGTGCAGGCCCACAGGGAAGAGCCAATGTTTCAGAGAAAATGGACTTCAGTTCCTAAGAAGTAGTAGACAGTTGTGGACCTCTGTCTCCATATCGTCTGCTCCCTTTCAACCTTGGGGAGTCTACTCTTCTTTGCACCCAGAAAAGAGTTTTTACCAAGACTCAGTACAGGGTTAATCTGCCTGTTGGAGCTGGCACATGTCTTCTTTCTTGGCCTCTGCCCTCTTTTCTGCCCCTAGGTGGTCTTCAGAAGCCTGGGCATGTGAAGCTATTTGGCCCTCTCACAGGATGCTGGTACCAGCTAAAAGAATAATTCAACAATTCTAGGAAGGGCCAAGGAGATAGCTCAGCCACATAAGCACCTGCTGGACAAGTGCAAGGTCCTTAGTTAAATACCACATACCAAAAAAATTCTAGGAAAAGTGGACCGCGGCCATGTGATGGTCAAGAAGAAATACTTGGGGAGTCACACCCCTGACCAGCAGGAATCCTGAACTTTGGCCCACTGCCTTGGGTCAATCACACTCTGCTGCTCTCTGTTCTGAGAGCAGGCTGACCTAATC
>NW_004524738.1:819357-823802 GCF_000260255.1 Octodon degus
CAAGAGCTCCTCTAACAGCCTTGCTTCTTCCTCTCTAGATCTGCCTCCTGTGCTGCTGGCAACAATCCTCAGGTAGATCCCCACACACAGCACCACACTAGTTCAGCTTAGCTGGGTGTAACATGTTGACCACCAGTTGGCAGTCCACCCAGGGTCTCCCTTCCTGGCTCCTTCCTAGCCCTCTGTTTCCTTGCCACCTTTCCTCCACTCTGCACTGCTGCCATTTCTATCTTGCAGCCAGCTGACCATGGCCTGATAACATGAGCCAAAATAACCCTCTCTTCCTTCAAGCTGAGGTGCCAGGTGTTGTGACCCAGCAGTGGGACCCAGCTAGGTCGAGACTGAGAGAAAGTACACTGGTTTAGATGTTGGAATTCACACAGGTGAAATAAATCTGTATTATAATCTAAATCTGTAATCTACTAGGAAGCTTTTTTTTCAGAACCAGGGATTGAACTCAGGCCCTTGCGCTTGCCAGGCAAGTGCTTATTCTACTGAGCCATCTCCCCGGCTACTAGAAAGCTTTCTATCCTAACTAAAGAAATCACACAGGCCTCGTTCTTCCCCCTGTCATAGAACCTGATGAAATTATGTTAAGAATCCAGTGAATTTTTAGAGCCAAAATGAAGCATCTCAGGAAGAGAGTCCACCATCCTGCACTATGCCTGCTGGTGAGAGGGAAGACTTGGGCCTGCAAGGGCCCTGGGGACTTCACCTCCTGGGGGTCCCATGTGGACCAATGGAAGAGAAGACAAAGGTAACAGACCTCCTTGGCACTGCCCTTAATACTGGAATGTAGGCAGCACCAGACAGACACACGGTCACCATTCTGTGCCTGCCTGGGCTCCACTAAAGCAAGAAAAACTTTTCCACTGGGCCAGCCAGATAGATCAGCAGATCAAAGCACCTGCTTAGGCAGACGCAGGGACTGGGGTTCCATCCCAAGTGCGGTGCAAGCCCAGCCCCCAGGGAACACTGAGAACAATTAAGACTAGGCGTGGTGGTGCGCATGTGTAATCCCAGCACTTGGGAGGCTGAAAACAGGAGAATCCATGAGTCCAATCTGTGTAGTGAGACCCTGTAGACCCTATACTAAATACATTAAAGAAAGAAAGAAGTAGGGGGTGGGGAGATAGCTCAGTAGAATAAGTGCTTGCCTGGCAAGCGCAAAGGCCTGAGTTCAATCCCCGGTTCTGCCCTCCACTCCCACCTGCTCTCTCCTCCCTCAGCTTCTTTGAACTGTGCTCAATTTGAAGGCAACTGCCAGGAAGATTACACAGAAATACAAACTAGGTACAGGAGTGCATCTCAGGATCATGCCAGAGACAGGAAGGAGAGCTACTGGAGTAAATACACCTTTATTCCTTTCCTGTGAAAGGATTTAATTAAACAGTCAAATCCTTAGAAGAGTATGGACCTGCCTCCTAATGTTTAGTGCTAGAATGAGTCGTGATTGATAGATCGGTGCTGCGACCTGGCTATGAACCTCACATGGCAAGATAGTTGCGTAGTTGATGCCTTTGGAATCTGTTACTAGACAGATAAAAATATTATCCTATTTTTTCATATTTATTGTGCTTCTATGTTGAGATTGGTGCATATGATGGAATGGATATCTCTACCACTATTTCTTTTTCAGTGGTACTGCAGATTGAACCCCAAGCCTTCTCACTGGACTGTGCTCCCTGGCCCTTTTTATTTTTATTTTAATATAGGGTCTTGCTAGGTTTCTAAGTAGCATCAGAACCTGTGAGCCTCAAACCTGTGAGCCTTCTGCCTCAACCTCCCAAAGGCTGGGCCTAGAGGTGTCTATCAGAGTGCCCGGGGTCTCTACCACTTTGATGGATGACCTTCTTAGCAAGTATCTTTCTTCTGAAGATTTCCCTTGGGGTATCCATTAGATATTTGGTATTGAGTTTCTACCAACTGGGCACTGTAATGTATTTTGTTCATGGCCTCTTTGGCTGTGGTTAGTGAGTTTAGGCCCAGGGCATATTGGGAAGATTTCAAGTTTCTTATCTACTTAGGTTTTGAGCACACAAGAGTTGGGAACTTTCCGATGCTGGGATTGCCAGTGTCTGTGCTGATAGTTTGCTGAGACTCCTGCACTCTCTGGTGCGTGTGCTGGAGGGAGACAGCCCTGAACCCCTCCATCAGGGTGGCAGGCGCAGCGCTACTTTGTTCCTCTTGCTGTGCGGCTGTCCCAGGTATCTGGATGCTACAAGGTCTGCTGATTCCTCCTGTTGAATTTCACTGTGCTCTTACACTTACTCACCAAAACATTCAGCGTGAGGCCTGTTGCTTTGGCTCTGTTTTGTGGAGGAGCAGGTAGGTGTTGGACTTCAATGAGCCATCTTTCCTCCACCAGCACCAGGATTTTTTTTTTTTTTTTTTTTTTAATCAGTACCGCAGATTAAACCCAGCACCTTCACACTGAGCTACATATACCCTTGGCCCTTTTTTAAAATTTTGAGACAGTTTCGCTGAATTGCTTAGCTGTCCAGGAGCATTCTTAAGTCATTTATTTTGCTAAATATTTGTCACAGTGTCTTCTGTATTTTCTTTCCTGTTACTCATTAGGCTATTCATTTCCTGAGGACTGCAGCTGGGTGGGGGTTGTATTGCAACTGTGCTGTCGCATTCAGTCCTGCAAATACGTCATGGAGAGCAGCCCCTACGCTGGGTCTTGCCGGACCCCAAGAGAAAGGTTTGTCCCGCCCTCTGGATCTTGGCCACGATCCAGGGGGCTGATTGCACCGAGCTTCAGGCTTCTCTGCAGTCTGCAAGGAAAGCGTTGCTGACACAAAGTACCAGAGCAGAACCCAGCACCGGGGGCGGGGAGGCTGGACGTGGGCCAGGAAGGGAGCAGCACTCAGAGGAATACGGGACCAGAGCAGCGTGGTCGGCGCTGGGCGAGGACGCGGGAGCCTCCCTCGGGCACAGCTGTGGGCGAGCTGCCCCACGCCGGCCCTGAGCGCCCCGTGCTCGGGTCTGCAGCCCGAAGAGGCTCACTGGGAGGGAGGCGACAGAGGCCCCGAGAGCGCTCGCGGGAAGCCTCTGACAGCAGGCGCAGAGAGCTGACCGGATGCGGGCTGGGGCCGGGAGACCTGGGCTTGGCCCGGGTTCGGTCCGGTCCTCGGCCTTGAGATCTTGGGCAAAGCACAGCCGCCTCGGGCCCAAGCGTGCCCGGGTGGAGCAGGGCTCACGGTCCCGCTGAGGCTGCTGCGGGGTCTGGGGTCCTCGGGGAAGGAGCGGGCTGAGCAGGGAGAAAATGCGCAGGGCTCTGGCTAGAAAAAGGGAACAGGGAGCAGCGACGGCAGCAACGGCCCGCGGGGAGAGAGGCCTGGCCGGACTGCCGGACCGAGCAGAACCCGTGCAGAGCAGGGCGTCCAAGCAGCAGGGCTGCACCCGGGTCCGACGGAGCACACAGTCTCGGGCAGGGTGATCCCAGCTGCAGCCCGCTCCTGGCTGTGGGAGACAGACGCCGCCTGTCTGTGGGACGGTCGCACTCTCGCAATTTGACCCTGGGAGGATGCGTGTAGCTGGTTTGTACCCAGGCAGCCCAGCGTGCCACACGCGTCCGTGGGGCACACAGGAGATGCGCTGTGACAGGGACACAGCGAGCACTGCCGCGGCCCTTTTCTCTGCGAGGTCTGCTCTGAGGGCGAGGGGGTCACTGAGCAAATCACAGGAAAGACGCTTGCTTTGAGCTCACTTTGTAGACTCCAGACTGGTCTGGAACTTGCAACAATCCTCCTGCCTCAACCTCCCTGAGTGCTGGGATCACAGGCAAGTGTCACCACGCCCAGCTGGGAAATGCTTTCTGGACAGTCGGATTTGATTCTTCAAGGACCTATAATCATCTAGTGATAAATTAGAAAAGCTACCATTTTAGGACTAACTCCCCAAATGAAAGTCAAACATAAGTAATTTTAAAGTTTTGGGCCAGCCAAATAGCTCAGCGGATTAAAGCACCTGCTTAGGCAGACCCAGGGGCTGGGGGTTTGATCCCTGGGCCTGCCATTGGGGTGCGCTGAGACACCTGTAATCCCAGCACTTGGGAGGCTGTAAACAGGAGGATCCCTGCATGTTCGATCTATACACAGTGAGACCCTATAGACCCTGTCCTAAATACAAAAAAGAAAAAAAGAAAAATGAATTTTTAATTAACCATTTAGAATTGAAAGAAGTCCCAATAGTTAACACACTTATGTGTGTTCTGTATACCACCAGTCCAAATGAATTGATTTCAAAATTTTTATAAATAGAAAAAAAAACATTTATAGGAGATAATAGAAACATATTATCCTGCTAAATGATTAAACTGTCATGTGTAATCAGTTTGGAAGATATACCAACCCGCAAGATAGCACATGAAACGCTTAGGATTTTGTGAGGTGAAGAAGTCCAGACCTGCGAGAGACAGTGGCGCACATCTGTACTCC
>NW_004524738.1:824094-825286 GCF_000260255.1 Octodon degus
CAGACCCACACCTGGCTCTACAGGTTTCATTTTAAGTACAGTCCTCTGCCCACGCGAATCAGAATTTTAAGCCAATTTAGGAAAAAAAAAAAAAAAAAAGCTTCGTTTGCCCTTTATTGGCGATATAAAGCAAAAGCCTCTTATACATTCCCAAGTTATATAGAGAATAAAATCACTTAATTCTACAAATAGGACTGTTAAACTACAGACATAAACTATCAAACTATATTATTTGACCTCCAAAATAGTGAAAATTCCTTTTACCAACTAGAGACTAAAAACATTACCTTTTTATGGAAATGAGATCTAAAGTCACCATATCTCTAGAAATCATATTTCTGCATCAGTATCCTTTCCACATGGGAGAATGCTTCCACCTCTGAGGCACAAGGCGAGGCTGTAAAGCAGGGGGAGCAGGCTGCAGGAGAACCCAGAGCGGTCACCCTCCAGACAGCCCTATCCTGGGAAAAGAGCAAAAAGTGAGTTGGCTCAAAAATGTGTCCAGCCCCAAACCCAGTTTCAGTTTAACTTGGAAAACATAGCCCAAAATAAAGCTGAACAGAGAAAAATGTTCACGTCTGCCACTGTGGAAGGGGTGGGCTCCTAGGAGGCCGCTGGACCTGCCAGGCCATGAGCAACGGGGATGATTACTGGGTGCAAATTGCTGGGCAGCCTCGTGGGGTTTGGTCCCAAGAAGCTCAGCGAGTGAGACGCTGTCGGAGCTTGGTTTTCTCCGGGCAACTCCAAGTCCTCAAACCGAGTGTTGTCAACGATGTCTGTGACATCGATGCCTGTGACTTCGGGATGGTCCGTGGGGGAGGGGAGAGCGTGTCTCGAACCATCGCATACTTAAATATTCGTTTTATGATAAAAGGATCATGTTTAGATCACTAAACAGTCCTTTAAACCAAGGCAATGTTTTTCTGTAAATATTTTCAGCTTAGTTTGCAAACTCTACAAATCGATACAATACCCGTATTACTGCGGCTCTAAAGCAACCATAGACAAGGTGGTGCAAACCAAAGGGCGAGGCTTTGTTCTGATAAACTTTTACTGCAGAAACAGGCAGCAGGCCAGAGCTCACACGCACGTCCTGGTTTCTCAGCCTTTGCGCCAAGTAAAGTGCGCCATCTAGAGGCTAAATGGTGATTTGATAAAATGCAGCGCACAGTTTTATTTTATTTATTTATTT
>NW_004524738.1:843237-844209 GCF_000260255.1 Octodon degus
AATAATAATAATAATAATAATAATAATAATAATCTTGGTCTTATACCCCTGAAGTACCTGGAAGGTATATCTTCATACTGTATCTCATGAGTGACTGCTACCTTGGCCTGGACCAGTAGCATGACATTTATCTCAATGTCGCCCAAGCTGGCATTTCCACACAGATCACCATACAGGTCTCTGACATCTTTGCTGATCTGGCAGTGGAGTGACCTGACCAGGACAGTCTATTAGGAATAAGTGACTAAGAAGCCTGTCTATTCGGTCATCAAAACAAAGCTGAGGGGTCAGGGAGATGGCTCAGTAGAATAAGCGCTTGCCTGGCAAACACAAGGGCCTAAATTCAATCCCTAGTTCCACACAATTAATTAATTAATTAATTAAGTTGAATTACTTGATGTTGCCTTGACCAAATCAACCTCTAACCTCAAGACATCCAGGAAATTGATAGTGACTGCAGTGCTGACTCCAGCAACGCAAAGTTAGCTGCCTTTTAACAAATGTCACCTCTTGTAATGTTGTCTTCCTGCATTTTTGGACATATAAAATGAGCAAGCATGTTGGATAATCTTTCAGTTTATGTACTTTTTGAGTTGATATTTAGGAATTATATCTCAGAACTTATTGTTTATATAAATACTGACTTTTTTTTTTTTTTTTTTTTTTTTGTGGAACCAGGGATTGAACTCAGGCCCTTGCGCTTGCCAGGGAAGCACTTAATCCACTAAGCCACCTCCCGGTTCCCATGACTGTTTTTTTTTTAAGGAAAACCACACTGAGGTATGACAGTGTAAGATTATAACTCTACATCATAAAATATGTTAATTGAAGAGACAATACGTAGTGGTTCTTGTAAGCAAAATTTCAACTTTGATCTGATTGCCATAGTAGTTTTAATAATATTCATAAATTTTAATAATACATGCTGTAAGGGCCAGGGAGATGGCTCAGTGGAATAAGCGCTTCCCTGGC
>NW_004524738.1:846484-847645 GCF_000260255.1 Octodon degus
GAGAGATACTTTATCCTGTTGAAGCATTATAATATATCTGCACCCAGGTGAGGTACACTGCCTTCCTCTTGTGGAGACAAAATAAATCCTAAAGCACGGGCAGCCAAAGAACTGTCACAGAGCCATCCCGTGCAGAGAAGGGTCCCACAAAGGTCTGAGTAGGTAACAGAAGCATAGAGGTAACAGGGCCAGTGGCTACACAAAAGAAGAGGGCACAGACTTGGCAAAATTCTTTTTTAAAAAATGACAATACAGAGAAAAGTATTGATTATAAGTAAAAGGTTTTTATTCCTTCTAACTTTTTAAAAATGTATTTAATATAGGGTCTACGGGGTCTCACTACACAGATCAGAGTCGTAGTGATCCTCCTGTTTTCAGCCACCCAAGCACTGGGATTACAGGCATGCACCACCACACCCAGTCTCAGTTGCTGTCTTAACGCGCCCCAGGAACAAGGCCAACACGGCACACCAGGGATCAAACTCTAGTTCCTGTGTCTGCCTAAACAGGCACTTCAGTCTGTTGAGCTATCTGGCCGGCCCTACTTCTGATTCTTATTACAAGAAATTGCTGTTAATTGACCCACAAAACTTTCTGGGTACTCTATTTATAGTTACAAATTTAAAACTATAAGAGTTAGTACAGAGCCGAGGAGATTGCTCAGTAGAATAAGCACTTGCCTGGCAAGTGCAAGGTCCTGAGTTCAATCCCTGGTACTGAAGAAAAAAAAAAAGTTAATACAATTCAACTTGGCCAAATACATCTAAGTACACTGTGTTTTATAAACAAATTGTCTCATGTGTGTTTGTCCATCTGTCTGTCCAACTAGATTTTTTTGTTGTTATTGTTTTGTTTTGGTGGAACTGGGGATTGAACTCAGGCCCTTGTGCTTGCCAGGGAAGCACTTACTCCACTGAGCCATCTCCCCAGACCCCTGTCCAACTTGTGACTGGTTAAATACTTATAGTTGTTTTATTTGAGTTCAACATTTTTTTTCTTTCATGCCTTTTTGAATTTTTAAAACAGTTGTCTATAACTTTAGTTGGCTTATAGATAAATATCATTCGAATTAAGAACATAATTCCACCCAGGCTGACAGCCCATCAAAATAAGGCCGAGACTAGTTTTACAAATACAGTGCATATTATTGTCTACATATAG
>NW_004524738.1:849015-850964 GCF_000260255.1 Octodon degus
TTTATTTATTTATTTGGTAGAACCGGGGATTTAACTCAGGCCCTTGTGCTTGCCAGGGAAGCACTTATTCCACTGAGCCATCTCCCCAGCCCTCGCCAAACTATCAAGAGCCTTCTAGACAAACTCTCCGGAGGGTGTCTCTGATTGCCAGTCACAACTACAGTGACTCCCTTTAGCCTGAAGAGGCCAGAATGGTCACCACCCCATCTCCCTTCACAGCAGTTCAGGGTACCTCTTCAGAGGGGGAAATATTTATAGACAGCTAAGCTAGGTAGAGCTATTATAGACATTCAGATAGGGTTAGGCCTTCAGGAGAGCCAGGACAAAGACAAAACACATCTCAATAGTGGCCAGAGAAACAACCGTTGGCTTCAAAATGAAGAGATGACCAGGCCTGTATGCTTCATCAAAGGACAAACACTAGGCCTAATGAAGCCTAGGAAAACCTCAGTCCCCCCCAGTCAGTGACCAAGACTCTAAAGCCATCATTTCCTAGAAAGTCTTTATTCTTTCCAGGCACCCTTATTGTGTGACTTGTTTTCCCCACTGGATCTCCATTACCTAAGCAATATATGTGGAGGACCACTGAAATGACTCCCCCAGAGGAAGACAATTTGCCGCCATCTTAATTCATCTTTGCCCTATTCCCGTTTACTGATGCACACAGAGCTGGCAAGGGAGAGCCTCAACGCCCTCCACTGGCTTTAAGCAAAGCAAATGCGTCGGGCTGAGGTGCTGATGTTGAAGCAAAGCAACAGGTCTGGGTGCAGCCCATCTAAAGCGCCTTCCTACTAAGCGAGAGCCAGGCCAAGAGACACTGCACGGTCAGCAGGGGTGGAGCTTCGAAAAAGAAGCAGTGATAACGCAAGGAAAGGGCAACATCAGAGCGGAGGCAGCCAACCCAAAACGCAAGGTTCTGTCTTCAACTCTGTTATGCAGATTCCTCCGAACTTAGACACTACCTGTTACCAGAATCCGGTGTTCTTCCTGAACATCTCTCTCTGCACACTGCAGAGGTGCCGTTGTGTCCCCTGCCTAGCGCAGCTCACGGCACTCACGTTCTTCCTGCAGTTCTCACACTCAACCCCAAGCCGCTCTCCTCTCCATAAATTATTTTTTGTGTGTGTGGAACCAGGGATTGAACTCAGGTCCTTGGCTTGCCAGGCAAGCACTTATTCCACTGAGCCATCTCTCCGGCCCCTCCATAAATTGTTAAAACCTGAGTTGTTCTGATTGGACTGAGGACCCCTTGGCTCTGTACTACTGCAGATATGTCTCTGTATTTTTCTTCTCCTTGTAGGTTGCATTGGAAGAAGTAGTTTGGAATTTTATTGATGAGAATTAATAACTTTTCCTTCAGATTACAATTTTTAAAAATTTTTTTATTTATTTATATATTTGTTACAGGGTCTCACTACACAGCTTGGACTGGGGAGACAGACAGGAGGATCACTAAAATCTGAACTGTGTAGGGAGACCCTGTACCAAATACATAAATAAATACAAGACTTTTAAAATTTTTTTTAAGATATCATCACTTTATTATAAAAGAGACATGGAAATTATGTACATGATGAAAGATGGCAGAATCTCAGTGGAACGGACAGCGCTGTGTGACACCACTTCAATAATGATTTACTTCACTCTGTCTATTTTCCAAGAATGTCACCATCTCTAAACAAGAAATAACCCGGATCGTCTAGAACTACTTTGGTGCCTCCATACTCTGGAAGAAGAACTTTATCTCCGACTTTCACACCAACTGGTGGGGTCTCTCCGCCCTTTCCCTCAGAGCCGGACCCCACAGCCACCACAGTTGCCTGCAGCACTTTGCCTGGAGATTTTTCTGGAAGCACAATGCCTCCTTTGCTGACAGTTTCGGCTCCGCTCCTTTCAACCAATACGTGGTCAAACAGCGGGAGAAACTTGCGAAGGGCCTGTCCTGCCCT
>NW_004524738.1:852909-867899 GCF_000260255.1 Octodon degus
AAAAAAAAAAAAAAAAAAAAAGATTTAAAGCAAGGAAAAAGCCAAAACCCCGAAATACCAAGGAAACCAACCCTCTCACCTCTGGTGTAACGCAAAGGAGATAAGGGGGAGCCACCTAAGGACTCTGATTTAATATGTAAATTAAATATGTCCCTTTTGCTTGATCACTAACTCTGAGCTACCTTTCTATAAGGCTCCCCCAACACACACTTCCATCAAAAAGGGCAAAAATAAATGAAACATCCAAAAAACTATAGACAGAGATGGAGGTTAAGATCAAAGGCAGCCAGGGACCCAATCAGATGGTGACAACTTCCAGGTCCCCGTATGGCAGATGGGAGAAGTCATTAATCCTAAATAAAAAAGAGCTGAAGACAAAGAGTCAAAGTATTTGCTTCTGAGGCTCCCTGCTCTTCCAGAGTAGCTGTCCTTCCTCCTCCTCCTCCTCCTCCTCCTCTTCATCCTCCTCCTCCTCTTCATCCTCCTCCTCCTCTTCTGCTGCTGTTACTACCGCTACTGCTGCTTCTATTCCTGCTCTTCCCAAATAAACCATCTTCTTTAATTTTAAACTCTACTTAATTAATTCATTTCTAAAGCTGAGGGTTTATGATCCTGATAAAATCCCAATAGCTGCACATTCCAACAAAGCACCGTGTACGTCCCTCCCCAAACACAACAGTGACCTGCACCTGTCATCCCAGCTACAGTACTTGGGAAGTTAAGGCAGGAGTATCGTAAGTTCAAAGCCATCCTGGGCAACTTAGTGAGATCCTTTCTCAAAATGAAAAATGAAAAGCAGTGGTGACAAAGCTCAGTGCAAGGCCCCAGATTAAGCCCCCAGTTCTGGAGGCAAAAACCCTACAATGGAAGACACCTTTCCTCAGGCAAGAGTTTCTGTAACAACTTCTCTCCAAATTCAGGGTCCACGACAACCTTGTCCTCGCATCTTATAACAGAGATACTTTCTGCTCTTGGACAACAAAAACTATACTCAGGCTTTTGAGAAGCTCCGAGTTCCATTTTCTGGGGATAAAATAATGTTGGTGGACCTTTAAGTTTTGCTCCTGTTTTGTACACTTTCAGTTATTATCCCAATGTATCTGTGGTTACCATGTGTGCATGTGTGTGTGAGTGTGCGTGTGTGTAAGTGTATGGGTATATGTGTGTCTTTTATATATTAACATCCACCTGGCCTCAAAATGTTGGCAGTTCCACACATAGCCTATGCAGGTCTTTCATTTTAACCCCAGAAGTGTTCGAAGAGCATCCATTTACCCCAAAGCCACACTGTTCACTGTGGCTGGATATTAAGGTCTGCCTTGTGTGTGACGCCTGGCTGCCCAGAGGATCTCCTGCCCGGACACCAGTAAGGAGCAATAGAGCCACCACCAATGTCATGGGCCCCAAAAGTGCTGACATGCTTCCTCATATTAGCAAACCAATTATCCCTCTCCTTAATGACGCCTTCTTGTTCTTTATTATTATTCTGTTTTTATTACTTTTACTCTGCCATTTTTATCTTCCTTACACTCCATTCAAAGAAATAAAAGCACGATCTGCAGAAAAGGATGTCCTCATTTGTCCTTGCCATGCAAAAGCCTGGAAGCGCTGGACAAGGCGAGCACAGTGGCTCACTTGGATCACATGCCATGGTGATTCGGACCCACGAGGAGAATCTCACCTAGACTTGGAGGCCGGACTAACTCCAGGGAGCTGTGCAGACAGAAGCATTTCCGTGGTTGCCTCCAATCTCACTAGTTAAGAGAAGAGCTTATAGAAGAAAATACAATCATCTGCAGGCTCTTTCTTTAGAAAGACGGCCCTTCCTTGAGTACCCAGATAAAAGGATGACTGGTCTAAGGATTGGTGGATTGATACTGCGTTGTTACAATGAGAACAAGGTACACACAGAAACCACACTAAGATTAAGAAACTTCCACAACTTTTATCAGTTCTTCAAATAATGGAGCAAGTTCCTTTTCTAAGCTGACAATCAGTCCTGTATCGGCGTTGCTGCCTGCTATGAAACTCACCACCGAAGGTAAACGATTGAACTGAACCACCTGGTAGGCATTGTAGTAGCAGATGATGCTTTTGTTTTTTGAAAGTCCCGGTTTGCTCCCTTGGTCTGTTGCCAGCACAAAAGTAGACAAGAAGCCAGGCCTCAGAGCATGCTCCGGGGCATTGTCGTTGGCCACTTTAATAGCAGGGACTCCATCTCTATCTGACACAACAATCCCATGGAGCCCTTCAACACTTGGTAAGTGTTTTGTTTGCAGAACGGGGGAATAAACACAGGCCCTTGCACTTGCCAGGCAAGCACTTATTCTACTGGGCTATCTCCCTGGCCCCCCTCCCTTATTCATAATCCACTCAGGATAAGGGTGTTTTCATTCTGCTGCTTCACGTAGTCATTCAACAACACTTTATGGAGCTTTGACCAATGTGTCATGTGCTGCTCCCCACACCAGGGATTCTCCGGTGGGCCACACAGACAGGGTCCTGCTCAAAGCCCAGATCCCAGCCTCAGTTCCTGCAAGCTAGCACACCTTCCAGTGGAAACGATTCTTTTTTTTTTTTAACACAAGAAATTTAATATCTGCTTGATACACAGACATAACGTTTGCTCTTATGATCTAAAATACAAACCCATTAGTTACAAAAGTTTGTCAACTGCTATTCCCTATAGTGAGTGTGGTTATTCCGTATACCTAATTTGTATCAATATACTTACTTATGTATTTTTAAATTTTTTATTCATTTTAATGAGAAAAAAGATAAAATAGTGATGAAACTTTCAAAACGGGTTAGTGGGACGTTTACAATAATTAATACATTGCATATTGTTGTCTTCGCCTTCTGGTCCCCTCCGCCCTCAAAAGTGGATGGTGGGTGCTGTTAAAACACAATTTTAAGGAGGAAGTGTGACTCTCACACCAATGAAAAAGAACACATACTGTTGTTTTACTTGACTCATTATTGAGGAAACTGATGAAGCATTACAAGCAGTTTAAGGAAGTTGTTTGTTTGTTTTTTTTTAATCTCATATTTATGGACTTCCGGAATGTTGAAACGAATGTACCCAGGAAAGCAAAACAAGCTTGCTCCACAATGGTGTGAGAAGTCCTCTGAACCTCTGCCCCACGGCAGAGTTTGCATGTCTACAGTGAGAAATTGTTTTGTATCGCTGTGGTTTGTCTGTAACTTACAAAGCTGCAGCTGCCCTGGAGGGAGGGGTGCCCTGGGCAGTCGGGCTGCGCGGACCACGCCCTGGGGTGCCAGCTGCCGGGCTCCTGGGCTCCCTCCATCCCGGGCCGCACGGAGATCTTCATTGTAGGCGACACCAACCAGCGTGACTCTCTCCCACTAGGTGGCAGCAGCACCGCAACACCGCTTAGTTGTGACACTAAATCTCTGGACAGTGCCAAACACGCCTCAGGAAACAAAATTTATCTTAGCTGAGAACTACTAGGCTGTCAGAACAAGTACACGCAGAACACGGCAACACCCACACCAACACCTGGCCCCATAAGCTTGAAGAAATATTTCGAATCCTCGAATAATTATCTGTGCTCCTTTCTACAGAAATTCCTCAGTTTGGGGCTGGTGAGATGGCTCAGTGGTCTAAAGCACCTACTTAGAACAAGCTTAGCAAAGCACAGGGACCGCAGTTCAATTCCCCCAGCACCACATGCCAGCCAGCCCTGCCCCCTGGTGGGCTGAGCTGGTCACACACACACACACACACACACACACACACACACACAAGTAAATAAATAAATAAATAAATAAAAAGAAATTCCTCGGTTAGCCCTAATTCTCTGACACATTCACACCTATCTAGGAACCACTGTAGTATTGTTACCCAATACAGTGGGCCACCTACCTCCCCCCAGGCCCACAAAACCAAACACTTCTATGGCTTTAAGTCAGAGTTCGATTTTTTTTTTTTTTTTCAAGTCCTCTAGTAAGAATCTCAGACAAATTATTCAGTCTTTGACCTAGACCCTCAGGCAAGGACCACACTGTATACAAGTCTGAAAACATACTCATGAAAACGGTGCTTACTCTTATTATAAGTAATGGACTGGGGCTGTCTCTTCTCCTTTTGGTTGGCTGAGACCTACTGCTGATGGTTTGAATGGTTGTTCACTGTCAAACCCATGTTGAAAGTTAATTGCCATGGGCACCGAATTAAGGGGGAGAGCCACAGCATGGCAAGGCCGAGGTGGGGCTGCTGCTGGCATAAAAGGTGAGTCCTCCCTTGCTCTGTCTTGCCCGTCTGCCTTCCGCCATGGGGAAGTGCAATCAGAAGGCCTACACCAAATGGCAATCCCTAGTTTTTGGACTTCCCAGCCTCCAGACCTGTGAGGAAAGAAATCTCTATTCTTCACCAGTTACCTAGTCCATGGCATTTTGTGACAGCAGAATGAAACAGACTGAAGATATTAAATTGATTTCACAAGACCTAGTGAGTGGAGAGTAGTGGTTTCAGCTGCATAGCTTTTTGACCCCTATACTGCATGATCCCAAGAGAAAGGTTTGCTAAGTGAAGTTCACTGTACAGTATATTAAAGAAAAGAGTTGAAGATGGAGAAAGAAAACCCCTCAGACAGTATTCCTTCAAGGTACTGTTGCATTGCAGTGATTTCCAAAACATCCAATGTCTCTCTGAGACCAGCTATGGGGCTCAGTCTGTGGCAGAAGCCCCTAGGGCCATGGTCCAGTCTCTTGGGCAGGAGGGACTGCTTTGTGGAAGACAGTTTCTCCACAGACCAGTGATGGGGGTGTGTGTCTCTGTTACTTTTCTCTCGTTGCCTGGACAAAATACCTGACACCTAAAATTAAGGAAGGAAAGGTCTATTGAGCTCACAGTTGGTGGAGATTTCAGTCCATACTTGGCTGGCTCCAAGGCAGAGAGGCACATGGCAGAGGGCAGCAGTCCATGGAGATGGAAAACAGCAAAACAGCAAGAGCAAAAATGGAGGAGCAGAGACAGCAAAGGCAGAGGAGGCAGAGGCAAGCCTCTCTGCATCCGGGGATCAGCCCCAGGTGGGTGTAGCACTCACATCTGTAATCCTAGCAGCATTCACATCCATACCAGTATTGGGTCATGAACTAATCACAGCCTCTAGAAGTATGGCCTAAGACCTCACAAGGCTTTGGGGGAACAGCTAGACACAAACCATAACAGTACTAAGAATTGAACTCAGAACCTTGTGCTTCCCAGGCAGGTGCTTGTGCTGCTGAGCTATATCCCCAGCCCAAGTCTAGGCTTCTTAACAAAGCATGAAGAGGCTCCCCATGAGTAGACCCCTTCCTTTTCCTTCAGAATCATTTTCCCCACTGTCAACCTCATGCCCTAATCTACTACAATCATAGCCTATCTTCTCTCTCATATCTCTGGCTTATCTCTGATTTCCCCCCTTCTCATACAGATATGCCTATCCCTACTTTGCCCAGTAGGGGGCAAGCTCCTTGAGTTCAGAGCCCCAAGCCTGCATGTCTCTGTCCTTAGAACCTTACATTGACACATGGTAAAAGCTCAGTATGTAGTTATTGAATGGATAATTCCTGGATCATGTCAACATATTAAAAGTCCAGTGCAACCCAGACTGCACAACTGCTTACAGCTCATCAACATGAGTTAGCATACATGGAGAGGAGATAATATAATGAAAGCATAAAGGAAGACAAAAGAATTGAGCTAGAAGAACCAGCTTTCAGACCCCTCTCTGCCATAAACTGGTAAAGGCCGCCCACATCTCTTGGCCCCTGACCCCACTCCATCTCGGTCCTGTGGGCACATCTCCTCCTCACTCTGGTTTCCTCCTGCCTTCTTCTAAGAACCCTTGTGATTACACACAGCCCAGCTAGTAATCTGGAATAATCATCTCTCTACCTCTATAAATTTAATTTAATCCCAGCTGCAAAATCCCTTTTGCTATATAAAATAACATTTAGGGGCTGGGGAGATGGCTTAGTAGAATAAGTGCTTCCCTGGCAAGCACAAGGGCCTGAGTTCAATTCCCAGTTCCGCAAAAACAACAACAAAAAAAAAACAAACAAAAAAAAACCCTAAAGCCAAACAAGCCAACTAGGGGCTGGGGAGATGGCTTAGTGGAATAAGTGCTTCCCTGACAAGCACAAGGGCCTGAGTTCAATCCCCGGTTCCCCCAAAAAACAAAAAACAAAAAATAAAAAAAACAAACCCAAAACAAACAAGCCAACTAGATCAAAAACACATGAAAGCACACTTCAGTAAAGAGGATCTACTGACGAAAAAAAGAAAAAAAAAGCACAGAGAAAGTTTGAATATCACTGGCCCCCAGCAAATGCTAATTAAAACCATCGTTAGATGTCGCACCCCTCCCCGCCGCCGGGCAGTGGAAACAAAAATGGTGACAGCACCAAATGCTGCTATATTGCTGGTGGGAATGTAAAATGGCACAGCCACTCAAGAAGGCAGTGTGGCAATTTGTTTTCTTTTCAGTATTTTATTTATGTATTTGATACAGGCTCTTGCTATGCACGCAGTTCGGACTCATAGTGATCCTCCTGTCTCAGGCTCCCCAGCACTGAGATTACAGGCGTGTGAGCCACCAAGCTGGTTCCTGGGCCGGCACAGAGGCACTGCATGTGGTACTGGGGATTGAACCCGGGTCTTTCAGCTTGTCAGGCAGGCACCTAGGCCACCAAGCTATCTCCCCAGCCCCAGTATGGCAATTTCTGTAAAAAGAAAGTAAGTGTACAGCTGCCACATGATCCGTCAGCTGCACATTCAGGCATCTATCCTAGGAAGATGAAGACTCTGGTCTGTGCAGAAACCCGGGCATCAGTGTTCGTAGAAGCTTTATTTATAATAGAAAAAATTAGGGGCTGGGGAGATGGCTCAGTAGAATAAACGCTTGCCTGGCAAGTGCAAGGGCCTGAGTTCAATCCCCAGTTCCGCAAAAAGAAAAGAAACAAAAATGGGAGTAACTAAAAATGTTCCTTAAAATTAGAATGGTTGGGGGCTGGTGAGATGGCTCAGTGGTCTAAAGCACCTACTTAGAACAAGCTAAGCAAAGCACAGGGACCGCGGTTCAATCCCCCAGCACCACATGCCAGCTAGCCCCGCCCCCTGGTGGGCTGAGCTGGCCACACACACAAAATAAATGAAATAAAATAAATAAAAAATCTTAAAATAAAAATTAAAAAAAAAAATAGAGTGGTACTATGGTATAGTACGTCCATTGCGTGAACCTTCACTCACCAATTAAAATTAATCAACTACTTACATGGATCTCAAGGACATCATGCTGAGTGAAAAGGGAGAACTCTAAAAGGTCACATGGGGCCAGCCAGACAGCTCCGCAGATTAAAGCACCAGCTTGGGCAGACACAGGGTCTGGGCTTGGATCCCTGCACCCCCCACCCCATGCTGTGCCGGCCTCACCCCCAGGGCATGCTGAGACAGGGACTGTATGGGGCGCAGAGGCAGGCACCTGTAATCCCAGTGCTTGGGAGGCTGAACACAGGCAGATCACTATGAGTCTGATCTGTGCAGTGAGACCCTGTACAATACACACACACACACACACACACACACACACACACACGTCACACAATGCATGATTCTGTCCATAGATTTTGGTCCGAATGACATTATAGATATGTAGGACTGACCGGCAGGGAACAGGGCATAGCGTGATGGGACGGTAGAGGTAGATGTTAGTATAAAGGGCCGCGCGAGGGAGACCTTTGCAACGATGCAACAATTCTGTACCCTTGCTGCAGTAAGGTTTAGATGGACTTACACGAAGACACAACACAGAACGGCCCAATGTCAATTTGCTGAGCTTGATATTGTGCAGTAATTATATAAGGTGTAGCCATTTTCTCCACTTCCTGTTAATGTGCAAGTACTTAACATAACAAATTAAAATCACACTTCTATTACAGACAAACCACCCTGCAATGAAGTAACTTCTTTGAGGTGACCCATTAAAATGTAGGACGAAACACAGCGTGAGAGCCCGAGCTCACGCTTTGTGGCCCGACAGAATCGAGCCTGGAGCTTTGTTCTACCATTTACCTTCTTGTTTAATCTCAGAGAAACCCTGAAAATCCATGTTGTCAGCTTTATAATGTTCATATTACCCTTATGACAAGGTTACTGTCAGGAAAGCCTTCTGCATAGAAGTAATTCACAGATTTTAGGTTTTTCTCCTTCCTTTAATTCACCGAAAATTTTCTCATGAAAATTTAAAGTTGTTTCAGGTTTCTCAGTGTTGTTTGAAATATAGTGACAGCATAAGGGCTCGTCAGTCTTCAATTGCGAATTCACCCAGCTCTGAAATTCCTGTGTGCTGGGAAGCAACGCTAAGAGTTGCCACTAGGGGGCAGGCCAGCCCTCTGTTTAATGACAGTTTGGTCACCAGAGGACCAAGTAACTTGCTATATTTAGATTATGAAGTTTTTCTGCTTCCAATTTGGAAGAATTTCTGGAACAGCCTGATTTCTTCAGATTGCATGGGTCTCAGGTTTTCAAAAATGATCCAATAGTATACTTAGTTAAATTTGTTTCAACAGTGTATCAGATATTTATCAAGTTCAACTAATACACGCTGTATTAACACCAGAACTATGTTAAACATTCAGGCTCCGTGTGTGCGCGTGCGTGCGTGCATGCGTGTGTGTGTGTCTGTGCTTGTGTTTACAGGATGTTTTATGGATTCCACCTATATGACACCATGTAAGACATTGCGAAAGTATTGGTTCTCCTAACTTACAAAGCTTAGGGCCAGCAAGATAGCTCAGTGGACTAAGTGCATACTTCTACAAGTGCAGGGACCACAGTTCAATCCCAGGTCCCGCATGCTGCGCTAGCCCCAAGTTTGATTTGCTTTGGTACCTGGAATTGAACTCAGGACCTCACGCTTGCCAGGCAGGCACTGTGCCACCAAGCTATATCCCCAGCCCCAAATCAACTGTTGCTCTCCCTCTCTGGTCAAAAGTGACCAGCTAGGGGGCCTGCCCATTAGCTCAGTTGTTTAAGTGACTGCTGAAATAAAGCAATCAGGATGCTGTGGTTTGAGACCCAGATCCTCAAGCCTTACCAGACCTGCCCTGAAGGCATCCTCAGCCAGCCAAAAAAAAAAAGAAAACCAACCACAAAAGTGACCAGCTAGTCCCAGGTTTTCCTGGTGCTTTCTCCATTTTGTATCTGACAAATCCTACATCCCATAGAATCCTGGGAGACTGGGACAGTTGTGGGTCGCCCGCCATACCTAATTAGTTAGGGCCTCTCTCTGCTTCCGGGGTCAAGGTGACATCTGTACAGAGAAACGGAAGGGGACTTCAGAATGACCTATCCCATTTGTCACTGAACCCTTCTCGTCCTTCTATCAGGTAGACACAAAGCTGCCCTGTGAATCCCAGAACGGCATCCATAAGTAATTCTCAGTTAACAAATCCTGGAACTCCCCAGCAGGGCTGGAGAGTGACTGTGGGGAGGGGAGGGACCCTAGCCCAGCGGGAGGGTGAAGTGAAAGAGGCAAAATGCATAAGGGGCGGGGACTTCACTAGTGAGACTACAGCGCCTTCTTACATAAACTATAAATGCAATGTATTATCAAAACCAGAACAAAAGCCTGACGTGCAGAGAAGGAAGGGGAAGGAGGAAGGGCCGGCCAAATAGCTTAGCGCATTAGCGCCTGCACGCAGGCGCAGGCACTAGGGGTTCGATCCGTACCGGCCCTGCCCCCGGGGCACGCAGAGATAGCAATTGAGACTGGGCGTGATGGTGCACGGCGCATCACTACGAGTCTGATCTAGTAGTGAGACCCTGAACACCTTGTAGACCCTTCCCTAAAATACAGGAAGGAAGGAAGAAATGAAAAGAAAAGAAAAGAGGGGAGGGAGTGGGAAGCTGGGCTCCTTGGGGGTGGAACGGAGCCTGGCGCAGGCTGTTCATGGAAGATGGTGCGGGCCCTGGTAGGGATCTTGGATTCCGCGTAGAGAAGCTGCTGGAGAACCTCAGGGAAGGGAGTGGTCCAGCGTTCTATAGCAGTCACTGGGCTGCCATGGGCCAAGTGGAAACCATCCGGGACATCCCGCCAGCAGAATCAGACTCACGCCACTGGCCAGGTGAGCGCCCCGCCCCGCCCTCTCGGGCGCAGGACAGCAAGAACTCTGACCCACCAGGCCTCAGGGCTCAGGTTCTAGACTCCAGCCCGGGAGCAGGCAGTGGGGAGAATTCAGGTGGCCAAAGCAGGAGCTCCCAGAGCCAGCACTCTTGAATAGGTCCCCCACATGCTCACTTCACTTGCTCTTCTGGGGACCCATCTGACCTTTGCATGTGACACGGGCACACAGGGAGTACTTCTGAAGTGAAGCTTGGGGGAGGCAGAGGAGACAAGTTGGCCAGCCGGTGCCGCTAAAGTCACTCGGTGAGTCGCCTTCAACTAAGGCCGAAGAGACTGAGAGTTAGCATTCCTTGCTGCTGCGAGGCCCAGGTGGGTAAGCATGGCGAAGGACAGCCTCCAGGGCCAGGGAGATAGCTCGGCAGTATCAGAGCCTGCTTGGCAAGCACAAGGTCCTTAGTTCAATCCCCAGTACCAACAATATAAAAATAAAAGAACAGCCTCCAATTAAACACCTGAGATAAGTTAAGAAGGCCCAGTAAATGGATCCCCTGGGACCGGAAAGGCCGTGAGGCTGAGGAGGAAACAGCCTCCGCGGGGAGACTGACCAGTTGCATCTGTGTTTGGCCTGGAAACCAATAACGGATGCTGCTGGGACGTCGCCAGCGTTGCAAGGTAAACACGGCTGAGGGCTCCATGGCCGGCCTCCTCCCTGACAGTGTGTTTGATCTGGCGGGGACCAGAGTGAGAACAGACACAGGTACCGCGTGATGGTGACGTCACCTGAGAGAAGCAGCGGCCGGGTTGGTGGGAGAGCCACCGTCCAGCCCCCTGGGGCGGGCCTGAACTAGCCTGGGCTAATCACTTCCGCCTGGGTGGGGGACAGTCCTCTCCCGGGTAGTACTGAGGCCCTGAGGAAGCGGGCTTGGACTGTCTCTGCTCAAGTCTTTGGCTAGCTTGAAGTAAAGAAATAACAAGACCCTGTCTCAAAAAAAGAGAAAGGAAAGGGGAGGGGAGCTAGCTCAGTTGAATAAGTGCTTGCCTGGCAAGTGCAAGGGGCTGAGTTCAATCCCCGATTGCACAAAAAGAAAAAAAGGAAAGAAGACATAGCAGATACATTCTTGAATCTTTCATAGGATACTATCACTTTGACATGGTCCTAATTGTTAAACACCCCATCGTGGTATTTTTCCCACTGTGGGTGGGAAAAATCAATATATTTATATGCTCCCTCCCTCAGCTGGGAGCTTCCTAGGACAAGGATACTATGGACTGTCCGAGAGTGTAGCGTTGTACCCAAATGTGATGTTTGTCTCATGAATAATCATGACTGAAGCCACTCCAGGATTTTTCTGGGTGTTTGTTTGTTTTTGTTTTTGTTTTGTGGGAGGGGTGTTTCTGGTTTTGTACCAGGGATTGAAGTTAGGACCTTGCACTTACCAGGCAGGCACTTATGCGTGGCAACCTCCAA
The DNA here is from genome assembly GCF_000260255.1 of Octodon degus. Classification (NCBI taxonomy): domain Eukaryota; kingdom Metazoa; phylum Chordata; class Mammalia; order Rodentia; family Octodontidae; genus Octodon; species Octodon degus. The sequence goes on from NW_004524738.1 coordinate 864,508, forward strand.
CGCAGACACTAGAGCAAGAATCTCCCTGTGAATGGGGAGGTGCCTTCAGAGCCGTCGGTGCTGCTACTTCATGTCCAGCCATGAGCAGTCTTCTGGCCACACCTTGTGTCCCAGCTGAAGCAAGGCTGGACGTCCACACCTAAAACCCAAAGCCAGGGAGGACAGGGTGAGGGTCCTCCGTGCTTCACACATGAGCAAAGGAAAACCTTGCAAATCTCTCTTTGTTATTCATTATTTTTCTGATACTTGTTGACTAGGAAAGCTTATAGTAAAAAATTAAATATTCTTTTTTTGAAAAATTACATTTTCTAATGATTTAAAACCTATTTTGTTATTAGTCAGCCATCTCGACATTCATTAGTGAGTTTGTTACATGTACGTGTGGAAACGTTATCTACTGAGTCACGCTGGCTTTGCACTCACTTTATAGCTCAGACCAGCTTCAAATTCGCAATGATTCTCCTGCCTCAACCTCCCAAATGCTAGGATCACAGGCATGTGCCAACATCCCAGGGATCTGGTGGTTTTCAGAGGGATCAAACTCAGGACCTTGCAATAACTTTGTGGTCCCTCAATAACTTTGTGGTCCCTCAATTCAGGGCACAACATGCCAGGAAAAAGTCAAACTATCTTATGACTCCAATTTAGGTCTGGGCCCCAAACCCTGGAGACCTCTACTATATCCCAGGAAAATAATAGTGCTCAGGCAGCTTCTCTTCCTCTCCTGCTCTTCCTTCTTTAGTGTCAGTCCTTTATCTGCCAACCACCCAAGAGATATTCCTGCAGGACAGACAGACAGACAGACAGACACACACACACACACACACACACTCTCTATTTAATGACAAGCAGAGTGCATGGGAGTCATATGTCAGCACAAATGTTTTTTGTTTTTTTGTTTTGGCGGAACCAGGGATTGAACTCAGGCCCTTGCGCTTGCCAGGCAAGTACTTATTCTACTGAGCCATCTCCCGGGCCCCAGCACAACGGTTTTTTACTTCGCCTAGTGAAAAACAAAACCAAGCAAAGCAAGGATTTTCGCATGTGCCGTGCTCTTCAAATAATCCCGGATACAGCCAGGCCTGTCTACCTGAATCTTGTCTACGAGTTACTTCTGCTGTTTGATCTCCGCTTTGCTTCTATTTCCGAGGTTACCTTTGGCCTCTAGTGATTTGCCATTACTACAACACATGGTGTATTGGTCAGTGTTTAGTTTAAGAAAACAGAATCCGCCCTTGACAGTTTACACAGAAAGTATTTAACTCAGAATCAATTAAGTCTTACAAGCTGGACATGGTGGGGCACGCCCGTAATTCCAGCGTTTGGGAGGCTGACGCAGGAGAATCACTGTGCGTTCAAAGCCAGTCTGAGCTCTTTTTGTCTCAAAATGAAAAAAAATTTAAAAATAGATAAATAAATAAAATCTTAGTGTATTGTTGGAAGCCTTAAAGCTTTAAATCTAGATCAAGCATTTAAGAACCTTGCACTAGGGCTGGGGAGATGGCTCAGTGGAATAAGTGCTTCTCTGGCGAGCGCAAGGGCCTGAGTTCAATCCCTGGTTCCACAAAAAAAAAAAAGAACTTTGTACTGACCAAGTTCTTGAACTCCTGTATCTATACCAATGAAATAGTACTGTCCCACAGGCTGCTGCTACCTCCCGCCCCAGCTCTAGCACTCTGGCTACAGTCTGCAGGGCAAGATGCCTCGTATCCTGTCACCTTCTCAACTTAACTCAGTTCTGAGTTCAAATGTCACTTGAGTACTTATGATTGACAGGATGGGAATCAGATTCATAGCCCAAGGGGGTGGTTAGGGTTTCACCTCTGCGATGTGGGAAAGTACACTACAAGGGGACAGACTGGAAGTACAGGCAGCCAGTATACAGACCCACTGTGCCAGCTGCACTTAGGTTGGCTTTACCCTCTGCCCTGAGAGGTCTTGGTACCCGGATGCTAACCCAGTCAGATCTCTAGGTCAATAGTATCAGCATGGCCTGGGCATTTTTAGAACTAAGCGTCTCAGATGCCACCTCTACTCCATTAGCTCCTGCATTGAATAGGCTTTCTCCCTGAAGAGAATCTGAGTTATGGGTATGAAGTAAAGTCTGAGCATCTGCTCGTAAAATCCTAACATGTAGCAAAGTTAGAGGACTTATGTCCTAGGAGATAAGAAATCTTGGCTCTGGGCTTCGTACTCAGGCCTCATTGACGAGGTTGTAGTGCTGTGGCCTTGCTGTCTCACTGAGACTGGGTACCAGGACCCTCTCTTGATCTGAACAGAGAGCCCCAAGCAACCTCAGAGTTGTTACCAGTGCCACAGTTGGCTGTTGAGTTGGAGAGACCATGAAAAACAGAAAGCTGCTAAAAAGTTTTGACTTCCAAAGTACCATGGGAAATAAATTCCAAGCAAGGGAGTTTCCACATGGACTACACCCTTTTCCTAAAGTCTCCTACTTGAGCATTTAACACAATCATCCAGACATGGTACATCCATTAAAATGCCATGGAAGTGAATTGGATGCTAGCAATATACTATGCTTTCTTAATTAGTACAAACGCTTTCAGATTGTTCATTTTTGTAACAATATATACTGCACAATCAACTAAAACTTGGGCTCGAACATATTTTCACTGGGCTGGTACTACCAGGCATGTCATGGCCCTAGTGAAGGTATGGCCCATTATATTTGAAGGCAGTTAAGCTCTTGGTTTATTTATTTATTTTTTTTTATTTTTTAAATTTTATTTATTTTTGTGTGTGTGTGTGTGTGTGTGTGTGTCCAGCTCAGCCCACCAGGGGGCGGGGCTGGCTGGCATGTGGTGCTGGGGGATTGAACCGCGGTCCCTGTGCTTTGCTAAGCTTGTTCTAAGTAGGTGCTTTAGACCACTGAGCCATCTCACCAGCCCAAGCTCTTGGTTTAGTTTAAAGTAGATCTGCTTTATAGCAGCATTTTAGTACATATGGAATCCAGGCCATATTCACTGAATCTACTATGTGGCATACTATGTTATGGGGTATATTTGTCCACATAGCGTCTTTTCAAAATTCCAAGAAATATTTGCTGATCTGGGGTACAATTGGTTTTTCATTCAAAGCTGGCCATACACTACCTACGGGGACTTCAAAGCCACCAAGGTGAATAGTACTGCCCCATCCCCTCCTTGTCTCCCCATTTCTCTGGCAATGATATCACATGACCCCTATAAGCCATAGTGTTGTAGGCAGCTGAGGTAGAAATAGTCAGGATAGGCAGACAGGGATGGGTTGTCCAAGGAGCCAGTGTGGAAGATGAGCTACTTTGCAACTGTGGGAGAATCAGGCACTTCCACCATGGGCCAGACCTCAAGACAAAGGACAAAACAAATGCACCCACATACCTGCCTAGGGATAAA
>NW_004524738.1:869235-870817 GCF_000260255.1 Octodon degus
TGGGAAAGTTGGAGGATATTTAGGAGGTGGGCCATAAGAATCCAGAAAGTCTCCATGAATCTGAGGTTGAGAAGTTAAATACAGCAGGGTATGGTGGCACATGTCTGTAATATCAGCACTTGGGAGGCTGAGGCAGGAGGATTGCTGCCAATTTGAGGCCAGTCTGGGCTACAAAGTGAGTTCAAGCCCACGCTGAACTGCATAGTAAAATCCTGTCTCAAGAAGAAACCCCCTCAAAAAAACAAACAAACAAACAAACAAACAAAAAACACTTAAACACATAGGTCTAAGAAAATTACTAAGGTCAAGGAAAGTCTGTGCCCCTTTATTCACAGTGGAATATTATTCAGTTATAGAGAAAAAAAGATGCAATCTCATTTTCAAGGATGAGCTTCTAGGCCACAAGGCAGGCTCAAAAAGACAGTGTATGTTCTAGCTTATAAGTAAAAAAAGATTTTAAAAAGTTGGTCTCGGGGCTGGTGAGATGGCTCAGTGGACTAAAGCCCCTACCTAGAACAAGCTTAGCAAAGCACAGGGACCGCGGTTCAATCCCCCAGCACCACATGCCAGCCAGCCCCGCTGCTGGTGGGTTGAGCTGGCCACACACACACACACACACACATAAATAAATAAAAAAATAAATTAAAAAAAAAAAAGTTGGTCTCATAGAGGTTGAGAGTAAGTAGTGGCCCTCAGGAGATGGGGTGGGTGGATGGAGAGACGCTTGGTCATGGTTGCACAAGTCGGATAGAGCCCAGTAAGGTAGCAACGCTTGGGAGCAGTAATTATGCAATTCCAAAATGGCCAGCAGAGGATTTTCTCTCTCACCAAGAGATGGTGAATGTTTAGGGTGACGGACACATCAGTTACCTTGATCTGACCACTATGGATATATACATGTATTGAAATAGCACATGGTACCCCATCAATATCCAGCACTTTATAAATAATTTGATGTAGAAATTAGGATAAAAATACCACCCAAAAATATTCCGTGCCATCCTCTGGGCCCAGAGAGACTGACGTAGGCCACCCTCGCTTCTGTCCCACCCCTTTCTCAGCGCAGATTGACTCCCATCTCCCCCAGCAGTCTCTCCATCAGCCTTCCAAAGGCTGTACTCTGGATGGTGTAGTTATTTCCTGCTATTGGCTGGTAGCCAGCAATTTGCTTCCCATTTCTAAGTTGGCCTTCTGTTCAGTTTTTAATAATTAAACTTAAAGCTCTTAGTGTTTGAAGAATAAAGAAACTCTTTAAGGGATTTTTTTTTTTTTTTTTTTTTACCACTGAGGATTGAACTAAGGACCTTGCACTTGCCAGGCAGGCACTTATGCTGCTGAGCTATCTCCAAGCCCCTTTAAGGGAATTTTGAGAGAAAATATTGTATGCAAACTAAGGCTGGTTGGGTGGGCTTAACACTGAACTTGGCTGTACCTATGTTCAGTGTTTAGTTAGGACCTCGCCTCCAAGGCAGTCATACTGCAGAGGGGGTGAGTGTCCTGGGAAGCAAGTCTCTGCACACGACCAGCAGCGGGCAAAGTGGCTCCAATGTCACAGCACGCCTGGGGGAGCACCTAACCTTAC
>NW_004524738.1:871452-873056 GCF_000260255.1 Octodon degus
AGGGAGAGTGTAGTAAAAAGGGGAATCTACAACCAGAGACTACTATGTTCTACAACTCTGCAAAAATCATGCCTTCTAAAAGGAGTGTCTCTGCTCATTTCAGAAGGCGAGGAGATGGCGTGGCATAGGCTCATCTGGAAGGGGTCTATGAATGGGACAAGCAGAAAGGAGCAGTCTGCCACAGGAAAACTCCTTTTAGATGCCCAGAGCACTGAGTTTAATAACATTACTCTTAGTGGAACTTTATTTTGAGGCCACTTGCTAATGGAGTTTGGACATCTTAGCCAGATTTGTTTGCTATAAAATCAACACAACAATATGCTGGCACAAGTAAAAAAGTTACTTACAACAAATTTATCTCAAGGGGCCGGGGAGATGGCTCAATAGAATAAATGCTTTCCTGGCAAGCACAAGGGCCTGAGTTCAATCCCCAGTTCCACCAAAAAAAAACAAAAAGGCTCCCAGAAACAAATTTATCTCAAAGTTGTCTGTATGATTGAAGAAAAGTGATTATTTTGTTATGAAATTGGCTAAAAAATAAAATCAGGTTCTCAGTAATATACTTTCCTTGTTTCTGTCTCTGGGTTAAGTAAAGTAATGCAAATTTCCTGGGCCTTCTCAGAGACTTAAAAACAAATGTGCTTTATAAATCTCTATGAGATGAAGAATGGAGGAGTCAAAATAGTCTAGGCTTATTTTTCTTTTATTTTTTTAATTTATGTTTTTGGTATAGCATCTTACCACGCAGCTCAGACTCATAGTTATCCTCCTGTTTTCAGCCTCCCCAGCGCTGGGATTACAGGCAGGCACCACCATGCCTAGACTGGTTGCCAGCTCAGTCTGCCCAGGAACAGGGCCTGCATGGCTTGCAGTGCTTGGGATTGAACCCTGGGCCCCGCGCTTGCCTAACCCTGGTCCCAGTGCTTGCCTAAGCAAGTGCTTAGCCCACTGAGCCACTGGCCCTATGTAGGCTTATTTTTCCATGGAATCTTCTTATTTTTCCATGGAATCTTTTTAAAAGAACCTTTTTTTTTTTTTGGCAGAACCGGGGATTGAACTCAGGCCCTTATATTTGCCAGAGAAGCGCTTATTCCACTGAGCCATCTCCCCAGCCCCAAAAGAACCTTTTCTCAGCTGGCAAGACAGTTCAGCGGACTAAAGCTCCTGCTTAGGCAAGCTTAGGGGTGCTGTTTGACCACATGCTGCGCCAACCCTGCCCCAGGGTGGGTTGAGCTGGCCAGAGTCCAGGCATGGTGGTGCATGCCTGTAATCCCAGCGCTGAGGAGGCTAAAAACAGGAGGATCACCACGAGTCCAAGCTGCATAGTGAGACACTGCAACACCCAAATACTTTTAAAAAAAGAAAAATACAAGAACCATTTCTTGGGGGGCCGGGGAGATGGCTCAGTGGAATAAGCGCTTCCCTAGCAAGCGCAAGGGTCTGAGTTCAATCCCCGGTTCCACCAAAAAAAAAAAAAGAACCATTTCTTGGGACTTATGGTTCGTGGAACACATGGACTAGTAATAATCTTTCAGTGATGGTTTCCTATTATTTCCGAACTCCTGGGTTTTTGCTTTAGTTTGGTTGGTGTGGTATTTGGTGGG
>NW_004524738.1:874305-875225 GCF_000260255.1 Octodon degus
TAAATTTTCTACTTATTTATGTATTTGGTACAGAGGCTCGCTACACAGCCCAGACTTGTAGTGATTCTCCTGTCTCAGCCTTGTCAGCACTGGGATTACAGGTGTGCACCACCCACGTCCAGTTTCAGTGACTGGCACAGTGCACCCAGGGTTCTGTGGCCAGCGTGGCATGTGGTACTGGGGATTGAATCTGGGCCCTTGTGCTTGCCAGGCAGGCACTTAGATGGCAGAGCTATCTCCACAGCCCCGCAGGAGCTCTTTAGGTGGACACAAATACTAATCACTAATTGTTGGTGCTTTATTGTTGACTTAAGCCAGTGAGACTACACTGCATCTTAGTGACTCTTGGCTCACTGTCTCCCTAGAAAGGGCACAACAACTAGGGGATAAACTAAAGCTAACAGCAAGAGCGTCTTCATGACACTGGACGCCACAACTTCCACTGTCACCACTCCTGGAGCCCACTGGGCCCATGCCCATCTTTTTTCACTAACGACATTATTGACTGTATTATGACACTTACAGTCTTATGCCAAAAGTCTTGTCCTGTTGTGTGTGCACAAAGGGGCCTTTAGATTTTACAAAGAAATGGGTAGCTGAGTGAAGTGGTGCAACCCCGTAATCCCAGCACTCTGGGAGGCCAAGGCAGGAGGATTGCAAATTCGAGTTCAGCCTGGGCAATTTAGCAATTAGATGAGATCCTGACTCAAAAATAGAAAGAAAAGGGCTGGGGATGTAGTTTGGTGTGAAAGCCCAGCAGGGTTCAACCCCCAGTATCACAAATAACAAATAAGGCTTCAGAAGTTTCCTTTCAGAGAGAAAATTCTCTTTTCCATCCTCAAGGGACCCTCACCTGGGCTACTCTCCCAGCTACGTTGACAGCTTGCTCAAACTCATGGTATCCTTTTTTTTTTTTTTTA
>NW_004524738.1:875943-876559 GCF_000260255.1 Octodon degus
GTCCTCCCAGGGGCTCCGCAGCTTCTGTTCTCCGTGTCATGTTTCTATTCTCAGAGCAGAGGGGCAGACGTGGTGGGCGGACAGCCATCCACAGCAGTCTTCTGGGGGTCGTTTTAACTCCCCATGTGGCTGGCTCCCTGAAGCATGGGGCTCCTCTGACCTTCACTGAACTTCCTCTTCTGGAGGCTGTGACCCGAGAGAAGGGTGGAGGCCCTGTATTCTCAATTCCGGAACAAGTCCAGGCAAACAGCATTTACGTTAGTCAGTCCTTTATGCACTTGTAAATTATATCATCACATATTTATTTATGTGCCAGGTGGTGCGCAGGAGCCTGGAACCCCCGTGTCATCTGGTTCCTTGATGCCTAACAGATTGCGTGCCCAGTCCTGGCTGGGTACAGCCCGGACCCACTGCTTTGGGAGAACTGACCGCAGGAGCCAGTCATCCCGCTGCCCCCACAGGGCTTCCACCTCTGAGGTCCTCCGACCACCAGGTCCCTCTGTTTGCATTCCTCAACCCTCTGATGTAACCTCTGTCTTCATCTCCTTCATATCAGTGAAAATGATCATTGATAATAGCTTAGCTACTGTGAATTATTTTTCTAGTTCTGGATCAG
>NW_004524738.1:876979-878332 GCF_000260255.1 Octodon degus
AATTTATTTTTAATTAATTAATTATTTGGTACAGGGTCTTGCTATGCAGTTAAGACTCATAGTGATCTTCCTGTCTCAGCCTCTCCAGTGCTGGGATTACAGTTGTGTACCACCATGCACGGTTTCAGTAGCTGGCATGGTGTGCCTAGCATGGCATGCGGTCCTGAGGTTCGAACCCAGGTCCTTATGCTTGCCAGCCAGCACTTAGACCACTGAGCTAGCTCCCTGGATTTTTTTTTCCAGTTCAGTAAAGAGAAAGTAATGGAGGTGAAGAAAGAAGCCAGAAGTCTGTTGGGGTGACTCAGTATGACTGTGGATGTAGCAGGATCAGATTGAATAATGCTGTCTCCTGGGTTTATCATTCTCACTGTAGATGTTTTTGAACAAGAATAACAGCCACCCAGCTCCAAATCCTGGAAGCTTTAGATCATGAAAACTAAGAATTAGGCAATGTCTTAAAGTGGGATTAACACCTTGAGACCATCACATTAAGTGAAATAAATCAGACACACGAGCTTGAGTATCACATGGTTTCCCTTGTATGAGACACGAGAACAAAGAGAGAGATAGAAAGATGGTAGATAACAAAATAATAATAGACAGCAAAAGAAGACAAATAATGGGAAGGAGAGAGGTCATTTTCAGTAGGAGGGAGAACGAGATGGAGGAAGGTGAGAGGGAGGAGAAGACAAGCAGGTGGGGGAAAAGGAATTGGAGAAAACAACAGAATTAAAGCTTTTGCAAATAGGAAGCGGAACAAGAGTTAGAGCAGGGAGGGATGGGAGGGAAAGAGATGCAGAAAGGATTAGGATATGCTATTATGTGGACCAACCCCCGCAATAAATGTAATCACTATGAACTGCAAGCATGTACAAAAATAAGAAAGTAAATAAATGATTTTTTTACGATAGAAAAAACAAAGTGGGATCAAAATTATAATTGAAACATACATTTTGGCTATTACAATATTAAACTTTAAGGGTAGAGGAGGGGCTGGAGAGATGGCTCAGTGGTCTAAAGCACCTACTTGGAACAAGCTTGGCAAAGCACAAGGACCACGGTTCAATCCCCCAGCACCACATGCCAGCCAGCCGCGCCCCCTGGTGGGCTGAGCTGGCCACACACACACTCATACACACACACATAAATAAATAAATAAATTTTTTTTAAAAAAAAAGGGTAGAGGAACCCTGAAAAACCACTTGAAAGTTGGTATCTAGCTAGAAATTTTTCTTACTGTAAATCTATTGTCTCGGTTACTCTTCTCTCATTGCTGGGACAAATTCCTGACACTCAAAATGAAGGAAGGGGGGCTGGTGAGGTGGCTCAGTGGTCTAAAGCACCTACTTAGAA
>NW_004524738.1:879037-881286 GCF_000260255.1 Octodon degus
AAGCTTGTTCTAAGTAGGTGCTTTAGACCACTGAGCCATCTCACCAGCCTCTGGTAACTTCTTTACCTCCGTCTTCAGTCTGCTCTTCTACATTTCTCTATCATGCTGTTTTGTGAGCTGGAGTCACTCCATATTTTCACAGTTCAGCATCACAGGACAACTCTCAGTAGGCAACGTTGGCCTCTTGAATAGCTGGTTGTGCTGATGGACTGGGAGAGGACAAAAAAATTCCCACAGCCCTCATAACTGGGACAGTGGATGGAGCTTCTTTGTTATGAGCGGTTGAGTCAGGCCATGTCCTCCCATCCAGAACCATTCATGTTACTATCTATCTATCTATCTATCTATCTATCTATCTATCTATCTATCTATCTATCTATCTATCTTTGTTACCATTCAAGGAATTTAAAAACCTCTGACCTTAGCCATCAGATTGCCTGACAGGAAAAGGCAAGACAGTCTTGCGTCCTGTCTCTAGAGGAACCCTGGCTTCTCGGGCTGCACTGAGTGAGGAAATCAAGCACCAGGCTCTCCTTGCAGGCCCACCCAGTCTTCGCTCACAGCTGGTCAAAGTGAGGCCCCACCCAGAGGTCTCCAGGTCCTCTCAATAGTGAGTATCTGCTGCTTTTGCGTGCCGAGCATCTAGCTCCCAACGCAGCAGGTAAAGGAACCTCACAGACCCCATGCTCTGTGCATCATTGTGAGAGGACTGTGACCAAGGGCTCTGTCCTCCCCTAGTTGGGAATGGGCCCATAATCTAGGCTAGGCAGTGTCCTTCTCTCCAGGCGAAATGAACTTGGCAAGGTGATTCTGTGGAAGAAAGTCATGGAGCGGATTCACCCTTTATGGTTACCAGTGGGTCTTGTCCCTCCACTCTAAAGCTGCTGTGGTGCCTGTATGTTCAGAGGTTTGGTTGTGTAGTTTTTTTTTTTTTTTTTTTTTTTATTTCAGTCTGGCATGAGCAGAGGGCTCGTGACTCATGTGGAGCCGTTTTTTTTTCCAGTATCAGGGATTGAACTCAGGACCCTATGCTTGCCAGGCAAGTGCTTATTCTACTGAGCTATCTCCCCAGCCCTTCAGGTTATGTAGCTTTTAGTAGTGGTCTTTTCCCTATTTTCTTTTTCTTTCTTTTTTTCCCCTATGGATTGAACTCAGAACCTTGTGCTTGCTAGGAAGATGCTTATGCTCCTGAGTTATCTCCCTGGCTCTAGTAGTCTGTTTTTTGTTACTATAATGAAATACCTGAGGCAGCGTAATTTATAAAGAAATGAAATTTATCTGGAGATCCAGAGCACCATATCTGTTTAGACCTGGTAAGGCTCTTTTGGAAAATAGCATCTTAATGTTGGGAAGGCATGCCAAAGGGAGAAGTCACATTGCCAGGCAGAAAACCAAGAGCAATTCAGTGGTCAGACTGAGACCTTTGGAACAATTACTCTTTTTTCTTCTCTCTCTTTTTTTGTGGAACTGGGGATTGAACTCAAGCCCTTGTGCTTGCCAGAGAAGCGCTTATTCCACTGAGCCATCTCCCTGGCCCCTTTCTTCTCCTTCTTATTGGAACAACTTACTCTTGTGAGAACCGAGTCTAATGAGAACTTCTTTAGTCTAAGAGTTGCTCCTCAGTGATCTCACAGCAGGTCCCTCCACCTCAAAGTCACCCAACTGATGAACAACACATAAACCCTTGGGGACACATCACATCCAAGCCATTGTACATTTTGGTCTTTGAACTACCCTGTATCCTTCCAACACAAATGCTGGAATATAGTAATATGAAGAAGACAAGAAGGAGGGAAGCAGGGCCCTGGGCCCAGGAAAGAGGTGAAACGAGCATTGAAGCCCATGGAGGGAGTGAAAGGAGAAACTCCGGTGAAGAAGGAAATAGTGGTAGAGTCTTCTCCATGAGTCAGGACTCACTGCACAGGAGGAGTGGCTGAACCCTGAGGACACATGGTGATTGCTGGTGACCCCAGAGTCCTCCATGGAGAAACATGTCAGTGGAGGGGCGCAGTGGAAGGACTACATTAGCTGAGGTTTGTCATTTTCTAGGCTATGTCAGGTGCCATCGTTACTGCTAACTGTCCCACTTTAGCCAATGACGTACTTGTTCTAACCAGCTCTTTCTCCTGGTATTCCAAGACCGAGATTGACTGATGGTCATAGAAAATACTGTTGGCTGGGCTGCTGAGATGGCTCAGTGGTCTAAAGCACCTACTTAGAACAGGCTTAGCTAAAGCACAGGGACCACG
>NW_004524738.1:882021-883734 GCF_000260255.1 Octodon degus
AAAAAAAAAAAAAAAAAAAGCAAGGGGCCATAAGAAATCAATCCTGCAGCTGCTGGATAATGCAAAGAAGAATAGAATAAGATTGATTAGGGTCAATGAAAAAGCAAGAGATAGAACAAATGATATTAAAAAATAAAACAAAAACAAACAAACAAAACTGTTCACAGAAGTCAGCAGAAAACTCCCCTGGCAGGGAAAAAGAATTCCTACATTCTTCCAAAAACAATGTGTTTCGAAAACTTCTCTGAAAATGGTTAGTGTTGGTTTCTGAGGCTTACCCCAGGAGAATCCTAATATTCCCTGAAGCCTTAGGTTCAATTATCCTAAAATAACATATGCACCACTAGCCACAGACTTGGGACACGCTGGAAGACAGCCCTGATGTCCCATGGCTGTGTAATTAACCTTGTCCAGCTTCCCAAGGAGCTGGAGCCCCTGGTGGCACAGAGCTGCTGAGGCACGTCTACCTCCTTTGTGGGGTAACAGCAGCCTCCCTCTGCTCCAGGGACTGTCCCAGCTCAGTCTGCCTTCAGGAGTGCTCCCTCCGGGATCCACATTTTTCCACATGATCTGGTGGGACTGACAAGACTTCTCTTAAATTAACCTTGAATTTAGCCCCAAGGAACACACCCCCAGGCATTCAGCCAAGAAGCAGCTCCAGCTGGGGCTGTGCTTAGCAGGAGGGTCAAGTTCTCAGGAATGTGACAAACCTACCTAGGACCAAGCCACTCCATGCAGTGGAATGCAAGGGAGAAGTGGAAAAAGTGAGGACCTTTCCATGATCAGAAATTAAGAGAGCTCCATGATATACTTTTTTTTTTTTTTTTTAATTTTAAGGAAGGCGCTACAAGGTGTCAGGGTCTCACTACCAGACCCAACTCATAGTGATCCGCCTGTTTACAGCCTCCCAAGAGCTGGGATTACAGGTGTACTTTTTTTTTTTTGCAGAACCAGGGATTGAGCTCAGTCCCCTGTGCTTGCCACGGAAGTGCTTATTATACTGAGCCATCTCCCCAGCCCCCCATGATACACTCTTAAAAATTTTATTATAGAAATTTTATACTTCCGCAAACGAGCACCAAATGGCCGAGTGAAGCCTTGTAGTAACCCCCTTATAGGGCCAGGGAGATGGCTCAGTGGAATAAGTGCTTCCCTGGCAAGCACAAGGGCCTGAGTTCAATCCCCAGTACTGCATGCCATGCCAGCCTGGGAAAGCTGGGCATGACTTGCAAGCCCTTGAACTGGGCTTGGTGGCACACACCTGCAATCCTGGTGCTGGGGAGGCTGATACAGGAGGATCACTACAATCTGAGCTGCGTAGCAAGACCCTATACCAAATAGATAAACGAATAAAATATTTTTAAACTTTTTTTTAAAATGCTATGTCTCAGGTCCCCAAAATCATTCCATGGGGCCAGGGAGATGGCTCAGTGGAATAAGTGCTTCCCAGGCAAGCACAAGGGTCTGAGTTTAATCCCCGCTTCCACAAAAAAAAAAAAAAAAAAAAAAAAAAATCATTCCATGGTTTGTGACTCATTAGGACATTGCATAGAGCTCCACATATGGTCATCCTCATGACTGTGATTTATTACAAAAAAAGACATAAAAGTCAGCAAAAGGAAAAGACAGAAGGGGTGAGGTCCAGAAAAGCCAGGCACGAGTTTGTAAGGATCTCCTCCCATAGAGTCACATGGGCCATTCTTTTTTTTTTTT
>NW_004524738.1:883970-884667 GCF_000260255.1 Octodon degus
GGGCCATTCTTAATTCCTTCAGCATCAAATCATGACATGTGTGAAGCGCTGTCTGTCAGAGAAGCTCATGAGCAACTCCTATTGGGGTATTTATGGGCAGGTGGTCCTCTAGACACCCCCCACCTGAACCCTCATCCCAGGTTTCCATAATGAAAGCAGCTGTTTGCCATAAACCACAGTGTACCACAGTTTAAGGGCAGTGAGCCATTCTTACCAGTTAAATGATGGAAGGAAATTTCCTGAATTCCAGATGCCAAGTGAGAACCGATCTTGTAAAGTCTTTCCAAGAATATCACTCTCAGGCCTGTAGTGTGAACTGTTTTCTTCACCAGTGCATGCAGTGCAACTGGTTGATATTTCTGTCTTTTTTAATCTATACGATTCCCTTCAATGTCTTTTCCCTGTTGCAGTTTTGTAGCTTTCCCATGGTCTGGATTTTGCTTCTGAATCTCATCTGTGGTCATTTAAGATACTTCTGTCAGCTGGATATGGAGGAGCACACCTGTAATCCCAGTACTCCAGGCGCAGAGGTAGAGGATCACTGCAATTTCCAGGCCGCAGTGAGTGCAAGACCAACCTGAAGCACACAGTGGGGGCGCATCACAAAGCCAAAACTAAACAAATAAAGTGTTTATCTTGGGCCTGCCAAATAGCTCAGCAGATTAAAGCACCTGCAAGCAGACCCAGGGGCCAGGGA
>NW_004524738.1:889780-890640 GCF_000260255.1 Octodon degus
ATCCTAGCATGCCCAAGGCCAAGGCTGAGGCCGAGGCCGAGTCTCACCCCAGGAAAAGTAAAGAAGCTGTCACTTTGCTCTCTCCAAGCTCAGCAGGGACAACCGAAGAGGTCCTTGGGTAGACTTACCTGTATGTGAATAAAAACATGAAAGCCTGTGTCATTATTTAAATCTTTATTATTCATATGTCTTACATATCCTATTTCCATCTCCTCCCACTTTTCCTCCGTTGCCTCTTCCTCCCTTTAGCCAAGATGGATTGGGGCAAGGTCAGTGCTTGTGCGACACTCCGTCCCTCTTCCACCAATCTGACCTCCCAATCAGAATCCCATGCCTTCCTCCATCTCCGTTTACAGTTTGGTCTCAAGCCTAGTTCCAAAGCTAATCCTTGGCAACTCTCTTGGCCTTTCATTCTAGGGGAATACAGCGCTTATGGGAACATTATGCCTGCAGATCTGCCTTAGCCTGCAACGTTCCTGAGACAGATGTGCCCCTGAGTCCCTCTGGAGCCCTCCTGTTCTCATTAGTGCATGGAGGGGGGCACTCGGGGCCCAGTGACATGTATCAGTCAATTGCAGGGGCAAAGCTTTCTTTGGGTTCTCTGAAAATAAGAGCTGTGGGGTTGGCTGGTGACAGGACTTGCATGTTAAAGGAGAAAACCAAGGAAATACGAAAAAAAAAAAATCAAAGCTTCTGCAATCCTCTGGGCCTCATGTGAAGCCCAAGGGGCCCAGTTATGAGAGGCCAGTGCCTGCCCCAAGGAAATTGTAGTCTAAGAAGAGGCAGGCAATTAAAGAGGCTATGCAGATGCTCCATGGCGCGAGCTCTGCGAGAGATGCTTGCTTTCCTAAAGTTAACTC
>NW_004524738.1:892120-893116 GCF_000260255.1 Octodon degus
GATTGAACTCAGTACCCTGGGCTTGCCAGGCAAGTGCTTATTCTACTGAGTTATCTCATTGGCCCCTTCATTTACCATTTTTAGGTGATTAGGATTGTAGTACACATCATTGATCTGTTACAATGTGACATAAATTAGTTCTTTACTTTTCAAACAATAGAAAGATTCTTTTTATCATCTTAGCTTCTCCCAGTCTTTGTGCTGCTAGATGTTACACTTTACCCACATGTAATATCACATACAGCTAAAGCTCCAAAAGGCATCAGAATTGTCCTATAAAACTATGATTTCATACACTTATCCCCACTCAATTTACTTTTTCCAGTAATAATCTTTAGTTCAGCCTTTCACCTTCAAATTTCTATCTTGGATCATTACCCTTCCATCTGTAAAGCTCTAGTAGTTATTGTACTTTAGATCTTCTGGTAACAAGACTTGTCCTGTTTTGTTTTGTTTCGTTTCGTTTTGCTGCAAAGTGGATAAAACCCAGCTCTCAGGCATGCTAGGAAAGCGCTCTACCCCGAGACACACCCCACCCCTGCTTCTTTAACAAGATAAATGGAATGTTTAATACATTGATGGAAATAAAAGGCATGCCACAGCTTTGGAATTTATACATTGAACACTTATATAAAAGATTTTTCAAAGAAGTATCCTATTTCTAGCTTCTTCAGAGCAATAAAAACTGGTTACTCTCACAGAAAAATTGCTGTCTTGTATTGGACGTATTATATCTTCATGTTTCACCGCATTATCCTGCTTCACAGTAAAATTTACTCCACACAGGTCAGAAAAGCCCACCGAAGTTAGAGCAAAGATTCAAGCAGATGAAAGTCAGAGGCCAGGGGAGTTTAAGTATTGATTTATCTGCCAAAACAAAACAAAACAAAACAAAACAAAAAACCCTGGGGGCTAGGGAGATGGCTCAGTGGAATAAGCACTTCCCTGGCAAGTGCAAGGGCCTGAGTTCAATCCCCGGTTCTGCCAAAAAAAAAA
>NW_004524738.1:893216-894602 GCF_000260255.1 Octodon degus
TTTTTTTTTTTTTTTTTTTTTGTATTTAGGACAGCGTCTACAGGGTCTTACTGCATGGGTCGGACTCACAGTGATCCTCCTGTTTATAGCCTCCCAAGTGCTGGGATTCTAGGTGCATGCCACTGTGCCCAGTCTCAATCACCGTCTCAGTGTGCCCGGGGATGCAACTCCTAGCCCCTGAGTCTGCCTAAGCAGGCACTTTCAACACTCTGAGCTATTTGTCGGGCCCAACTTAAGTTCACCCTTTCACAGCGTTTCCTGTATATCTTAGGAATTTTTAAAAATCTGTATTTTTTATTACGTTTTCCCTTGTGATTCAATATTTCTGTCCAGAATTCTTTCACATTTCTTCTTTCTTTTCTGTCTGTCTCTGTCTCTGCCTCTGCCTCTGTGTCTGTCTCTGTCTGCCCTCCCTCCTACCCCACAACTAACTAGGGATGGAACCCAGCGCCTTGTACATGCTTGCCAAAAACTCTACTGCTATGCTACATTTCCAGCTATTTATTTTATTTTTATTTTTTTATTTATATTTCGAGAGAGTCCAAATTGCCCAGGCAAACATTGAACATACAACCTTTCTGCCTTACGGATTTTCAGCAGCTGGGTTTAGAGGTCTGCATCACCCGGCCCTGTTTCTTTTGCTCCGTATAAAAACTTCAGGAGCTAAACTTTTATTCCTGAAAGAAGAGCAGATGCAACTGAACATGCACACACAACCGCACGTACAGAGGCAGGCAGGGGCACGTGCGCCCGCACTTGTGCTGAATGTATTCACACAAGCTTCAAAGCTCCCTTTCAGAGAACTCTCCAAAAGAGCTGCGATCAATCATCCGTGTGAGCTCAGAGCTGGACCAGACTGTGCACATTCGGGACTTGATGGCTACCAGTTGCTGTCTCAGGGAAGCACCACGGCATTTCTCTGTTCCCTATCGTTCAGGTAAGGGAACAAAACACCCTCAGTGGGTGCAACAGACTGAGTGAATGGTCACAGCTTGCTCCTGCGGGTACCAGGACACACAGGGCTGTGCCTCATGAGGTCCTAAGCAGTGAGGGGAACCCTTTCATGTGGCACTTGGCCATGTGGCATATTCTGTCTGGGATTCTACAGGGATACCAGCAAATGAATGAAAGCTGGAGTTTTGAAGATGTTCTCTAGTGTTTCTGTTACTGCCATCCTTAGAACATGTTGCAGGTTTGCTAAGCGATGGTCATATACAGCAAGCCTTACTACACTTCTTAGTTGTTCCTGGGTGTTCACAATTTTTTTTTTTTTTTTTTTTTTTTTTTTGGTGAATCGAACTCAGGACCTGCGGCTTCCCAGGCAGGAAACTGTGTTGCTGAGCTATATCCCAGGCCCAGTGCTCACAAATTTAAGACTTTTGTAAC
>NW_004524738.1:895162-896695 GCF_000260255.1 Octodon degus
GATCGAACCGCGGTCCCTGTGCTTTGCCAAGCTTGTTTCAAGTAGGTGCTTTAGACCACTGAGCCATCTCTCCAGCCCGAGTGTGATTCTTAAGTTATATAGTAAATATATATTTAACTATAATAGAAATTGCCAAACTATTTCCAAAGTGGTTGCACCATCTTATATCCGGCAGTATGTGAGCTTTCCAATTGTTCCATTCTCACTAGCCCTCGGTGTTATATTTTTAAGAGCCGCTGTTCAGATATGGGGTGATGGTGGTGACCTACTGCTTTGAAGCAATTTAAATTTGAGCACAGATAACCAATCACTGCAGTAGACGATGCTTTTTGTTTCTTGCTCTTTGTCATGTAATTCTGCAACATTTTCCTGCCCCACTGACGTCAGCCCTCATAGTGCGCCTCACCTCAGTCAATGGAATGCAGGGAGAAGAAGCAGAGCTCCAGGCCTGGCCTTAAGAGATCCTCTGAGTTTCCACTCATCTCGCACAGGTTTTGTTATGGCCATGAGAACAGCGTGCCCTGCCAGGCTCGGTAACCCCCAGTGAGGAAAGTGAGAGCCAGAGTTTTTTTTTTGCTGTTTCAAGCTCCTGAGTTGTAGTAGGGCAATTTTTTTTTCCCCCAGAACCGGGGATTGAACTCAGGGCCTTTTGCTTGCCACGGAAGTGCTTATTCCACTGAGCCATCTCCCCGGCCCTTAGGAGGGCAATTTTACACCAAACCAAACCAATAGCTAATTTCATCTGCAGATGATTACGCATAGAAGTTCTTTTACGAGTGCCAGGAGTAGATGTGTTGCAGGGGAAGGTCTGGTATGTCCAATAAGTACACGCAAAGAGGCTCAACGTGATGAGTCATTAGGGAAGTGCAAGCCCAAAGCACCACAAGACACTGTCGCATTTGCAGTGGAATGACACAAATGAGAAAGACCAACAGTCGCCAATGTTGCTAAGGATGCAGAGCCGCTGGAATGGCCCTGTGCCACGGGCAGGAGTACACCCACCTCGGAAAAACGTATGATGGCTTCTTATAAATTTAAACATGCTCGGGGCCGGGGACATGGCTCAGAAGAATAAGCGCTTGCCTGGCAAGCGCAAGGGCCTGAGTTCAATCCCCGGTACCATAAAAACAAACAAATAAATAAATAAAACATGCTCCTACATTATATATGTGGGTCAGTGATTACACTCCAGGTGTTTATCAAAGAGAAACAAAATTGTACATCGACATGAAAACCTGCACACAAATGGTTATGGTGCTTTATTTCTCATAGTCAAAACTGAGAAATATCTGAGATGTACAACAACAGGTGGATAAAGAAATATACATACACAGAACAGCACACCACTCAACTGTTAAAAGGAACAAAATATTGATACATGCAACAATATGCATGAACTAAAGCCAGGAGTCCGGGCTTGGTGGCATGTGCCTGTAATCCCAGCACTGGAAAGGCTGAAAACAGGAGGATCACTACAAATTGGAGCTGTGTAGTGAGACCCTGCAAAAAAAATAATAATAATAAATAAATAAA
>NW_004524738.1:896810-904293 GCF_000260255.1 Octodon degus
AAAAAATAAAAATAAATAAATAAATAAATAAAAACTGCGGCTGGGTATGCTATTACATATCTGTAATCCCAGCACTCAGGAAGCTGAGGCAAGAAGATCGCTATAAATTCAAGGCCTACTTAGATTACATTTTAAGACCCTTCCTAAAAAAAAAAAAAAAAAAGAACTAAACAACAAAAAAATCCTAGGACAGCACATACTGTACGGTTATATTTACTAAATATTCCAGAAGATGCAAACTATGGTGATGGAAAACAGATCCACAATTACCTCAGAGCCAGGGGTAAAGAGATTAACTGCTTAAAAGGGGCATGAGGAAGCTGTTGGGGTGACAGGCATGGAAATGCTCCGTGTCCTGACTATGGCACATACACCCGTTGCAAGATGCCCACGTGCATGCTTTCCACAGGTAAGGTCCAGTGCACACGGATTATGCTTTGCTGGGCTGATTACAAATTCCCCCTCATGCTCACCAACGGAACAACAATTTTTTGGAATGGCAGTCTGCTTCCCTTGCAGCTGGGCGTGCCTATTTGAAATGGTCCAACCTGTGAAGTGCTTGCAGAATTCTACTTGTGGAGTGTGTTAGTTGGCTTTTCCAGAGCTGGGACACAATAGCTGGTACCACAGTTTAAAGGAGGACAGGCTCAACTTGGCTCACGGTCTGGTCTCAGCAGTTCAGTCCATGGCGAGCTGGTTCCCAGGCAGAGACATCAGGGCAGAAGAGCACAGTGGATCAGAGATATTTAGTTCATGGCAGCCAGGAGGCGGAGCAGAGGAAGAGTGCAGTGAGGATGAGGTGAGGGGCCAGATATACACCCCAAAGGCAGCCTCCACGGTCCATCCACACTTAGAAGTGTGCTCCACCTATCTCATCAGTAGCGCCCAAGCCATCCAAGTGGACACTGTCAATCTCAACCATCATGTGGAACTTCTAGGGAAATTCTTAGACAAGAAAGAGTAACACAGGTGGTTATAGCCTTTGCCCTTCCCATTCCTATGCTAAACAAGTGGTGTGGGATTTACCATCCTGAGGTTGTGAGGTAACAAGCAGGAATAAGAAAGGTCATCCGGGCAAGGTGGGAAAACAGTAGCGCCTAAGTCTAAATCACTAAAACACTATTGTGTCATTAAGAAAAACCCCTTACTTACCTCAGCCACTCTAAGAAAGGCTTTTTGTTATTTAGAAACAAAACCTTAACAGATACAAACTTCTCTGCTAAAGGCGTGAGCTTGCAGTTTCTCAATCTCAGGCCTGTTTTTCTGGCCTTTCAGATCAAACTCGTGCTCAGTTTTAGAATCTTAATTGTGCTGAGCACCCTTGGGCTAGATGCGCTGCTCAGCATTCGCCTGGAAACTGCATTCTTCTGCGCTTCTGGGGCACTCACACTGGGTCCCGAAACCGGAAGCCCGAAGCCGGAAGCCGCATCTCCTCGCCATACCTCTCCACGCTGTCCTAACAGTGGTGGGCAGCATTCTTCCCCCATTTCAAGCTATCACTCTGTCAGATGACCTTGACTCAGGGCTTTTTTTTTTTTCTTTTCCAAAATGGAAATATTTGCTAGTTTTTTTCCCCTCAAGTATAGAGGAAATGTTCCTTAGTGGCATTTTCCATTACTGAGCTCTTGTGCCTGTATGTTTTCAGCATAGCCCTTATCTTTGTTTTTGTGAATAAAATATATGTCTGCTTATTAAATAAAGTAATGTCTGTCTCCCTAACTAGAAAGATGTTAGGTTTCAGGAAGGCAGAGTCATTACCTGTGTTGTTCCATTTTTATTCCCATCACCTGCAGGTGAACATGCAGGATTCCTGAAGATTAAGTGAATGCATCAATGAAAATAACCTTCTACATTACGTATCAGTATCAAGACTGAATTCATGAGCTCAGATTAATAACCATATTTACTCCATGATCAGTTTTGGAAAGTTTTATAAAACCATGTAGAGCAGGGCCACTGAAATACAGGCACTAGCTAATGCATGGGCCGTTATAAGTGGCTGCTAATCATTTTTCATCTTGATTAATTTTCTGATACCTTCCTTACATCATCTTTCATAATCCCTCACTCAGGAAGGAGATACTATCTCCTATTTTGTTCAGTCGATAATGGTCAACTAAACTGGGCTTTTTCATTGATTTTTCTCTTCATTTCAAAATAACTTACTCTCTTGGGATACTGCCTAATCTCTACTTTCAACTTGGAAGTCTCAAGTGCGTCTATTTCCTCAAGATACTATGCAATCTCCCTTCTCTAATCCATCAGGTCTGTTTATAGAAACTACAATCTCTTTCTTTCACTCATCTCTGTCTCTTTCCCCTCTGTTCCCAGATGTTCAGTCAATAAAAGTTTACAGTCTAAGAAGAGAAAGCAGGAAAAGAGTACAGGAAATAAGGTAATAGAGGGTTTAATTTTACATAAGGCCAACAGGACCACTTTCTCTGTGAATAAAGCTTAGACTGAACTGAGGCCCACACCTTGTAGGTATTCATTTATCTTTTTCTTTGCGGAACTGGGGATTGAACTCAGGCCCTTGTGCTTGCCAGGGAAGCACTTATTCTACTGAGCCATCTCCCCTGCCCCTGTAGGTATTCATTCAGAGGCAATATCAAGAGTCCTAAATTGTAGGTTCCCTGTCACAAGTGATTCACAGTCTCCAAGTGCAGTTTCTATAATATATGGCAACCAGCTATCCAGCAAAGCCATAAAACCTTCTAAACTGCTTTGCCACATGGAGATCAACAACCTGCCACAACAGATGAGCTTTTAAAGTTTTTCAAAGGGGGGGAAAAAAAGCATGAACACAAAGAATAGATGCCACTTCATGAAATATGTCTGCACTGAAAGTATCATTCTTAGCGGCCAGAGTGTTGCTAAAGCCAAGAAGCCCTTCATAACTGGTAGAAGATTGATATTCTGCCTTGTGCTAAGGATATTTGTTGTGAACGTGGAGAACAGTTTTCACTTTGAAAGGCAGTACATGTTCCTCTCCTGCCTGGCACAATCAGATGGACTGATACAGTAGCAGAGGAGAAGGAGGCATCACTGTTAGAGAAGATTAATGAGGCACCACGGCATCAGTGTGGATTGAGGAGTCTGCTGACGTTGACAACAAGGCAACAGTGCTGGTGTGACGAGCTTGATATTTTAGGAGGACGTACATGAGAATGCCATGTGCATGCCTGTTGCCAACCAAAAGTGCACCTACAGAATTATTCAAGTCTCTGGATGACTACGTAGTAGGATAAATGAATCAGTCATTTTGTGTCGACAGATGCATGGTGAAGCAGTCCCTATGATGGGAGGACTTTCTGGTTTCACTACTTAAGCCAAGATGCTGCCTCTCAACATGAGTCTACATGCTGTGTCATCCATAGAAAATGCAAACCAGTAGAAAAATGTCACTCAAACTTAACAGTGTCTTGTGGGGTACAATTAAAACCATCAACCGCATGACAGTTCATGTCCTTAACTCATGTCTGCGCAGTTCTGTGAGGAGATGGAGGAAGAGCACGCGTGTCTCCTCTTATACACAGGACGGTGTGTGTAAAGGTCGATTGTTGGGGCCGGGGAGATGGCTCAGTGGAATAAGCGCTTCCCTGGCAAGCACAAGGGCCTGAGTTCAATCCGCCATTCCACCAAAAAAAAAAAAAAAAAAAAAAAAAAAAGGTAGATTGTCACCCAGAGTTTCTGAGTTATGAGAGTAACTCCAGAGATTTCTTTTAGAAAAACAGTAACCACTGGCAGGACATTTCATTGACACAAAACTTGCTTACTCATATGACATATTCAAACTGCTCAATGAACCCAACCTGTCACTTCAGGGAAGAAAGAAAACTGCATACAAGTTGGAAGATAAAGTGGATGCAATGAAAGCCAAACTGGAATTATGTGGGCAACAGGTGAATGTGGGGATTTCTGACATTTTACATAGAAGCAGAGAATTTGAAGAGAATGAGGTAAGCAGGTCCTTCTTTCTCCTAGCTAGTGCATGCCATCTATTTTAGCTTTCGAATGAGTCTGAACATTACTTCCCAACTACAAAATATCGATCCCCACTTGGAAGGAATGGACCTGTGGCCACTGATGAATAAGCCAGGTGTATCAGTTAATTTCCCATAGCTGCAACAAAATACCCGATACCTGCGAGTTAAATGAGAAAATGTTCACTTAGCTCACAGTGTGTAGAAGTTTCAGTCCATAGTTGGCTGACCTGAAAGCAGAGTGGCATAGCAGAGGAGAAACGGTTCATGGCTTGGCGGGCGGGAAGCAGTGAGCCTTCCTTCTTTCCCTTTTTATTCCATCTAGGTTGCAAGCCTATCGGTGGTGACACTCACACCCACGGTGAGTCTTTCCTGCTCAATAAACCCTTCACCCACACCCAGAACTATGCTAACCCAATCTGTGGACTAAGCCAGTGTCACAGGCATGATTCAAGTCATTCCCCAAAGCCGCCTCTATGGCACTGGAGGTTTTGAGAGTACATCTAGACATAAGCCACAACACCAGGTAAATTGACTTTGATTATGTTAGAATAGGAACACATGCTTGCTAACACAAATGTCAGAGGTCTTAAAAGTATCTTCTGATACAACTTTATATCTCCAGGCATTCTGGATTGAAGTCAAGGTGGAATGTCACAAAACTATTGAAATCCTCTTTCCATTTGAAACATCCTATCTTACGAATCAGGGTTTTCTTTTCTTTTTTTTTTTTTAATTTTATTCATTTATTTATGTGTGTGTGTGTGTGTGTGTGTGTGTGTGGCCAGCTCAGCCCACCAGGGCGCGGGGCTGGCTGGCATGTGGTGCTGGGGGATTGAACCGTGGTCCCTGTGCTTTGCTGAGCTTGTTCTAAGTAGGTGCTTTAGACCACTGAGCCATCTCACCAGCCCCTGAATCAGGGTTTTCTGTAGTGACAGCAACCATAAAAACATTATGGAGTAGACTTTGATGTCTCTTTTCCATCAGAGTTGTCTAGTTGCAGGAAGACAAGCTTGGGGCTCCCACTGACTCTGCATTGTGGTGGGTTGTATGATCATTTTGTTATACATTGTAGTGTAATAATAGTGAAGTGTACAGTAAATAGGCTCAAGTCATTCCAAAAACATCCCCCACTCACACCCTGGTTCATGGACAATTTGTTTTCCATGAACCTTGTCTATCTCTGGTGCCAAAAGGTTGGATACCACTGATTTAATTCACAGCAGTGGAAATGCAGAGCATGGGAATGACAAGAAAGGTCATGACTTCATGGCCCACCCATACACCTACAGAGAACTTTACTAATCCCCTGGCAGCTCCCAAGCCAATCCAGTTGGCATGTACAAACCACATTAGGAACTCAGAAGGTGCCAGTCCTGCACCAGGTTTGGTGGTGCACAGCTGTAATCCCAGGGGCTCAGAGTGTGAGGCAGAATTGTAAGCTATAGGCCAGCCTGAGCAAAATGGCTAGCTCTTGTCTTATAAAACTTTTAAAAACAAAAGCTGAGAATAATATAGCTCAGTAGTACAGCACTTGCCTAGCATAAGCAAAGCCAAATCCTCCAGATAGTCGCAGAAAACAACAACTGCAAACATTTGCTGACACCTTGATCTTGGACTTTCGGCCTCTCGGATTGTGAGAAAATAAATTCCTCTTCTTAAAGTCACTTAGCCTACAGTTTTTGGCAGCCCTACTAAATAATATACTAGTGAAGAGTTTTAGGGCTATGGCCTTCACTCTGAATCGAGAACCCTCCGAGTATTATCAGCTAACTTGTGTGGAAGCAGGAAAACCAGTGAAAATGTGTTTTATACAGGAAAGGCTGCTTTTTTCTTTTGGCAGAACGGGGGATTGAACTCAGGCCCTTGCGCTTGCCAAGGAAGCGCTTATTCTACTGAGCCATCTCCCCGGCCCCAAGGCTGCATTTTTGAGTCAAATGGAGCCAAGGTGAACCCTAGAGATTATCTTTTGAATTTAGCCACAGTGGCCTCAGTAGGAGCTGGGATAGTGGAATTAAGAGTCCAAATGCCTGACCGTAGCATGCTTGAGAATAGAAGAAGAGGAAATGAAGGCAGGAAGTTTATAATTCTGTCGTCCAAAAGAGCACAGAAATGTGCTAAGAGCTACAGGGAGAGGTAATCTTGTTTTGTTTTGGGATAGGAGAAAAATACAACAGGGCTGCATACAGATGGAGAATAACTACCCAAGTTACCAGCATCTTAACTCTTCACAACGTTCTGAAGAGTCCATTCTTCTGAATATGCTGCTGAAGGATTCCATTCTTACTGTGCTACTCATTGGCTCAAAAATCTTGTTTTTCATTTCTGCAAGGAAAATTCAAATGTCTTAGCTGAAAGATTCAGATCTTCTCTGGAGCCCTTTCCAATTCATGTCTCTCTTCACTAGAACCCTGTAAAGAGGAACAAAGCGTATCAGACCACAGGCAGATAGCTAAAATTAAAGTCATGTTTCTAACTAGTTTTGCGGCCTTGGACAAATCACGTAAATGCTCCGTCTGGTGGTCTGGACTATCTACATGTCACGCTGTTCTACCTCTAACAGTGGAACAGTGGGATCATCTCAACTTATCTTATCCTTTCCAGCTACTATGACTTGTGCGGTCACTTACTTATTTTTTAAACTTTTTTTTTTTGGGGGGGGGGAGTACCAGCTTGGAGTACCTTGGATAGAACTCACGACCTTGCACTTGCCAGGCAGGTGATTATTCTACTGAGTTATCTCCCCCGCCCTCACTTACTTATTTGTTTCTGCATTGTTTCCAATCTTTCTAAGTAGACTGCTTTACAATAGCCACAAGAGCAGTCCCTTTAAGGTCGGCCTCCTCCCGGCCACCAGAGGCTTGCCTCCCACTCTTCCTTCCCTGGGGTACAGCCCTCTTCACAGTCAGAACCCGCCACGTAGTAAGTGCAGCTTCCAACCAATCAAGACTCAGTTAGCGCAGATCTTTGAAGGGCATTCATTTCCACCAATAAGCTTCAAGTCCTTTCCAGGGCCTCGCTTTGATGGGCGAGGCCATTTGCCGGGATGGCCAATCTGCTTCCGGAAAGGTATTCCTGGAATCGCAGGGTTTACCAATCAAACGAGAAGATTCTGGGGAGGGGCAGTTCTCATTGGTAGCTGCTTCCGGAAAAGGGCCGGGCTTCGAGGAATAAAAATACGATACGATTGGTAAGTGTGATGTTGACCACCGGAGAAAAGCCCGCCTTTCTCAGAGCGGCAGAGCCCGCAGCCAATCGGAGAGAAGATGCGCGGAACGTTTGCTCAATGGGAGATGTCCGCGGGAGGCTGTCACTCAGGTGGTGGTGGCGGAGGCCGGGCTGAGACGTGGCCAGGGGTACGCGGCTGGCTGTTCTTTCTGTGCGTGCGGCAGCAGGATCGCTAACGAGTCGGAGGCTTGGAGTGGCGGGAAAAGCAGGCGCCGGCGGCTGCGCCTCCATGCCCGCGCGCGGGGCCGGCCACTGATGGAGCGCGCCGCCCG
>NW_004524738.1:904448-906238 GCF_000260255.1 Octodon degus
TGGGGGCTGCGGCCGCCCCCACCTCGGCCGCGCGAGGACCGGCGTCGGGGGCTGTGGCCGCGGCTGAAGTGACTGTGGAGGACGCCGAGGCGCTGCCGGCGGCGGCGGGCGAGCAGGAGCCGAGGGACCCGGACCCCGACGACGACACCGAGCTGCGGCCGCGGGGCAGGTGAGTGAGGCGCCACCGAGCCGAAAGGGCCGGGGTCACGCGTCCTCCCTGGGCGCCTCTACTTGCGAGGCGGCAGGTGGCCAGGGAACGGCGACGCCTTCGCATCCTCCAGCCGGCTACCCGGCTGCGCTGGGCTGGGCTCGGCTCCCTGTAGAGAGCAGCATCCTCGGATGAGCCGGGGATGCTTGGAGAAAGCGGTGCAGAGGTTTGAAAGAAATGGCACTGTTAGTCTTTCATTGTTTTCCGGCCTCATTCAACCCGCTAGCAACCTTTCTTCATTTTTCCTTTATGCAAATCACCCTTTACTTAGGGGTGATGTAACAGCAGTTTTGCAAAAGGCCTTTCGAAAGTGATGCGTGCCCACTTGCCCATAAACCACTCGGTAGTGCCCCTGGACGCGGGGAGCGCGCAGTGTTTCTCTAATTGAGATCTTCGAAACACCTGTATCAGAATCGCCTGGGGATGCTGGTTGGTTGATGTACAGGTTTCTAGGCTCCACCCTGGCTTTACGGAATCGAAATATTTTTCTTTGGATAAGAACCTGGAAGCTCTCTGGATAATTCAAGAATAGTTTGAAATTTAAGAGCTTTGGTTATAGATTCTTGAATACTGTCGGTGCTTTGATATTAAGGGGTTTATTATATGAACGTTTAATTTAGTATTTTCTTTACTGGGGTTCTTAGTCTTAAGAATATCACTTCAAGGGGCTTGTTTTAAAGCACTTTTCCAAGTTGGGCTATGAATGTAAGGCATTTACCATTAGTTATTTTGCAGATAGCCAGTCTGTAGCACAGTGAGGGAAAATGTGAGGTGGTATTTAACAAATGGAATAAAAACATTAGGTAAATCAAGCCAGCAAGGGTTAGAATCTGAATTACAAAGTATGTAAACTTTAGAGCAATAACTAGATTATAATTTAGATTTTAATTTCAGTTAAATATAAGAACACTGATCTATATACGTAGAGTACTGTAAGGAGAAATACAAAAATTCTCCAGGTACCGTTTGAATGTTTATATTGAACTTTTTTTAGGCTGCAAGGACGTAGCAACATTTTCTTAGGTTTGCTAATGAGTCATCTCTTCTGCAAGAGTACTGTTTTTCTTAAACTTCTGAGACAGCTGCTCCAAGTAAGTGATGGTGAAGTAGACTAAGATGTTTTGGTTGCCTCCCAATGCACATCTTTTAGCAAGTATTAAAGTCTGAGATTCCCTGGGGTTACAGAGGTTAGGCAGGGAAATCCTGACCTGCAGCAGGCATATACAGGCCAGCAGTGGGGAAGAGATGAGAGACCTCCAAAGGCGTTACAGAGCCGAAGCAGTGCAGAGTAAATCCCGGGTGTCCAAAGGTTTTGTTTTCACTGGGTTGGTCCTGAGGATGAGGAGGTAGGTTATAAGATAAGAAAAAGGCTGGAGCAGAAAAGCCTACCCTTGAAAAGTGATTAGAATTCTGGTAGACATAGGGCTTGAAACGTCAACAAACCCAGAGGCTATAATTATATGTGGAGAACGTTTTGTCTGTACCTCTCTGCACGTGACCTGTGTGTGTGAGAGAGAACAGATGTGTATGCTGTGCAGGGAGGAGTAGAACACAAGAGCAGAAAAAGAGGTTAGAAGGGGGG
>NW_004524738.1:906548-907703 GCF_000260255.1 Octodon degus
GGAGAAGAAGAGGAACCATTTTGCCTGTATTTTAGCAAAGTCACTATTGATTCACATGCACGTCAGTCTGGGAAATGCTACATAGAGGCTCTTGAGTGCCAGGCCTGATCAAACTTATGTGTAAGGGATATTTCTCTAGCGACAGTGCTTGAGGTGAAGGAGAGTGAGTGTTGCAGCTGTTCATGTGAGAGGCTTAGTCTTATGTGGTATAAAACAGGCAACAGATTTGAGAGACACTGAGGCAGAATCTTTGTTCCTGGCAAATGAATTGATGTTTCCTTTCTTGGCAGTCATCTAGAAATCGAGATGAAGAGGCCAAGAGCAGAAAGCACATACAGGAGAAGCAAGTGGCTGGGGAGCAGGGAAGAAGAAAAGATGAGGGGTTTGGTGTTGGCTGATCAGGCAAGAAGATATCCAGAGGGAGACAGTTGGTGGCAGTTGTAAATGAGGGCAGGGCTGTGGAGAGGTTCTGGTGCTTACTTGAGATTGTGAGAAAGAGGGACCTGTGAGAGAAGCACGAGAAATATCTTTGTCTTTTAGAGAGGAAGATGAACTGGTCAGCTTGGAGGTATAGGATGAGGACTGGGAGGAAAGAAAGATTTGGTATGGGACACACATAAAGAATTTAAGTGGAGCAGCCAGGATAAAAGGCAGACTGTGGGAGGTTAATGATTCACCCCCCTCTGTCCCACTCCCTCCTTTCCTCACTGATGGGAGGCACTTTTAGGACAGGTGACCTGATCTTATTTGTAGGCTGTGAGGAAGGATATAAAGGTCCTTTGGAGGGCTGGGGAGATAGCTTGGCGGTGTACGCACCTGCCTGGCAAGCACAAGGACCTGAGTTCAATCCCCAGTTGGCCCCAGAACCCCTGGTGTGCTGTGCCAGCCCTGAAACCGAGCTTGGTGGTCCATGGCTGTAATCCCAGTGCTGGGTAAGCTGAGACAGGAGGATCACTCTTCTGAGACAGGAAGATCACTATTCTGAGACAGGAGAATCACTATTTGTCTCTCAACTGTGTAGCGAGACCCTGTATCAAAAATAAATAAAATCTGTTTTTAAAAATGGTGCTTTTGGGGCTGGGGAGATGGCTCAGTAGAATAAGCGCTTGCCTGGCAAGCCCAAGTGTCTGAGTTCAATCCCCGGTTCCGCAAAAA
>NW_004524738.1:907878-909798 GCF_000260255.1 Octodon degus
AAAAAAATTAAAAAACGGTGCTTTGGAGAGGATCTACTTGGTTAGCAGGATTATTTCTTTCTCAGAAAGAAGAGAGGAGATGAGTTTTGCCTGTAAAGAGTAAGTGATCTCTGGAAGACAGAATTGGCTGGGAAGAAATAGGACCTGATTAAGGATCTGCCTGCAGTGTGAAGTTTAGATAGTGGAGCATTTGAGAAACCTTTGTGAAATAACTTGACAGACAGCTGCAGATAAATATACAGAGTTTCAAAGTCGTAGCCCCACCACCAGTCTTTTATTTTAAAAGTCAAAAACTGGTTTTGAGTTCCATAATAATAGACCCATATCCTGTTTGTTTCAAGGAGGGTTAGGGGAACAGATTTGAGTTAACCAAGCGTTTATTACAAACAGCTGTGAAGAACTCCGGTCCTGCACTTGCAAAGCTCTTCAAGGGAGATGAGGAATTAAGATCTGTATTTTTGTGTGTTGTGTTTTGATGCTTAAAAAGCAAGATGAGACTTGGCCAGTTCATTATTTTCTTTTTCTTTGTCTTCATATAACTTTTGGAATTTTGATGGGTTCAGTTAGAATACTCATTCTGGATTGCAAGCATGTGAATAAGTGAATAAATGCTTTTTTGTTGTTGTTCAAAAAAGTACCTGTCAGTGTTTCTTCTGTTAAACATTACATGTAGCTGAAATTTAAATGATACACTCATTGCAGAAAATTTGGAAGAAAGCCTCAGTCTTACCTCCCAGCTAGGTGTTATAGTTGTAGGCTTTATTTATATTACCGGTTTTCTAACTCCAACACTAACAGCAAGTGGCAGAGTATTCCTCTGGGTTCTTGCAGTAAGTTGGACATCTTCACACAGAAGATAATCTGACCTAAAAAACTGCAATGACTAGTTTTATCTTTATTATACATTAATTTTCCAAATATATTTCCTTTTACCTCACCATCGAATTTCTCTCTAACAAAGGTTTTCATAGACTGGCATTGATCTCTGATGCCTCTTCAGTTTGTGGGTCTGTAATCTGAATTTCGTGGCTTACATGAGACACCAAGAAAATACTTCGCAAATGTAAGATGATTCGATCCCTCTTTCTTTTTCCTCTTTCTTTACATGAACTGATCTGATGTGAAACAAAGGCTCAGAAATTGCCCTTCTTCCGGTTTTCAGATTTGCGTTCACGCTTGTCAGCCTTAACCACGAGGAGCCTTGCGTAATACCGCAGCTCCGACTCCGGCGTTGAAAGGGAGGTCAATCATCTAGTCCTATCCCTGTGGGTTAACTAAAACCCATCTTTAAAGAAAAAATTACCAATGACTTTAAAGCAAATTGGTAAGCCAAAATAAACAAACTTGTGAGGAATGGATTATCCTTGTTTTTGCTTGTCTTTAG
Source organism: Octodon degus (assembly GCF_000260255.1). Lineage (NCBI taxonomy): Eukaryota > Metazoa > Chordata > Mammalia > Rodentia > Octodontidae > Octodon > Octodon degus. The sequence continues at coordinate 909,263 of NW_004524738.1, forward strand.
TTTTATTGACGCCTGCGTGCTATATGTGACAGATGGGAGAAGTCCCTTTAGTGGCCATTTGGTGGAGAGAACTGTCTTCATCAGTTGCTATGAACAGCACTTACTATTATCTGTTAACTCCATCTGCTTCTCACATTTTATTTCTTTTATTTTTTATTTTATTTTAGTTTTTGGTGGAACCGGGGATTGAACTCAGGCCCTTGTGCTTGCCAGGCAAGCACTTATTCTACTGAGCTATCTCCCCAGCCCCTCGCCTTTTATAAGAGCAGAGCAGCTTGTGTGTATTTCTTAGGGATTGTTTTAGAATGCATAGAGGCAGGCTTTGGGCATAGTTCAGTGGTAGGACCCTGTGCTTAGCATGTGCATGGCCCTGGGTTCATTCCCAGCACTAAAAACAAACAAATGGAGAACTTGTAAGTTACAGAGATAAATACTGTACCTAGAAAGAAATCAACTGTGTGTTTTAAAAACCATGTTCTATTCATAAGTAACCATTTTGATTAAAAGTGTTTCAAACGCTGCACTAGAAGCGCTTA
>NW_004524738.1:910353-912062 GCF_000260255.1 Octodon degus
GCTTTGCTAAGCTTGTTCTAAGTAGGTGCTTTAGACCACTGAGCCATCTCTCCAGCCCTAGATTACTTTTTTTGAATAGTCCAGTTGATATACCAGAGTGATCCAGCATACGTGGTATTTGATAGTGCCTTTTTGCTTTTTGAGACAGGATCACACTGTGTAGTTGAGGCTGGCCTTGAACTCACTTTGTAGCAGAAGCGGGCTCAAACGCACAGCAGTCTGTCTGCCTCAGCCTCCCGGCTCAGCCTCCCCAGCGCTGGGATCTCAGGTGTGCACTGCCATGCTGGCTCGTTTTATTTGTTTTGGTTTAGGGTGTGATCAAATTAAATTAAGCCTAAAATAAAGCAGGTTTAATTTAAAGATTTACTAAGTAGGTGAGGACTAAGAAGTAAAATCCAGTTAGTATAATTTGTTTTTCAATGTTCTTACTAAAGAAAGCATGTAGGGCCGGGAGATGGCTCAGTAGGATAAGCACTTGCCTGGCAAACGCAAGGATCTGAGTTCAGTCCCCGGTTCCGCAAAAAAAAAAAAAAAAAAGCAAGCAAGCATATGATTGGGTACAAGATTCTTGAGTACATTAGAAAAGCATATTCAGGGCCGGGGATATAGCTTGCCTGACAGCACTTGTGTGGCAGGTACAAGGTCCTGAGTTTGATTTCTGGTACCGAAGGAAAAAAAAGTAAGTTCAGCCAAATCACATTTTCAGCTTTGGGAAGTGTTTTCCTTCTAAGAAAAGAGATGTGAAATTTAAAAATAAGTAGTTAAATTTACTCCATGGATATTCTCCTATTACCTGCTTCTGGTGCTCCACAGGAGAAATTTCTAAGTGACCTTGAGAAGGAAGTTCATGTGTACTTACAGAATCCAGGAGACGTAACTGTAAGTCGGCCTGTGTTCTGCATGACTTAAGTCAGAGCAGATAGTTCTTTGAAACTTGTGTATTCATGGTGGCATGAGGTCATTTCAGCCTATTGAGGGCATAATCAGAGCAATTACAAGATAAATGACATCTTGATGAGAGTTCTGGAAGGAATAAAAAAACTGCATGTTATACTACTGTAGTTGCCACTTATGCAGACTTAGAGTTTGCAGAATATAGGAAACTTCTGTTCAAAATTTACTCCATCTGTGATCTGAGGCAAGTTAATGCAGGCTTCCAGCTGACAGAATGACAGATTTAGGAGACCTGACTGTCCACTTCTGTGCAAAATTTAGGTGATGTGTGATTGGAAGCGAATCATCACTTTTCATGTTTAAGCCTCTTTTTGTTTTATGTGGGTGTCTGTCTTACCAGAATTGGTTCACTCAGCAAACCATTGCTGCAGCTTATCGTGGGCCGAATGCTGCACACTGTTAGGTTGAAAGAGTAGATAAATGTTTTTTTCCTTGAGAAGCTACAAGACTGACAGGGAGATAATTAATTGTGTTAAAGGGTTAACTATACACCGTGTCTTGGTTATTTTTCTCTCCTTGCTGGGACAAAATACTTGACACCCAAAATGAAGGAAGGAAAGGTTTATTTAACTCACAGTTTTGGAGGTTTCATCCATACTCAGCTGGCTCCAGGGCAGGGTGGTGGGACACAGGGGCAATGCAAAACCAACAAGTGAAAAAAGGTTGGGGGGGAAGCCTCTTTTCCCTCCTTACATTGTATGCCATTTATCTGCCCAGCTACCTCTGCTCATTCCTTTTCTTTTCTTTTTTTTTTT
>NW_004524738.1:912617-913515 GCF_000260255.1 Octodon degus
AAGGGCACAAGATAAATATTTTCATTTCAAAAGTTACAAATGGGAAGGCAAATATTATGTCCTTTAGTTCCATGTTTAGCATCTGGAGCCATTTGTGGCACATTGTGAGCTCCAGAGGGCTTGAGCAACTCCGCCCCTATGATGGTTCTGTGGCTGTAGCTCCCAGGGGTTCTATCTTAGGCCCGCTTAGCTCACTCCTTGTACCTTTCCCTGGACTATTTGTGTTCCTGGATTCTCCAGACTTCTGGAGTCTCCACAGCACCTTTGGCTTTACACTCATAGCTTCATATACTGCCCTATCAGGGGCACACTTCTAAAATCAGCATGGAAGCCTTTTTAGCCTCAGAACTCTTGCATTCTGCATGCACCTAAAACCACGATGCTCCACAGCTTGCTTCTCAAAGCAAAGTTCTCCACTTTTGCAGTTTTGAGGCTACATGGGGTGGAGACTTGCTACTTCTTTGTGGAAGCAGCCACTTAAAGGCCTGAGCTAGGGCCAGGCCCCCTAAGGATTTTTTTTTTTTTTTTTTTTTTTTTTTTTCCTTGAATGCCTTCAGGGCACTTTTGGCCAGCGGGCGAGTTGTGAGGTTCAAACTCCAGCAACCTGAGGCTGACAGCTTTGTGGAAGCAGCCGACTTGCTACTTCTTGCGATGCCTTCAAGTCATCTTTTATATTCTCCTGTTCCTTTTTGTAAGGTCACTTCCTCTGGCACGAAAGAGAAATGGGAGAGAGAGATAAAAATGTCCTTATTGCTCTCCATGGGAGGGCTGCCTAAGAGAAGCAAAGACCTTGGGGAGGAGGCAGGCTGGCAAAAAGTTCACTGCGCTGGGTTGGGGTGGAGTTTGCATGGGGGGGTACAGTGTCATAACAGGTACAGCATGTGCCCAGAATATGAAA
>NW_004524738.1:914487-919391 GCF_000260255.1 Octodon degus
TGTGTGTGTGTGTGTGTGCGTGCATGTGTGCATGTACCTCTTCTCTTCATGTAGGCTATGTGCCCACACTATTTGGATACCCTCTTCCACAAACTCAGGATTTTTACAAAGTAAGGATCCTGGCCCCTGCTCAGTTCAAGTTTATAAACTTTTCAAGTTGACAATGTATCAGCCATTACAGCTTGTAATCCCAGCACTCAGGAGGTTGAGGCAGGAGGATCAATGCAAATTTGAGGTCTAACAAGTGAGTTCAAGGCAGCCTACAGTGTATAGCAAAACCCTGTCTCAGAGAGAGAGAGAGAGAGTGAAAGAGAGAGGCTAACTATATCAGAATGGGTAATAGGAGTCAGTACTGTGAAGGGGAAGAGAATGGAAGTACCAAGTCCTTGAATGTGAAAAGTGTGAAAGACCCTGTAGGCAGGGACACAGAGGCAAGTGCCTCAGTGACACAGAGCGGCTTCCTGCACTGAAGCTCTTGGGCTCCTATAAGTCTGCATAGAGGGATCCCTTGTTATTTATTCATTTATTAATGGTGCTGCATTGAACTGAGGGCCTTGTACACATCAGGCAGGTGCTTGCCACTGTCGAGACTGTCAGTGTCTTTAATAAGGAGCGGGATTTCTAATTTGCTAATTTAAATGTTTTGGTGGTGGAGCTAGGGATCAAACCCAGGGCCTTGTGCATGCGAGACGAGAGCGCTGCCACTGAGCCATGTCTCCAGCCCCAACATTGATTTAAAAAGTTGTATTTCTTTACTTTGATTATCACTACGTTAGTAGTAATTATACTTACTTTTTTTGTGTGTGTGTGCTGAACTGGGGATTGAATTGAGGCCCTTGCGCTTGTTAGGCAAGCACTTATTCTACTGAGCTATCTCCCCAGCTCCTATACTTACTTCTTTTTAGAAATTCTAAGCATTTAGATTCCTTCATTCTTTTTTTTTTTTTTTTTTTTTTTTTTTTTTCTTGTGGCTGGCTCAGCATGCCCTGGGGTAGGGCTGGTGCAGTTTGTGGCAATCCTGGGGATTGAACTGAGGACCCTGCGCTTGCCTAAGCTTACCTAAACAAGTGCATTAGACTGCTGAGCTGTCTTGCCTAGCCTACATTCATTCATTCATTCTTTTTTTTTTGTATTTAGTACAGGGTCTACAGGGACTCACTGCAGATCAGAAGGGCTGGTAGTGATCCTCCTGTTTTCAGCCTCCTAAGCACTGGATTATAGGTATGCGCCACCAAGCCCAGTCTCAGTCAGTGTCTCATTGCACCCCAGGAGTGGGGCCAGCATGGCATGCCAGGGGCATTCATTCTTAAAGATGGAGGAATTTATTATAAACAGTATTCATTTGGCAAGTGTGACATTTTAAGACATGGAACAAGATGTAACTGATTGAAAGACCTTTGTTGGAAAGGTGAGAAGCCTGCAGAGGGGAGTGTGTGTTGCCAAGGGGTGAAGGGGGCACAAGTGAGGATTGGACTGGCAAAAGAGGCAGAACGTGCGATTAGGAGAGAATGCTGAGCGCAAACTCTGAAGGGCTGTCTGTGCCATCCCAGGTGGCAGCCTCTTTCTGCAGTGGGCCCAGGGAGCTTCAGAGGTGCATCAGAGCATCACCATAGAAACAAGACCCTTGCAGCCAAGTATGGTGGCAAACACCCGTAATCCCAGCACTCGTCAGACTGAGGCAGGAGGATTGCTGTGTTTTTAAGCCAAAATGAAACCAACTAAACAAGAAATAAGACTATTAAAAGAACAGAGAAAGAGACAAGAGGCAGACAGTGGGGGAGCAGGGTGTGCTGCTGTCTGATGTTAAGCACAGGAAGGATGCTGTGAAGGGAGAAAGGGGTTGGAGCAAGAGGTCCTGGGCAAAGGGTTTACATTACTCACCAAACATGCCCTGGTGATAATGGGTAGAGCCTGCTGCAGATGCTGAGCATGGGAAGAGAGCAACAGCGAACTCAGGTACTGTGTAGATCTGGGGCTGCTGGATGACAGAGGAGCTGACGCTGGAGGGAGCTGGAGGGACGTTGACTGCAGGAAGAACATGCCATATAAGCTAGCACGTAGCTAGCTTGCTGCACTGCTGGGTAGAGACTGAACTCTGAGAATGATAGTGAGGCTCGTGATGACTGGTCCCGTACAGAGCAGGGAACAGTGTCCTGAGTGAGCTCTGGCTGCTGTTGCAGTGGCTTCCTTGAGGACAGACTTGATTCGGGGAGTGGGTCTGCAGAGAGGAGGACGTTCAAAACCCTTCCAGAGAGCGCCTCTGTGAACTCAAGGGGCTAGGGAGACCTGAAAGTTCCAAGGAAGTTGTTCACTATTTTTTCCAGGTGGTAAATAATGAATTATTATTTTCTCTAAGGAAATGGCCCTTTGAGGCAGAGCACTGATTACTTGACTAGTCTTATCATAAAACTCACCTGGGGTGTTTGTTAAGGCGCATTCTCGTAGCCCCTTTTGGGAAGGAGAGCCAGTGATCCATTAATCATTTTTAGTAAGCGCTCAGATTTTTATGTTGGGCAGATTAGGGTCAAGCCTGGGTGGGCGAAATGGCCATGAGAAAACAAGTTGAATGGAGCCAAGAGGGAATGAGGGGCAGAGCCGCGGGAAGGCACCCGGGTCCAACCTCAGGGTGCTCCGCCTTTCCTGGGGTCACGCTGCCTCTGCAGGTCCTTTGACTTGAATAAGCTGAGGGTTTTTCCACACTTCCCTGGAAAACAAACTAGGGCCATCCTGGGAGATCCAGGGCTTCATCTTCTCTGTGCAGTTTACCGTTATGCATAGCTTAACCACTGTCCTCGCATGACCCCTGCATTCACCTGGGGACTTAGTCTTTAGCAGTGTCACTGTATTGATGCTTTCCTGCAGTCTGTGGGTGAGTGTCTGTTCTGTCTCCCCGCCCCGCGCCCCCCATCAGGTGCCCATAGTGCTGCTGTTCCAGCCAGGGCAGAAGGCGATCTGCCTTCTGGAGCTGAGCTGGGGGAAGGGCCCAGTGTGAAGACCCTTAGCCCGTACGCAAGAGGGGGTGAATGGGCTTTTGATGAGAGTGGTTTTTGTTTTTGTTTTTTTGTTTTTTGTTTTTTTTTGATGACTTATTTGGGCATTTGTTGTTAATTAAGAGGGGCTAAAGTAATTAAAGGTAGGCCACCCAGCTCTAAGAACCACCTTACATACTCTTCAACTGTAGTACTTATTAAGAACACCTTGTTCATTTTGAAAGCAGAATAGAGTGGCCAAAACACATTTGGCTCAGTTAAATATGACCCCATGATAGGTTTTCAGTGAAAGGAAAATTGAAGGTTAAACCTCAGATTACTTATTAAGACATGTTCTTGTAGGCACTTAACATTTATGTCCATATTTTCTTGTTGAATTTTTGTTTCTTTGTTTGGTAAGTCAGACTTTTATTATTCTCTTCGAAATAAAGATGTAACGTACCATGGGCAACACCCAGAAAGAGTAGAGCTTTTGCATTTTTTGAAAAATAGTATCTAAAGTGTTCAAAAGGGCTAGTTTCCTTAAGTTTTCATGGGTTAACCCTGTTTGCTTTCAACTAGAGCAACTAGAGTTTTAGTTTTTTAAAAAAATTTATTTATTTATATGTGTGTGTGTGTGTGTGTGTGTGTGTGTATGTGTGGCCAGCTCAGCCCACCAGGGGCAGGGCTGACTGGCATGTCGTGCTGGGGGATTGAACGGGGGTCCCTGTGCTTTGCTAAGCTTGTTCTAAGTAGGTGCTTTAGACCACTGAGCCATCTCACCAGCCCCTAGAGTTTTAGTTTTAACTAAAGGGTTTTAATTTAGTCAATTTGTGGTTAATGATTTTGGACAGAACAGACAGCATTTCTATGACAGGACTAGAGAAGGTTAATCTGACTCCCAACCATGGCCTCCAACCTCCAACATTCTGTTCTTGTTTTTTTTTTTCCTTTGGCAGAACCGGGGATTGAACTCAGGCCCTTGTGCTTACCAGGCAAGCACTTATTCTACTGAGCCATCTCCCTGGCCCCTATGTTCTGTTCTTGTAAAGTGGCCTGTCTGACGTATGGACTTTCATCCTCATCAGTACAGAAGGGTTTTCTTCCCCAGGATATTGTGCTTCTCCCGCTCTCATTAGATGTCCTCAGGAAGCAGGAGAGCCCTGGGGAGGGACTGCATGCATTCTTCTGTTTGTCATCTCAGTCGCTAGAGTTTGCAGTGTGACAGTTCTCCTTTTCACAAATTAGACTAAGTTATCATTTGAAAAATTAAAAATGTGAGTTAGTGTATATTAGTGTAAATTAAGTTATTTTATGTGTTTCGTAAGTTGTTCTTTGAAAGGTTTCAAATACATTTACTTGAACTAATTGTCCTGGTTCATTTATGGCTTTGCTTCAAATTCACACACCTTTTACCTCAAGTGTAATGGAAGACAGAACGTTCCAGTTTACAATCCTTAGCACCAATTGGGGTGGCCTCTAAAACAGAGAAATGGGATAGGGATCGCTCAGCGGTATAAGTGCCTGCTTGGCAAGCACAAAGTCCTGAGTTTGATCCCTGGTACAAAAAGAGAACAAAAGAAAAACCAAACTAAAACAGGGAAACAAGCCTGCAAATACCTAGAGCAGCTGACTGACTCAGCCTTTGATCTAGCAGATACCTATGGTGAACTGCGGGACTCTGGGGGTGTGTTCAAGGCGGAAGGGACAGTAGCTGCAAAGGACTTGCCCTGAGGGAAATCAAGTCATATGTTTGAAAACTTGGGGGCACCCCTGTAGATAAGGGATATTGACTTGGGGTATTGTGAGCATTCAGCAACTTAAATGTAGGAGGCAGGGGCTGGTGAGATGGCTCAGTGGTCTAAAGCACCTATTTAGAACAAGCTTAGCAAACCACAGGGACCGCGGTTCAATCCCCCAGCACCACATGCCAGC
>NW_004524738.1:919561-930615 GCF_000260255.1 Octodon degus
TCAGCCCACCAGGGGGCGGGGCTGGCTGGCATGTGGGGCTGGGGGATTGAACCGTGGTCCCTGTGCTTTGCTAAGCTTGTTCTAAATAGGTGCTTTAGACCACTGAGCCATCTCACCAGCCCGTAAATAAATTTTTTAAAAAAATGTAGGAGGCAGGTAGGTATGAGTGTCCCTCAGCTCAGGGAGAGGTCTGGAACTGGAGTTATAAATTTGGGAGTTCTCAGCATATACATAGATGTATTTATAGCTATGAGATGGGTGAGGTCACAAGGAAGATGACATGAAGGCGTAGGCTATCTTAAGAGGGAGGAAAGATGAAGAGGAACTGGAAAATGAAACTGAGAAAGAATAGCATCGAGCTGGGAAGGGACAAAAACAAAACACAGGTGAGTGCAGTGTGGTGCTTGGGAAGCCACAGAAAGAGTGAGGGTCCCAGAGGGCAGGGGAGTAGCTGGTGGGGGACTGTGGACAGTTGTGAAGTGAAACCCAAGGCTGGACCCTGGACTTGTCAGTGGGAGTGGCATCGGTGGCTCTAAGGAGAAGTGTTTTGCAAGGGTGATGCCCTTCCATACACTGATTAGGCACAGTTCTAGAGGGATGAGAAGGGGAGGATTTAAAGGCATAATATGTAGTAACAACTGTTGGAAGCTGCAGCAGGGACAGCGGTATGGTGAGGTCTGGTTTAGTTTGTTTATATTTTAGATCTGGTTTAGTTTTTAAATTGAGGGAAATAGGGGCCTGGGGAGATGGCTCAGTGGAATAAGCGCTTCCCTGGCAAGCGCAAGGGCCTGAGTTCAATCCCCGGTTCCGCAAATAAATAAATAAATAAATAAATAAATAAATTGAGGGAAATAACAGTTTGGGGAACTATTTTGTCTTACTCTCATAAGTTGGTTTGTTTTGTTTTGTTTTGTTTTGTTTTGTTTTGTGGAACTGGGGATTGAACTCAGGCCCTTGCACTTGCCAGGCAAGTGGTTATTCTACTGAGCCATCTCCACTGCTCCTATTTTGGCTTAATTTATTCAGCCTGCTGTAACAAAATTCTATACATTGGGTGGCTTGAAAGTTGACTTCTCATAGTTGCGGAGGCTGGGAAGGCCAGTATCGATGGCATTAGCTGATCAATGTCCAGTCCTCATAGATGGCATCCTCTGTGTCTCTATGTGAGAGACAGGAAAGGAGGTTCTGGGGCCACTTTGGGAAGGCACTGATGTCCCTCGTGCAGCCTCTATGGTTGTGACCCAGTCACCTCCCAAAGGCCCCACTTCACAGCACGGAGGACTAACTTTCAACATGTGGGTTTTCCCTGAATCTAAAGCAAGCACTTCAGAAGAGGGTGCAAGTTGATGATGTGCAGTAAGGGGAAACATTTGCAGGAGGGAGCAGGTCTTCCGGTGTGTGCGAGGGGATCTGTGTTGCTTAGGGGGAGGAGTGGGGAGAGGATGGGACAGTGGACAGTTCACCCTCACTCTCAGGAGGGAGGTGAGAGTTCATGGGTCCAGGCGTGGGTGACTGGGCAGCTGCAGTCGTGGGAAGCGAACCTGTGATTACCTCTGTTTTCCCACGGGGAGCACAGTAACTGAGATTAGTCATCTGGATGGAAGCATTGGGTTTAAACCCTCCGAGCATGAAAGAGGGTACTCCTCCCTTACTTTTCTGAATTTTTACGTTAGTATAATAATAACCAGCCTTGTTGCTCAGTACCTTTCCCTGAGGGACACAGGAAGCAACCTGTGTGTTTACCCACTTGGTATAATGGAAGGCAAGGCGCATGCCTGCACAACACGAGCGGCCAACCAGGGTTTACACTCATGTCATGCTCCATTGAACAGTTTTACCGTGTGTTTTTCTGAGCATCACAGGTGTAGTACACCCATGCCACTCTAGGATTTGTTTTTTAAAAAGCTTGCTTCTGGTTTTTCTGGTGGAAGTAGCCCAGGTCAGTACAATAGTATATGGAAAACCAGTCTGCATGTTTCGGAGGAGGCCAGAGGTGAATCCCCAGCTCACTCATGCACGCATGCTGCAGAGGATCCATTATGCTGAAATGCGTGTTTTCATAACAGAAGGGCGGCGTGGGTGACGATGGTGACATATGTGCTATCAGTGTGAGTGATACTTGTGCGTGGAACATGCACTTGTCCTGTGTGGAGACTGCACTGGGTGAGACAGGCAAAGCAGAGATTATTATTTTTATTGTTCTGTCTTTTTGAGACAGTCTCTCTCGAGCCTTGAACTTACCGTGTAGCTCAGGCTGGCCTGAAACTCAGGAGTCCTCCTGCCACAGCCTCTTGAGCGCTTGAGTGCTAGCATGCCTGGCTAGCAAAGACTGTTTTTCTTGTAGAGTTCTATTGGTGTTTTCCTCCTAGCTTACATAGGCTTTTATTTCTCATGTTATCTCTTAGGTTTTGTAAGCAAGCACACAGCTGATGTGAAAATGTTTATGTGTATTCTAATCACTCATTGCACATTTGACATTTTATTGACACTTCATTTTATTAGGTGCGATAATTGAAATAAAAGTTTTTGTAGAATGCTATTGTATTGGGAGCATCGTTGTAGCTCACATAGTAATTTACTGCTTTATCTTTTAGGTTTTGTAGGCAAGTACACAGCTGATGTGAAAATGTCGATGTGTATTCCAAACGCACAGTACATCTTAAGATTTTAATACTTTATTTTATTGGGGCCGGGGAGATGGCTCAGTGGAATAAGCGCTTCCCTGGCAAGCGCAAGGGCCTGAGTTCAATCCCCGGTTCTGCCAAATAAATAAATAAATAATACTTTATTTTATTGATACTTCATGTTTCTGTTAACTACACGTTGCATAATATAAGGACCTCCTAATAAAACAGCAAGACCAGCCAACACTAACCATGTTGTTAGTGTATGTGATATGTGTATATGGCATGTGCCAGTGTCATGTGTGCCTTAGGGTGATGATTGAAGTAAAGATTATTTTCTTGTAGCATGCTTGGTATTCTCATTTGGTTCCTGTAGGAATTTTCTTTTTCTTTTTCTTTTTTTTTTGCAGAACTGGGGATTGAACTCAGGCCCTTGTGCATGCCAGGGAAGCGCTTATTCTACTGAGCCATCTCCCTGGCCCCTGTGTTGTTATTTTTCTTACTACACAGCTCAGACTTGTAGTGATCCTCCTGCTTTCTGCCTTCCCAGTGCTGGGATTACAGGCATGCACCAGCATGCCCAGACTCCATCACGGCTCAGTGCGCCTGGAGGTGGGGCTGGCACGGCATGCAGTGCCAGTGATTGAACCCTGGCTCCTGCGCTTACCTAAGCATTACCTAAGCAAGTACTTAGTGCACTGAGCTATACCACCGGCCCTTCAGTGTTTAATGAAATTAAAATTAATTCATCAGTAGAAATATTCTACAGAATAAATGGTATGGCATGCCCATTCATTTGCTGGGAAATGACAATATGTGCACTAGGCTCCAAGGGTTTTTTGCGAACTGGAGATTGAACTCAGGCTCTTACACTTGCCAGTCAAGCGCTTATCCTACTGAGCTATCTCCCCAGCCCCGGCTCCAAGGGTTTCAAGAAGAGAAATGAAGTAGTGAACCTGGGTCACCAGGACAGTGTGCAGACTGGGGAGTGTGTTCTGGCTGCACAGTCCCTGTCTTGTGACCTTTTCAAGGGCGTGGTCACAAGTTAAAGTGAAAGAGTGGTTTGTGGGTTATGATTTTCTCCTGCAGAGAGACAGGAATGGGACAATGGAGGGCAGGGTCTAGCCACTATTGGAGTTCTGCCTGTCTCTTGTGACTGGTGAAAGAGGGACAGTGGGTTCAGGGTGGATGCAGGCTAGTGCTTAGGATAGGATAAGGGATGGGTATTTGAAGCACATAAGAAAGAAGTGAGAGCGTGGTGGTGGTGAAGCTCCTAGGATTGGTGCCTCGTAGGTTCTAGCGGGGCCGGAAGTTTGCTGGAGTCAGGGAAGCAGAGGAGCTGAGCTGAAAAGGCAAGGCTAGGTGCCCAGGCGAGGTGGCAGGGTGGGGTGCTCTGCCAGTGGCTAGAGAGGTTGCTCTAGATAAGTCCACTTTTCCCTTTGCTGAGACAACAGACCTGACACCCAGAGTTAAGCAAGGAAATCCTTATTTACTTCACGGTCTGTAGACGATCCAGTTCACAATCGGTTGTCTCCTGTGCAGGGTGGCGTGCAGACAGGCATCGCTGGGGGGGAGCAGATGGTGACAGGCAGAAGCAACAGAGCAAGCAAGGGAGTCTAGCAGGTTTTTTTCTGTCCCTTTTATGTTCTCTTTGGGTTACTGAGGTTGCCACTCAGAAGACTGACTTAGTAATCACTCACCCTTAACCCTAGCATTGCACCATGGGTTGGTCACACACTCTAAAGCCAGCTGCCTCTGCAGAGCCCCATCTGTGATTCCCTGAGGCTTGGGGTGTGGTGGGCATCCAGACTTGAGCCCTAGCAGAGGGCTAGGAAAGGGAGGCAGATAATGAAGAGCCAGAAGTGAGGCAGAAGTGTGTGAAGCAGTAAATGCTCTGGATGTGGGGCTCGTGACCTAAGGGTCAGTACATGATGCCTGGAGGGCTTCCGGGTGCAACAGCCTCCTGCTGAGGATTTTCACAGAGAGGAAGAAAACGGTCAAGTGTGGCAGGGAAGAGACTAGGAGTGCACCTGCTCCTCTTTGGGCCCGGGACTCCAGGGTTAGGGGAGAGAAATTCCCTTTGCTTCTGTAGGGAAGTGACGTCCCTAGGTGAGCCCTGACTCAGTGAGAGCAAGAAGGGAAGTGAAGATGTGGGAGGACCATGTCTCGGGGTGACTTTCCGGGGTCGGAAAGTAGAAGAAGACAGAGCAGGGAGTGTTGAGCTCTCAGAGGAATTCGGGTGTGGAAGGAGGGAAACACACAGTAAGCAGCGAAAGAGCATACTCACACTGTCCTCTTCTCAAGACAGACGTGGAGCTGGAGCTGGGCATGGTGGCACACATGGAACCCCAGCACTCCAGAGGCTGAGGCAGGAGGATTATTGAGTTTGAAGCCAGCTTCGGCTACATAAGTGAGTTTAAGGACAGCCTAGACCACATAGCGAGACCTTGACAAAAAATCTAACAAAAACCCAAGGCAGATGGAGGGGTTGGAGGGAGCTGGGAATAAGTGCACAGAGCCTTAGATATCTTTTCTAACTTTGTCCCATTCATTTTTGATTTACAGATCACTAGTAATTATTAGCACTTTAGATGGACGAATCGCTGCCTTGGATGCTGAGAACCGTGGCAAGAAACAATGGGACTTGGACGTGGGATCTGGCTCGCTGGTTTCATCCAGCCTTAGCAAGCCAGAGGTAAGAACTCTCTGCTAAATGTTGTCTAGAAAACTGAGCCATAATCAACAGTTGCTGATCAGTGTGCTGATAAAACTTGGGCTCAGGGCCCAGTTGCCTGGGATTTGAGGACCCTCTGCCTCTTTGCAGCTCTAGCCCCTGGGGACAGTTACGCAGCTTTCAGTCTTTCAGCTCCCCTCCAGTAAAATAGAGTGGTTAAGAGCACCCACTTCTTAGGATTATCTTGGACCTTAATGAATTAGTCATGTAAGTGAATAACTAGGAATACTATTTGCTCTGTCAGTGTAGCATGTCACCTGATCTACAACATGATCATCACTTTGTTATCACATGATCCCTAGAAATAATCAGGCAAATATACACTGAGTTTTACTAGAGATTCAAGCTGCAACACACCATACATTAACATACCCTACATTGTCTCTCAAGTACATCCTAATTGTGAGCTTAGTGTACCGTGAATTTTCTTTTTCTTTTTAAATAAAGTGTTCAGGGTTTTTGTTTGTTTGTTTTGTTTTTTGTGGTACTGGGGATTGAACTCAGGACCCTGTGCTTGCCAGCCAAGCACTTATTCTACTGAGCTATCTCCTCAGCCCATGTACCGTGAATTTTCTCAGACTATAATTCTACATAAAGTTTATCTGAAGAACATTTACTTTTGCTCAGTAGTTGTGAGCTCTCGATGGTAGAGGAGAATGGGCATGGAGCCAAATGGATCTCGCTCCTGACACTGCTCAGCCCAGGCCTGAAGCCTTGGGCAGGAGGCTTAGCCTCTCAGAGCTTCAGTGCTCTCGCCAGGAATGTGGGAAAAATTGGGCAGGTGGGACTCCATGAGGGAAGGGCGGAGGACAGCTTATTCTCCTCACCAGTAGTCTTGGCTCTGATACATTAAGTCTCCTTTTTTAGAACTTTACTGTATTTAAAAATTTAAAAATCAGTCCATCTTTTCACTCGTGACTGCTAAGCCTGAAGCAGTCGCTGTTCTCTACAGTGGCTCGGCCTTCTTTCCCCCACACCGATTTGTTCCTGCACTGTACTCCCTGTGATAGTCTTTTATTTCATCATCCATCTGTTCCTTTGAAAAGCCCCTTACTGGCCTTAAGTTTAGGAAAGGCGAGAGATACGAAGACTTGGGCAGTGCAGTGAGAACTGTCGGATGAGAAGGTTGTTCCGGCAGGAGAACTTCCCTGTACTTTATTTATTTATTTGTTTATTTATTCTTTTCTGTATTTTAGGAAAGGGTCTACGGGGTGTTCAGGGTCTCACTACTAGATTGGATTCTTAGTGAGCCGCCTATTTTCAGCCTCCCAAGAACTGGGATTACAGGCTCCACCACTCCCAGTCTCGATTGCTGTCTCAGTGCACACCAGGATGGGGCTGGCATGACAGGCCTGGGGGTCGAACCCCGGCCCCTGTGCCTGCAGCACCTTAATCCCCTGAGCTGTTTGGCTGGCTCTTCCCTGCGCTTTCCGTAGACACAGCCTGAGTTTTTTGCAGCAGCACCCAGGCGGGTGGGTGTGCGGGGAAGCAGCGCTGCCACAGCTCCTCAGGCAGTGTACTGAAACAGCTGCTTCTTCTTTATTTTGTGATACTGAGCTTTGAACTCAGGACCCTGCACTTGCCAGGCAAGCGCTTATTCTCCTGAGCTATCTCCCCGGCCCCTTGAAACAGCTTCTGAACATAGTGAGTTTCTGTGGGACTGGGGCTGACTAATGGGGATAGTAATGTGATTGTAAATTACTTTTAAAACTTTAAATTGGAATTCGAATTGTCTGGATAATATTCAACTGCTACTCCAGGTCAATTTTTTGGGTTTTTTTGTCTTCTGCTACAATTATGCTTGGGTTTGCATGTTTTGCTTTGTTTCTAAACTTGACAGAAAAGATGATCAGCAAAATGAGAAGATTGTAAGCTGCTTACGTCTGAGGTAATTTTTCAGTGTGTTGTAGTGGTCCAAAGCATGGATGTGTTTGCAAACCAAAACATAACACGTGAAGATATTTTGCATGGTATAACAAAGCAGAATGCAAATAGTTACTGAGTTGTAACTCAAGTGCCATTGTGTTTAAATTATAAGCAGTTAGTTACACTCATTCTCTTACAGATCATAAATATCTGACCTGTGGTTTTTGTTTTTGTTTTGTTTTGCTTTGCTTTCTGTTTGTGGTACTAGGGAGTGAAACAAGGGCCTGCATACTGAGCTATATCCCTGGCCCTTTTTTATTTTTAAAATAAAGTATTGCTAAGTTGCCCAGGCTGGGCTCAAACTTGAAATCCTCCTGCCTCAGCTTCCTAGACCCCTAGCATTATAGACAGGCACCCCCAAGCCCAGCATGTTACTGTCTCATGTGCTGTTTTCCATGATCTTGTTATGGTTTGTGTGTATTTGTCTTCCCAAAGCCTCGTACAGTCACGGGGCAGACTTCTAGAGTTTGATGAACTCATGATCCACTGGGATTATGGGTGTGAGTGCTATTCCCAGCTGGGGTGGACAGCCAGAATGCAGCATAAGGGAGACAGACTTGCTCTCTGTTGCCATTGTGGCTGCTGCTCCTCCCTTCTGCTCTGCTCTTTGCTGCCACCGTGAACTGCTGCCCTCTGCCTTGGAGCCAGCCAAGTATGGACTGAAATCTCCATTAACTGTAAGCTAAATAAATCTTTTCTTCCTTCGTTTTGGGTGTTGGGTATTTGTCCCAGCAACGAGAGAGGAATAACCTATGCATTATTTTAAGTGTCCTCTCTCCCACTGACCCCCCATCGTAGATGCTTTAGATTGAAGGCTTTGAAATGCTGACTTATAAGCACATCTAAAGTGTTACTGTGCATCTTCCTAGCAGTAAATGAGAACCTCTTTAGCTGTTTTTCATGCATTTTAATTTTCTGCTGTACCGAAATGAGATCTTGACATTGAGTCTGTGGTAACTAGATTTTACTGTTGCCTAAGTTTCTTGGGACCTCTACATTGGACACTACACTACTTTTTTTTTTTTTTTTTTTTGTACTGGGAATTGAACTCAGGACCTTACACTTACCAGGCAGGCACTTAAGTTGCTGAGCTAGCTCTTGTACAAATTTATTTATTTATTTAGTTAGTTAGTTAGTTAGTTAGTTAGTTACCAGGGCTGGTACTCTGGACCTTGGGCTTGTCAGGCAGCGTTTATGCTGCTGAGCTGTATCCCTGGCCCTTCTAACATTTTAGAATATTAACAAAAAAATTGAGCCAGGCATGGAAGCACATGCCTGTAATCCCAGCACTCTGGAGGGTGAGGCAGGAGGATTGCCAAGAGTTTTATGGCCAGGATGAACTACCTAGTAAGACCCTATCTATAAATAAATAAATAGAAAGAAAAAATAAATGAAGCTTGTTACCATCACTGGGGATCCTATCTGAAGCCTGTGTGTTTGCTGTGTGTGCGCGTACGCATGTGCCCGTGCATGTGGGTGCTTGCCTGGGATGGAGTGCAGGCCTTGCCCGCGCAAAGCGGAGGCTCTGACTCTGCAGCTCATCCTCCTGGAAGGTCTGTGCACGCTGGGGAGCCGGCGAGCTCACACTGAAAGGTAGACATTTCCAAACCTTTAATTTTCACTTGAAACTTTAATTTTATCCTACAGATGGTCAGTTGATTTCTTTGAAGTGAGAAGTCCACTTTGTTGACTTTTTAGCAAATGTCTGGCTCATAACCGAGTCTCCTAAGTGTAGTTTTTCTCCGTTGATTTTTAAATAAAAATGGAGCCTGGGGAACAAAACAGCTAGTTCAGCTCCCATGAGCCCCATGGTGCTTTTGCTCAAGGAGTGCGTCTATTTATACTTTTGATTAATCCTAAAGAATGACAGAAAGTACAGACTCAGTAATAGAGCTAATCGTGTTTGCTGCCTCATCAGGACCTAAGTGGAGTGGTCCACTTTTGCTTCTTGTTGCGAGTGAACGACAGTGAACACAGCACCTTCTGCTTTGGTGCGCAGTGCATGTGCGGGAGCCAGCCCCACTCTTCGCACATCCGTGCAAGTGGAGCGGAGCATGCTGCTCAGGAACGTCTCATTATGCAAACTGCTTGACCTTCCGTGGTCCTCAGAGAGTCCGCAGGCCACACTTGGAGAATTGCTCATCTAGGACGTAATAGAAATGCCATTTGCGAGATGAAGGACATATTAGCAGGAAGAGGGGACTGCGCGGAGCGTCTGTGGCAACTCCTCAGCAAGGGTCTGGACGTTATGTTCAGGAGTGGGGCAGAATACCACGAAACAAAGGTCAGGAGCCACCGTTTCCAGGAGCCACCGTTGCTGCTGTACCGGGCTGGACACGTGGAGTAGGAGACTCTAAGTGCGTCTCCCGCCGGCTGCTGTGCAGGCAGCTTCCTAGATTCATGGTGCAGCGGTACCCTGCCCACAAACTTAATTCTTCCCGAGAGTCTGGCCACAGACTGAATTAGAGGGGAACTGAATCCCATTTCCCCGTAAGGTCCACCTTGATCCTAACCACTGACTGCTTCCGTCCTCCTGGAGAGGGAGCTGGAGTTGGGAGCTTCGCTGCTCGTGCGTTCCCGTGAGGTTGCTGTGTGAGCCCACTGACCCTTCAGAGCTTCATCTTCTGTGTAAAATAATGGGGTTGGGCTAGCTCTGGATGTTCTGACTTCAGGATCAGATACAATCAAGTAGGTGCTGAAAGACCCAAGTTAGCTAGAGACATTTTTGAATTTCTCCTTTTACTACATTCAAGGATTTTTTAAAAACACACCTGTCTTCATCATAGATGATTGCTAGGTGCATACTTGTTGCCTCCTGGCTTGCTGCGATGTTGTCCTTAGCCTCCTCTGATCCAGAAGTATTTTATGTTGCTTCAGTGGTGTTCTGATTGTGTCAGTAAAAATTGTTTTTTTTTTTTTTAATCTGAAGACTTTTCTTTCTTTCTTTATTTTTTTTTTGTGGCAGAACGGGGGATTGAACTCAGGACCTTGTGCTTGCCAGACAAGCGCTTATTCTACTGAGCTATCTCCCCGGCCCCCCTTTTCTTTATTCTTGAACAGGAATCTTAAGTCTTCTATGGGCTCCCGGAAGTATTCAGATTGTTTGCTTTCAGTGACAGTTTCTAGTTCCCAGAGTTTGAGTCTGGTGTGGTATATCCAAGAGTCCTGGCCTATGGTCTTGACAGCTGGAGCAGTTGACAGGATCACTGTGTATGGTCCCTCCCAAGTAGGTCATGTGCAGAAAAATATTAAATGGCTTTTTCTCAGCATATATGGATCAAATGTCTTCCAGTGCTTAATGATGCACTCTAAAGGGGTAAGTGACTTTGACTGTGAGATTCCCATATCTCGGTCCAGTGATCTTGGTGGATGACCTCCAAATGATACAGGGAGAAAAACTGATCTTGGGTGGGTGACCTCTAAACCATATACGGAACCTCCAAATGACATAGGGAAAAACGATCTCTTGACCTGACCTGAAAGAGTTTGTGTTCTCTAAAACCAAAGAATGAATTTTAGGAACAAACAGAGGTTATGAGCAGAATATATTTATTGAGAGAAAGAAAGCTCCTGTCCAAGAGAGGGACAGGAGGGGGGCCCCCGAGCGGTTAGTTCCCCCAAAAATTGTTGTTAAAAAAGGGGCATTGACAGTTCCATAAGAACGGTGTTTTGCATCGTATTTAGAATGAATTGCGGGCTGGGGAGATGGCTCGGTGGTCTAACGCACCTACTTAGAACAAGCTTAGCAAAGCACAGGGACCACGGTTCAA
>NW_004524738.1:932058-938179 GCF_000260255.1 Octodon degus
CACACACACACACACACACACACACACACACAAATAAAAATATAAAAAAATAAAATAAAAAGAATTTATATATAAAAATACAATTTACAACATTTATAATATTGTATAATGTTAATTTGTATACATAATGTCATTTGTAGCAAATGAATACCTTTACTTTTCTCCTTATTTAGAGATACCATATATTTATTTTTGTTTTGTTTCTCTATTAAAATGCCTTTTTTCCTCCTGAGAAGAGCAGTTTTCTGGGCATGTTGATGGATAGGTAGGCTGAGGCAGGAAGATTACCTCAAGTTCAAGGCCAGCCTGTGCTGCAGAGGGAGACCCTGTCTCAAAAAGCAAAAAACAAAAACAAAACAAAAAAAGAGCATACAACTCTTCTGTAAGTCTATACTTAGAACTTGGGGTTTTGTTTTATTTGAGGGCTGCTCCTCCCCACGGGACAGGAGGGACTGGATTCTCAGAGCTGGTACTGCCTTGGAAAGGGGCGTGGCTGGGAAGGGCTGCGCCTCTTCCGGTCGCTGCTTTATTAGGGAAGCAGCTGCAGCACCTTCAAGGGTCTCTAACGTGTCCCGAGAGCCCCCCAAACCCACTCACCTTGCTTTGTACACTCAGTAGTGCACATTGGCGCTGTCTGTGTCGTTTAAATTGGCGGTTTATTTTGAAGTGACTGTCGGCTGTGTGCAGCCAGTATTTAAATAATTGCTTTGTTTAATTGCTTTTCTTTTAATTATTGAAATGAAACAGTCCCTTAGCATGGCTGAAAACAGTGCTGTGAGCCAAACTAATTTATTCTAGCTTGCGTGCTGCCAGATGAGACGCCGGCCGGTGTGACCGTTATTTAGGAAGGGGTCTCTTCTTTCCTTCCCTCCTTCCTCTCTCGCCCTCTTCACTCCCTCCCTGTTTCTCTCTTCTTTCTTCCTCTCTCTCCCTCCCCCGCTCCCTCCCCACCCCCAACTGTCTATTAGTCTAGGTGAGGGCAGGCAGCATTGTTTCATTCATTATGAAAAAGCTAGTCTGCTAGGTTTTTTTTGGAGAATTTTGTAAGTTGGCCAAATTAAGGAAAGGATATTAAACATTTATTGTCTACTTGGGTATTTTTTGTTCTTAGATTAAGTCATTCACAGTCTTTGAAGATAATAAATCATTTTAGGTTTTAAGATTTTTCTGTTTCCTCTTAAATGCGTCATTTGGAGTGAGTTCTTACTAATAACTAAATCTTCAGTAAGATCTTTCTTTTAGATTTTTATTTTACACAAAAAGAAGCCAAAAACCAGGTTTCTAAAACAATGTGATAGGAGGGTACAGTGCTTAATACATGCATACTGTTGTCTTTAAGTTAAAGTATGAGATACTAGCATTTAATAGTACAAACCTCTCTTTTCAGTGAACTGAAATTAGTAGTAGAACTATTTCAAAATACCTTTTGTGTGTGTTTGTGTGTGTGTGTGTGATATATATATATATATATATATATATATATTCTTTCTTTTGCTTTTCCCTTCCTTCATTTTTTCCACTCTCCTACATCAGTTTCTCTTTCGTTCTGAAGTTTCTTCCCGTAAAACAGTATCTGTTGCTATTTTGGATCACATTTATACTCTTACAGCTTCTCATACTAGGGAGACAATACAGTGTTTGCACATCTGCGTCAGGTTTGCTTCCCTTAGGAGTATGGACTCAAGTTGCATCCACTTACCTCCAGAAGCCTCCGTTTTCTCCCTCTTAATAGATGAGTGGTATTCCAGTGTATAAAAATACATCTTTTGTATCTGTTCCTTGGGAGATGGGCGTTTGGGTTGTTTCCAAGATTTGGCTATTACACATTGTGCTGCTGTAAACTTGGGTGCCTGTATATCTCTGTGGTACAGTGTTCTTAATTCTTCTGGAAAGATACCCAGAAGGGGAATAGCTGGGTCTAGTGGACCTCCAATCCTAGTTTTTTTTGAGGAGTCTGCACACTGATTTCCACAGTGGTTGTAATAGTCTACATTCCCACCAACTCACCTGCACTCACCTCCTACCAGGGGAGAATCCCTCCAGCATTTGTTATTGGTTGATTTCTTGATAATAGCTTTTCTGGGGTGAGATGGAATCGCAGTGTTGTTATAATTTTCATCTTTCCAGTGATATTGAGTATTTTTTCATATATTTATCTGCTGTGCAAAGTGTGTATTTTGATTCCTTAGCATTTACTTAAGCATGTTCTACAGGTTAGTATGTGGTTTATTTTGCAGAATATCCTGTGTGCAGCTGAGATGAATGTGTATTCTGATGTTGGGTGGAACACGCTGTAAACATCTACTAAGTCTATTTGTTCAAAAGTTTGGTTCAGTTCTATTATTTTATTGTTTTGTTTTTTTTTTGTCTAGTTATCTGTCTTTTTATGACACTGGGGTATTGGAATCCTCCAGTACAATTGTGTTAGTGCTTACTTGATTTTTCATTTTCATATTTATTTTATCTTTTTTTTTTTTGTATTTTTAGGGAAGGGTGTTCAGGGTGTCACTACTAGATTGATCGGAGTGGTAGTGATCCACCTGTTTATAGCCTCCCAAGAGCTGGGATTATAGGCATGCGCCACCACGCCCAGTCTCAATTGCCATTTCAGTGTGCCCTTGGGGCAGGGCCGGCATGGCAGGCCTAAACATCTAACTTCCAAGCTTTTTTTTTTTTTTTGCAGAACCTGGGATTGAACTAAGACCCTTGCTCTTACCAGGGAAGCACTTATTCTGCTGAGCCATCTCCCCAGCTCCTAACCCCCAAGCTTTAATCCACCAAGCTATTTGTCTGGCCCTAAAGTTGAGAAGGAGTTTTTTTATTGTTGTTTTGTTTTGTTTGTTTCTTTTTTTTTTGTTTTTGGCTGACTCAGGCTGCTATAAGGGCGGGTCCAATAAGGCAGGTGGAGGTGGGGATTGAACTGCTGTATCCTGCGCCTGACTGCATTTGCATGAGCAGGTACTTATATTTGTTTTATATAATGGGTTATACTGGTGTTTGTTGCATATATATACATTTATGATCGTTATCTCTTCCTCCTGGATCGTTCCATTTAACAAGGAGTTAGTAAACTTCTTTGTCTTTCTTAATCAGTCTTGGCTTGAAATTCACTTTGTCTGCAAATAAAGTACCTCTGCCTTTTTTCTGGGTTCCTGTCACATGAAGTATTGTTTTCTATCCTTTGAATTTTAGTCTCTGAATTTCTTTTTGAATTAAACGTGTTTCTTATATGTAGCATACTGTTGGATTTTACTTCTTGATCCATTCTGCCAGTTGATGTCTTTTGATTGGTGAGTTGAGACCATTGATGGTTATAATTGATATGTATTGACTTATTCTTGTCATGTTATTATCCTGTCATTGGTTCCGTCTCTTTAATTGTTTACTTTGCCTGGTAGATTCCTTCTTTTGGGATTTGTGGAGTCGTAGTCTTCTTATTATCTCTTTCTAGAAAGTTCTTCAAAACATTTTGCCCTGCTGGTTTGGTCATCATAAACTTTCTGTATGTTCTTTGTCATGAGAATAGCTCTACATCAGTTCTGAAATAGTTTTGTGGGGTACATCAGTCTGGGTTGAAGGTTGTTTTCCTTTAGAACTTGAAGTATTCACTCCAAGTTCTCCTTGACTTGAGGGTTTGTGCTGTGAGAAATGAGCTGTGACTCTAATGGGCTTTCCTTTGTAGGTTATTTGTTTCTTTTCCCTAACAGCTTTTAAGATTCTGTTTTTTGTGTTGAATTTCTGGAATCTTGACTGTGATATACTGGCTGTAGATACTTTTCTTTCTTTTTTTTTTTTTTTAATTGTGGCTAATTGCATTTCTACATGCCTCACTTATTTGTACGCCAAATTCTTTCTCTTCTGGAAAAGTATTCTGCCATGACATCTGTGAGCAATCCTTTAATGTCATTTATGCCATCCCGTGCTTTTTCGTTGACTCCAATTAATCTTAAGCTATTCTTCTTTGCGTCATCTAGCAGCTGTTCAATGATTTCTCATGATCTCTTGCTACTTCTATGAAATCTTTCTTTTCACGATCACTAGGGTCAAGTATATCTTCTGTATCTGAGATCCTGTCCACATATTGGCTTAATCTGCTGCAAATGCTTTCGGTGGAATTTATGTTCTCCTGGCTACATGCTTCAGCCTGCCTCATGCATTCCATTTCTTTACTCTGCTGAGCATATGTGGCTTCCATAATTTTCTTAAGCTCCTCTATCTTCTTGTCTGCAGCTGCTCTCCCATCACTAAGCACAGTTGTTGGTATGGACACCATCTCTGTAGTTATCTGAAAGATTGGATTTTTTTTCTATAGCCTTATTTAATTGCTTTGCTGGTACCACTTCAGAGAGGCCAGGTGGGTGGCTTTTGAATTGTCCCACCTCATTGCCCCCTGGGTTGGCCTTTGGTGATATTTGGGATTGCATCTTATTTAAATGTCTCCTCAGGTTTTGTTGTTGTTGTTGTTGTTTTGGTGGGGGGGTACCGGGAATCAAACTCACAACATTTTGCTTGCCAGGCAGGCACTGTGCCACTGAGCTATATCACCAGCCTATCATTTATCATTTCTCTGTCTCTCTGTCTCTGTCTCTGTCTCTGTCTCTGTCTCTCTGTCTCTGTCTCTGTCTCTCTGTCTCTCTGTGTCTCTGTCCCTGTCTCTCTGTCTCTCTCTGTCTCTGACTCTCTCTGTCTCTCTCTCTCTCTCCCACCCTTTTAGTTTACTTCCTGGAGTGATGTTTATAGCAGCTGTTTAGAACAATTACATCACTTTTTGCTATAATGGTACCAGTAACAATAACATAAAATGCAGGCTAGAAAATGACAAACAATTAAGTATTAATTTGCCACCTTTAACCTTATGAACTAGATTTGTGATTATGTAACAAAGTCTAAAACAGACCAGAACATTGTGTGTAATATACAAGTCTTTACTGTGTTTGTTTTGCCTTTGGGTTAAAATTTAAAATGGGTTAGGGGAAAAATAGAGAAGTAGAAGAGGAGATTAGAAGGCTGGAGGACAGAGGGGGATCATGCTAACTTTGGTGCAGAAGGTTGGAAGAAGAGGAAGAGAGATAAGAAGAGGAATTGAATAGAACCATGACCACAAGAGGCCAGACACCACATTCAGACTTACATAAATACAAGTTCAAACAATGAAGGAGAAAGAAAAGAATAGATCAGTACAGTAAAAGCAAAATTACTGCTACTCAGAAATAAAAAAAAACAATACCAAGAGATAGAGGAAAACAAAAAGCCCACTTCCACGTTTGTCTCTGCTGCCACTGGTGAGCCATGTAGGATGCAGCCTCCCAGTCTGAGCTCATTTGTCCCGGAGCCCAGGAGTCTTGTCCTTTGGAGGCTTGCAGGCATTGGGCCTGAGCCCTCTGGGAGCTGCTGCGTGCAGCTGCCCTGAGTTCTAAGTGCTGTGGGGCTCTTTCCAAGTGGTACCCCTGCCCATGGCTGTCCTGTGCGGGTGGCCAGCCCTCGACACTCGCCAGCAGGAGTGCAGCCCTTCCGTCTGCTGCTCCCCTCTGCTGCTGGGCATACACGTTATCCCAGCCCTCCTCGGGGGGCTGAGGGAGGAGAATCACTGCAAGTTCGGGGCCAATGTGGGCTACATAACGGGTGCCAGGCCGCCCTGAGGTGCATAGCAAGACCCTGCCTCACAAAGCAAAACAAAATATAGTAAGGGGCTTTTTACTGTTAGCAGTAGTGTTTCCAGGGAACTAAAAGGAGCAATGGGATCATTCAACAATATTGGAGCATCTATTTTTGTTAGTTACCAATATTTCTGACATCTAACAGTGCAGTTGTTTATTTTGATTAAGTTACTGTTCTATGTTCCATGTATAGTATGTGATATATAGTATATCATTTTTGAAGAGTTAAAGTATATTTTTTAAAATGCTGGTCAACTTTTTCCGTAATGGGTTTGCTGTGAGAGCACAGGTATAGTGAAAACCACCACTAAATCAAAACCAACATGGGAAAGGAGAAGACTCACATTAATATCATCCTCATCGGACACGTGGACCCCGGCAAGTCCACCACCACCGGCCATCTGATCTACAAATGCGGTGGCATCAACAAAAGAACCATTGAAAAATTTGAGAAGAAGGCTGCT
>NW_004524738.1:938279-939964 GCF_000260255.1 Octodon degus
AAATGCTGGTCAACTTTTTCCGTAATGGGTTTGCTGTGAGAGCACAGGTATAGTGAAAACCACCACTAAATCAAAACCAACATGGGAAAGGAGAAGACTCACATTAATATCATCCTCATCGGACACGTGGACCCCGGCAAGTCCACCACCACCGGCCATCTGATCTACAAATGCGGTGGCATCAACAAAAGAACCATTGAAAAATTTGAGAAGAAGGCTGCTGAGATGGAAAAGGGTTCCTTCAAGTACGCCGGGGTCGTGGACAAGCTGAAAGCCGAGCGTGAGCGTAGTATCACCATTGACATCTCCCTGTGGAAATTCAAGACCAGCAAGTATTATGTGACCATCATCGATGCCCCTGGACACAGAGACTTCATCAAAAACAGGATTACAGGCACATCGCAGGCTGACTGTGCTGTCCTGATTGTTGCTGCTGGTATTGGTGAATTCAAAGCTGGTATGCCCTTCTGGCTTATACACTGGTGTGAAACAACTAATTGTTGGCTTAACAAAATGGATTCCATGGAGCCACCCTATATCCAGAAGAGATAACTAGGAAATCTTTTTTTTTTTTTTTTTTTTTTGCAGAACCGGGGGATTGAACTCAGGCCCTTGAGCTTTCGAGGCAAGCACTTATTCTACTAAGCCATCTCCCTGGCCCCAGTATGAGGAAATTATTAAGGAAGTTACCACCTACATTAAAAAAATGGGCTACGTCACTGACATGTAGCTTTTGTGGCAATTTCTGGTTGAAATGGTGACCACATGCTGGAGCCAAGTGCTAACATGTCTTGGTTCAAAGGATGGAAGGTCACTCGTAAAGATGGCAATGCCAGCGGAACCACACTGCTTGAAGCTTTGGAATGCATCCTTCCACCCACTCACCCAGCTGACAAACCTTTGCGGCTGCCTCTCCAGGATGTCTACAAAATCGGTGGAATTGGCATTGTCCCTGTGGGCCGAGTGGAGACTGGTGTTCTCCAACCCAGCATGGTGGTCACCTTTGCTCCAGTCAATGTCGCAACTGAAGTCAAGTCTGTTGAAATGCACCATGAAGCTTTGAGTGAAACTCTTCCTGGGGACAATGTGGGCTTTAACGTCAAGAATGTGTCTGTCAAAGATGTCTGGCATGGCAGTGTGGCTGGTCACAGCAAAAAAGACCCACAGTGGAAGCAGCTGGTTTCACTGCTCAGGTGATTATCCTGAGCCATCCCAGCCAGATCAGTGCTGGCTATGCCCCTGTCCTGGGTTGTCACACAGCTCTCATTGCTTGCAAGTTTGCTGAGCTGAAAGAAAAGATTGACTGCCAGTCAATAAGAAGCTGGAAAATGGGCCCAAGTTTTTAAAATCTGGTGATGCTGCCATTGTTGACATAGTTGCTCTAGGCAAGCCCATGTGTGTCAAGAGCTTCTCTGACTACCCACCTCTGGGTCATTTTGCTATTCACGACATGAGACAGTTTCTGTGGGTATCATCAAAGCTGTGGACAGGGCCGGAGAGAGGGCTCAGTAGGATAAGCGCTTGACTGGCAAATGCAAGGATCTGAGTTCAATCCCCAGTTCTGCCAAAAAAAAAAAAAGCTGTGGGCAAGATGGCTGCTGGAGCTGGCAAGGTCACCAAGTCTGCCCAGAAAGCTCAGAAGGCTAAATGAATATTGTCCCTGACATCTGCCACCCCAGTCTTAG
>NW_004524738.1:940949-942186 GCF_000260255.1 Octodon degus
TTGATATAGGGTCTCATTATGCAGTTTGGGCTGGCCCTGTGCTCATTCTTGTAACCCCCAGGGTGGTCTCCAACTCCTGTCTCAGCCCCTCCAGCCCCTGTGTCAGCCTCTCCAGCGCTGGGATTATAAGCATGCACCGCCACACCTGGTCCTGGCTGGCATGGCATGCAGTATGGCGTATGGTACCGGGGACTGAATCCAGGTCCTCGCACTTGCCAGGGAGGCGCTTAGACCACCGAGCTATCTGCCTGGCCCCGTTTTTGAAATTTTGTGTTAATGGAGTATAGTTTTGGAGTTTTTTTGTTTCCTGGTAGAACATAAGACTTACAAATTATAGTGGTTTTGCATTTCTGCATTTAAACTTTATCTTTTTAAAAATGTAAGTGCATACATAAGTGCTTCAGCATACGCACGTGTATTACTTTTTGTGGGTGTGGCCGGCCCTGGGGTGGGGCTAGCACAGCATGTGGTGCCAGGGATTGAACCCAGGTCCCTGAACTTGCCTAAGCTTGCCTGAGCAGGCCCTTTAGACCACTGCGCTATCTCACTGGCCTCCAATATGTATCACATTAGAAGTTGAAAATAAGCAGCCCACATCATTACCCCTGCATAAAGTCTAGTTCGATTAGCACTTCATTGTTTATAAAGTGATATCAAATCTGTTTTTACTCAATCATTAAAATATTAACCTATTTTTCAGAAAATAAAGTTAGGATTCCAAACAGTTTAGAGATTTATCTGATGTAGTAAGGCCAAGACTGAACCCGGATCATCATGCTTGTGCCTTTCTCTGTCCCCACAGTTTCATAGGTTTTAAGATACCTCAATATAGTGCATTTCATTTTCTGGAGTGTAATCTTCATAGCCTTATCAGCGCTGGCTACTCAGATGTTGTGTCTGCGGACACCTACCGTGCTGCTCAGCAGATCCTGAGCGCTTAGCTGCCTGTTACACAGCCCCGGTGTGCCGGGCACAGGCACCCCATCTTAATGTACCCCATATCCAAATGGTCGTTGTGTTGGGGGGCATTCAGGGGTCAGTGCTGGGTAGAACAGTGCCCAGGACTGATGTGATCCCTGCCCGCAGGAAGCTTACTATTTTAGTATATAAGCTGCCAAGCACTCAGGAAGCGTAGCCCTGTGTGTGCCAGTTAGGGAGACAGATACAAAGCAGTGACAGCATACGTATATGGCTGGGTGTGGTAACTGCCCCAGGGCAGGGCAGAGCCCTGAGTGAC
>NW_004524738.1:943076-955034 GCF_000260255.1 Octodon degus
CAAACTGCTAAAATCTAACATTTTTAAACAATAACGGGGAGGGGGCACTGAGGGGCACATTGGCTTTCGTGGGATTTTTATGGATATTTCTGCTTTTCTTTACGCCTCTCCACAATTTTTTTTTATCAGTACATTTTAGATGCATAATGATAACATTCATTATAAGGAATTTGTACCTGTAGAGGATGTATCTTCTACTACTTGATGTGAATATAAACACACCATATTTGCCGGGTGTGCCATGCCGGTCCCACCCCTGGGGAACACTGAGATGGTGATTGAGACTGGGCGCGGTGGTGGCCCAGCACTTGGGAGGCTGTTAACAGGAGGGTTACTTCAAGTATCCCTGTAGTGAATTCATTTTTTTTTTTTTTTTTTGGAACTGGGGATTGAACTCAGGCCCTTGCGCTTGCCAGGGAAGTGCTTATTCCACTGAGCCATCTCTCCAGCCCCCTAAATGCATTTTTTAAAAAAGAAAATGGCCATTAAGGACAAGCTGATTATAAGACAAAAGCCTCACTAAGATGACCCCTTGATTCATTAGTCTCAGTGGAGGCCACCCAGCCAAAGAGACTCCACGCAGCCAGCCAGCGGAAGAGACTGTCAGAAGGTATTTGCATTTGACTGTGAAGGAGCTGGGGAGCTGGCAGAGAAGTAGGAAAAAGTCTATTGAATGCCCACCGAAGCACAAACAAGAATCAGGACCATTTAAAACAGTTGTAGAGGGGCTGGTAAGATGGCTCAGTGGTCTAAAGCACCTACTTAGAACAAGCTTAGCAAAGCACAGGGACCGCAGTTCAATCCCCCAGCACCATATGCCAGCCAGCCCCGCCCCCTGGTGGGCTGAGATGGCCACACACACACACACACACACACACACAAATAATGCAGTTGTAGAGAGTGATTATGAGAATCAAGTGAAATAATGTGGGAAACTTCGTGAAATAGTCACGTGTTAATTTTTATTCCAGGGTCCACAGCAAGTGAGCAGCACAGTCAGAAAGACCCAGGGAGCAGGGCTGGGTGAGGTGGAGCAGCGCTGGGTGAGGTGTACCTGGCACCCCAGGGAGAGGCTTTCATTTCATTTGAGGGTGCCTATTGGCAGCCACCCCAGTTTGCAGAAAGCCAGAGTGGCTGGGAAAGGAGTGTTCAAGGGAGAGGGGGCTTCCAGGGAGAGAGAGCCAGCAGTTCAGTGCTTTAAATGCAGTACTGTTGGTGTACTTTACACCTTCCTGGTGTTAGAGAGTTTTACCTTTGTATTAATAGTTCCTCAGGATCATGCTGGGAGCGTTGGTTTCTGCACTGTCCTGGAGATGGCCTTGGGTAGGAGCGCATGGATGCGCACCCTTGTGGGACCTGTCCTAGGGTAACCGGTGGCGCTTCCTCTCCTCCTGGAGAGAGTCTCTCCTTTCTTCCCTTGGTGAGTCTGCGTCTTGTCACACTCTTCCTTCCCCTTTGTTCTTTTCCACTTTTCCTGCTTCTTAGCTTGTACCTGGAACCTGGCTTCTGTAACTCCCAGTGCTGTGCGTTTCCTCTCTCTCGTTCCTGGCTTGGAGTGCTAAGCTTCAGAGCCACTTTCAGTTTTCAGTCTTACTGCACCCAGGATTCTCCCATATACAGTTTTGGAGATCTAAGAGTGGCTAGTGTGAATCACTAATTCACACAGTACTTGTGCGCACAAATCTGGCTTCTCAAGCACAGTGGGAAACCATCTCCATAGAAGAATTCCAGCTAGTAAATTCAGAATGGTGGAACTAGAAGTCACTATTTCACTTGATTGTATAGTGAATTGTCCGTCAATACTAAGATGGTGGAAAGTTGACGAAAAACTTAGTTGTTTTCATTTTGTTTTGTACTTTGAAACAGGGTCTCACTGCGCAGTTCAGGCTGACCTTGAACTTGCAGTGATTCTCCTGCCTCAGCCTTCTGGGTGCTAGGATTCAGGCATGCATGAGCATGCCTGGCTTGGGATGTTGTTTTTTTTTTGCAGAACCGGGGATTGAACTCAGACCCTTGTGCTTGCTAGGGAAGCGCTTATTCCACTGAGCCATCTCCCCAGCCCCTTGGGACGGTTTTTGAGTGGAAGGATTGGGCTGACTTCCCTGAACGCACTAATTGACAATAACATTAAAAGTGGGACAGGTAGGGGGGCCTGGCCTAGCTCAGTCCTTTGAGTGGCTGCTTCCACAAAGCTGTCAGCCTCAGGTTGCTGGAGTTCGAACCCCACAACTCTCCCGCTGGCCAAAAGTGCCCTGAAGGCATTCGAGGAACCAAAAAAAAAAAAGTGGGACAGGGGCCAAGGAGGTAGCTTAGTAGAATAAACTCAGAATAAGGTCCTGAGTTCAATCCCTGGTACCACAAAAAATAAATAAATAAATAAAATAAATAATAATAATAAAATAAAAGTGGGACAGCCAAGTACTGTGCTGTATACTGTGATATAGCACAGGGGTCACCAAACTTGCTGTAAAGGCTTTGATAGTAAACACCTTAGGCTTTGCAGGCCATGGGTCTGTTACAACTACTCTGCAGTCTTAGCTGGAAGGTAGTTATAGATAATAGGCAAATGAATGGGTATGTGGCTGTGTTTCAGTAAAAGTTTTTGCCAAACAGTGATCAGCCATGGATTTGGCAGCAGACCCCTCATGTAATAGGAAATGTACAGCACCAGCTATGAGGTATCCGTGCCCAAAACGAAGCTGAACTCACATCAGCTCAAAGTTCTTTGTCTTATCATACTTTTCAGAAAATACAAAATAAAATAAAATAAAAAAAAAGAGGGAAAGAAAATACAAAGGAACAAGTTAAATGACATGAAGAAGCAAGTTAAATGACAGCTCCATCCTGCGTGGGACATTCTATATGACAGTCTTGTTTCTCAAGTAAATCAGTGCATGAAAACTGAGGTGGAAGGGGCCTTACTGAGGGATAAAATGTAGACTTAGAATTCATTGTAAAGTTGATCTTTGAGACAATCAGATACATGGGGGCCAGGGAGATGGCTCAGCAGAATAAGCGCTTCCCTGGCAAGCGCAAGGGCCTGAGTTCAATCCCCGGTTCTGGAAAAACAAAAAATTAGAGACAATCAGGGGCATTTGAATATTAAATGCTTTTACTCTAATATGCAAGTGTATTGTAGTAGGTGAGTAGAGGTAGATGAGTGGCCAAATGTTGCTAATTATTGAAGGTAGATGATAGAAACTTGGGGATTACTGTACTGGTCGCTACATTTTCCTTCTCTGGCATTGTTCATAGTAAGTTAAGTGTACTCCCTCCCGAAAGTGTGTGGATGCATACATGTGGGGGGTAGTTGCATTAGGAAACATAAGGAAGAGCTGAATGAAAAATAGTTTATACAGGTGGAGGGATGTGGGGTTTTATTGCTGAGGGTATTCATTTTAGTAGTGGTCCATCCTTTGTTTTCTCAACTGAAATTCCTCTATCATTGTTTTCACACTGTAATTTCAAGTACCAGTCCCTGATGGCATGTGGCACGGGTCTTCATTATGCCACTTAAATTTGTTCAGAACAGAAATCTAATTACTTTACTGAACTGCTGGGTGATTGCACAAAGACCCTAGATGTAGGTGCTAAGTCTGCTGGCCAGTGTGACAGACCCTTTATTTTAAAATTACGTATAGCGCAAAGCAAACAGAGGAAATATATACAGAATAACAAGAACTTCTACTTTTTTAAATGACTTAAGGGAAAAGCAGGTCCCATGATTAGTTTGAGATGCAGAGCAGCGAGTTGGAACAAATAGCTGCGTCTGTGGACACATCGGTGGAATGCGAAGAGGCGTCACCATAACCTACATTTGCCTCTGCCGAGAGACTTGCAGCTGACTGCATGACTCATTCCTTTGCTGAGGGGTGAGGTAATGCGAGGGTGATGTCATCTCTACCTGAGCCGCATGCATAGAGCTGGCTTCTCGGGCTCTCAAGGAAAAACACCATCTGCTTTCACACAGCAGCCGGAAAGAGTTTTCAAAGATCGGTGCAAAGGTCAGCAGCCCTCCGATGACTCATCCGCAGCCAATTAGTGAAGAGCAGCTGTTTAAAAGTGAACTTTGAAAATCATAATCCAGAAATATGGCCTGACGGTTCAGTAGTGGCTCATAGCTCCTCTCTGTTGTTTTGCGTTTACACGTACTCTGTTAATGCTGTTCAAGACTTAAAACACAGCTGTTTTCTCAGTGTGATCAGTCATATCAAACCTTCTTGACTGTTCAGACTGTATTCTTTCACGGTTCTGAAGATTCGATCCAGGGCTTGAACTCCTTAGTCTTCCCCCCTCCACAAGGCATTTTTATTTTTTGATTTGAGATTGGGGTCTCACTGCTTCCCAGATAGAAGTTAAGCTCCCTCAGACCCAAGCCAGGCCCTCCTACCTCGGCCTGCCTCAGCGCTGACGACAGCCATGCACCACCATGGCCAGCCTAAACTGTATTTTTCAAATTTAAGGATTTTTCTTTGTTTATTACTGTTGTAGGTGCATAGATCATTCTCAAAGCAAAAGCGAACGTCAGTCCACATTAGTTTGGCAGTTGCTTTTCACACAGAAATTATTTACTGTTCCCTAAGGAGTTATAGCTGCTTGAGGAGAAAAATGATTTTTAATGGAAGGAGAAATGAGTCAAAATAAATAGGGTTTGCTACAGAGCCACTTTCTCTTAGTAATGTACACTTGCTTTCTCTTTATACTAAACCTAATATTACCGTTGAAGTGGTCAGAAAATTGAAATACTTTCTTTTTTTTTTTTTTAAACTTTAGCATGATTTAAAGCTAGTGTTGTAAATGTGGAAGGTAGAGATCTGTGAACTTGATTTTTAAAAGAACTGATTCAGTACTCACAATGGGAGATGATGCAGACTAAATGTTCCATGTCATTACTGTTGAATATGTTTTCTGAGACTCAAATTTGTTTTAATGACAACTTTGAGTTGCACATTCTAGAGAAAAAAGTATCAGTTTTTAAAAAATAAGCCTGTTACCTATAATCAAGAAATATAAGAAAGCTAGGAATAAATGACAATGTTAAAACTCTAGGTGATGTTCGGTGCCACCCATAACAGTGTCTACTTGAGAATTTATGAAAGATCAGAAGTTTTCCCTTAAACAGTAAGCAATATCATAGCGGTGCACACCTATACCTCAGCGCTCTGGGAAGTTTGAGCCCAGCCTTGGCAACTTGGTCATGCGTTGTCTCAAAATAAAAAATAAAATAACTGGTGCTGTAGCTCAGTGTGAAGGCTGGAGGTTCAATCCCCAGTGCTGGAAAAGAGAGAGAGGGAGAGAAGGAGAGATGGAGAGAGGGGGAGAAAGAAAGAGAGAAAATGAATTATGATGGTATGATGGCTGGACATGTCAATGCATGCCTGTAATCCCAACACGTGGGAGGCTGAGGCAGGAGGATTGCTGTGAGTTTGAGACCAGCCTGGGTGACTAAGAGAGC
The DNA here is from genome assembly GCF_000260255.1 of Octodon degus. Classification (NCBI taxonomy): domain Eukaryota; kingdom Metazoa; phylum Chordata; class Mammalia; order Rodentia; family Octodontidae; genus Octodon; species Octodon degus. The sequence continues at coordinate 948,532 of NW_004524738.1, forward strand.
ACAAAGCCAGCCTGACCTATAGGCAAGACCCTGTCTCAAAAAGATGGAAAAAACCCCAAATTATGATGAATGCATCTTCTGTTTAGTGGCATAATGTTTTACATTTAATTGTAGAGCGTCTCAAAGACTTGTGAGCTCCCCTCTTTTTTTTTTTCATTTATTTATTTATTTATTTATTGTGTGTGTGTGTGTGTGTGTGGCCAGCTCAGCCCACCAGGGGGTGGGGCTGGCTGGCATGTGGTGCTGGAGGATCGAGCATCTATCTCCAGGGGCCAAGGAGATAGCTCAGTAGAATAAATGCTTGCCTGGCAGGGGCAAGGGCCTGAGTTCAATCCCTGGTTCTGCCAAAAAAAAAAGAGAGAGAGAGAAAGAAAAAGAAAAATTCAAACTACAAGGGGTTGTAGAAATTAAACTGATGCCCAAAAAGCAGAGGGCTCCCTCATATACAGCAGGTCTGCCTACGTCTGCCTGGTCATTGCTTTGTCATTTACTGCAGCCATGGCCCTCCAGCCGCTTGTTTTTGTGAGACATTTGGCAGTAAGTTAAGTACACCCCTTGAGCATCACTCCTAAATGTGTACGCGTGAGTCCTACTGGTCAGTCTCTTGGACAACCACAGAGCAGCTAGCAGCTCCCTCAGTTTCTGTCGCGCAGCGCGTCCTGCATTTGCGCTCTGCCCGCTGCCCAAATAACCATCCTGTGTAGTCTCTACCCCACGGTGTCTGTCCCAGCACCAGCTGTTGCATTTATTTGACATATTAGCCTTTTTAAACATGGACTTTTTGAAGAACACAGTCTCTACCTTTTTATTAAAAAAAAATCTAGAAAAGGGTCAGGGAGATGGCTCAGTGGAATAAGCGCTTGCCTGGCAAGTGCAAGGGCCTGAGTTCAATTCCCGGTTCCGGGAGAAAAAAAAATCTAGAAAATTCATCATCTTGTGCTTGTGGGACACTTCTTTGTGAGTAGATTCAGATTGTGCAGTCTTGGCTGAAGTGTCAGAATTGCTGTCTGGTCCAGCCTTTACTGTGATGGTTGCAAAATGCTGCTTTTTCCAGCTCCAGGTCGTCCTTTTCCTTTTCTTACTTATTTTATTAGGTTTTATATTGCTGTGGACTCAAGCATTCCTACTTTTAAAATTCAGTACTTATTCTGGTGCTTTCGTTGTGTCAGATTTGCCTCATGGCATGCCCTGTACTTTTTGAACTCATGCTTGCTTCTTTTTTGAATAGTAAGATGCATAGTAAGATGCCTGTCTTATAACTATCTCTGTCCTGAAATCATTTCTCTAAGAAGCTGTGTTTCCTTTTGGTGAGGAATTAAAATCTGGACCTTAGGTTTGAATGTATTACTTTTAGAGCCACTGTATAAACAGAAATACATAGACATTACTAGATCTGAGAAATAACTCCTTAGGTGTACAGTGGACAGTTTTTTGAGAACATGATACTGTCTCAGCTTTAGTTACCACAAAAAAGTGGAGTATTACTGAATAGGAAGATTCCTGTTAGTAAACTTATGCTGTCAAACCTTTCTTAGATTTCAAAGCAAACACATAGGTGAAGCCCCAGTGTCCAGGGGGCGGAGAATGAGACAGACGGTGGTAGACCTGCTACCCTGAATGCTGTGTGGGTGCACACGCCTTAGGTTTGCCCCATGGGGACAAGTGAAAGGCTGGGATAGGAAGGCGCTTGGAGGTCATATTTAGGGAACTTTGAATGTCCTCCAAAGGATTTTGAGTCTTAGGATTTGGGGTCTTTAGCAAGAAGAGAGCCACTGAAGATTATGAATGGTATCGTAACAAGCTTAACTCTGAGTGTGATTAATCTGGATGATACTTAGAGCTTAGATTGAGGAAATTTCCACTTGATAATAGAGGCTGTAGTAATAGTTCACACAAGGGACAGTGGAGATGAAGTAGAATAGGACAGGAAGAAGTAAGTTAGGGCTGTGATTTTCAGTCTGCATTCCAGAACCCCAAGGGTTGGGACCCATGGAGGGGAAGGGGGAGAGTGTATGTATTAAGGAGCAGGTTGGAATTGAGTCCCTGCTCAGGAATTTTCAAGGAAGTGGGGCTTTGTTCTACTGCTGAACAACAAAAACATGTAAAGAAGTTTTTTATTTTGAAAAAGGTAAGGTCATCCTTCGTTTGGAGGTTGTTTCTATTATTTTTTAACTGTACTTCCTTAATATTCCATTTTCCCAAAGTTTTGAGCTTGGATGATTGGAATTTTGTGTCATGGAGTAAAGTGGACCAAACACTTTTTTTTTTTTTTTGGCCAGGTCAGCCCGCCCTGAGGGCAGGGCTCGTGCAGCTTGTGGTGCCGGGGATTGAACCATGGTCCCCTGTGCCTGCCTAAGCGTTCCCAAGCAGGCGCTTTAGGCAGCATGAGCTAACGTTTTTATTTTAAATGGCAAAGGTCACAAAGCCATGCACTGAGAGTCTTATGCAGGAAACAAGGAGTTCCTGGTCAGAACTCTTGGCGTCATCCTGGATGCCAGCTTTGACTCAGCCCGCCAGGGAGGCCCCTGCTGGTTTGATTCTGGCGCAGCCCTCAGCACTGCGCCAGTCCCGCTGCTGCCAGCTGATCTCACGCCTCTGGCCACCTCCCGCCACTGTCACCTGTCGGCCCGTCCACTTTCCTTGTGGCTCATTGGTCATGAGGTGTGGCTTATACTCCCCCCGAAAGCCTTTGCAGAGTCTGCTCCAGTCAGCTTGGATAACTCTCTGCTGTTGAGGTCTTCACCAGCAGAGCAGGACGCACCTGAGCTCTTCTTGACAGTCCCCTCCCCACAGACCCCGAACGTGTCCAGTCCTCTTTGCCTTGTTCTGGTTCTCTCTGTGACACTTGTCACCTGCAGTCCTCTTTCTTGTTTATTTTGTTGTCTCGACGTCAGGGCTTAAACTCCACAAGAAGGGTAGTTTTCCATTGGTTCTGCAGCTTCTCTCCTGGCCACCGCTCTCGGCGTGCCTGGTACATAGGTGGCCCTTCACAGGCGTTGTTCAGAGAAGGGAGGACAGCTGAGGACACAGATCGGTCACTGGGCCGAGTTCCCAGGCATCTGGCCTGGGGAGGGACCAGGGTCTCCAAACCTGTGTTCCTGGGATTGGAGTCTGTGACCGTAATTGGCTTGGATGAAATAGCCGCCTCCCCATATTGCATTTATTGTCTGTGAACTAGAAAATCGTCCTTAGACCCTTAATGGCTTGAAGAACTGCAGTGGTAACCTCTAGACCTCCCTGCGCTCCCACTCTGTCTCTTGGTGACTCACCTGTCACCGTGAGAGCTTGTTGGTCCTCGGCAGAATTTAAGAAAAGCGAAACAAATCTGTAGGTCCTAGAAGATCTGGACGTTGTCAGTTACTTCGCGTTGAGGGGCGCGCTGCTTCGTGCAGCGCTCGCCCAGAGGCTGGGCAGGTCGGGCCTGAGCCCCCAGCTCGCAGCTGCTGCTCCTGACGCTCTTGTGGCCCTTGTAAAAGCTGCCTTCTGTTTCAGGTATTTGGGAATAAGATGATCATTCCTTCCCTGGATGGAGATCTCTTCCAGTGGGACCGAGATCGCGAGAGCATGGAAACCGTTCCTTTCACAGTTGAATCCCTTCTTGAATCTTCTTATAAATTTGGAGATGATGTTGTTTTGGTTGGAGGCAAATCTCTCACTACCTATGGCCTCAGTGCATACAGTGGAAAGGTGGGTAAAAATGTATTTGTCTCGGGGAAATCTGAATAACTTGGGCTAGAAGAAAACTTCTTAAGCTGTATTATAAATAGTTGAAGCTTATGATTTTGTCCTCAGGGTAGCAGTTGTTTTCATAACAGAACTGGGAGGGAGAAAGAGGAAACTAAAATCTGTGTAAGATAAGAATAAACAGCAGCAGAGCCAATAATAGCAGGAGGAAGAGAATATGGCCTACTGTGTCAGGTACTTCTGTATTTTTATTTTTAAGATGAGGCCTTAAAAAAAAAAAAAAAAAAAAGATGAGGCCTTGCTGTTCAGGCTGGCCTTGGAACTCTCAGCAGTCCTCCTGCCTCAGCCTCATGAGTGCTGGGATTATAGCCATGTGCCACCTCCTCCCCCCAGCTTCAAAGAAGAACTTTTAAGTATGAAAACATTAGAAAAAGTTGGAGTTTTTCCTTTTTGTAAAATGTATTCGGTACAGGGTCTCACTATGCAGCTCAGACTCAGTGCTCCTCCTGTTTTCAGCCTCCCCAGCGCCGGGTGTCAGGAAAATCAGTGTATCTTATTTTTAATCACATATTTAAATATAGATATCACATAATGGGTTCAATATTTGAAGGAAACAGGTATTAGCTTAAATAAGTGACTTTAATGATTTAAAGAAAGAATAAGTGGGGCTGGTGAGATGGCTCAGTGGTCTAAAGCACCTACTTGGAACAAGCTTGGCGAAGCACAGGGACCGCAGTTCGATCCCCCAGCACCACATGCCGGCCACCCCGCCCCCTTTTGGGCTGAGCTGGCCACACACACATAAATGGATAGATGGATAAATAAATAAATTAAAAAAAAAAAAGAAAGAAAGAATAAGTGAGAATAAGATTTAAAGAAAGAATAAGTCCTGCATGGCATGTGGTGAGAAGTTTTGTAAAAAGCAATACCTCTGTCATGTAGAATTCTGAGGTTGCTTTTTTTTTTTTTTTTTAACTCATCTGGAATTTTTTTTTTTTCAAAGTTTTATTGATAAACAGATAGCAATGAGACAGTTTCATATCAAATCGGAAGTACGGTTTCAACAAATAATACACTGCATATATTCTTCTTAGTGGTTAATTGCTGTACAAGATGCGGACTTGTGATCCTATTTACAAACTTCATTAGAACATCATCTGGAATTTTAAAGATAATGTTAGGGTATCATAAGTGGTTCTCCATTGTTTTTTAGATGTTCCATGGAAAACCTCCAAATGAGACTAAGTCCTTAAAATCATTTCCTGAAGTCAATATTTGTAGGGTTGATGATTTTATGAGTTGACAATTTCACCAATACTTGTTTTTTTTTCATAATTTTATTGATAAACAAATAGCAATGAGACAGTTTCAAATCAAATCGCTAGGACAGTTTCAATAATGAACACAGGGCTGGAGAGATGGCTCAGTGGTCTAAAGCACCTACTTGGAACAAGCTTGGCAAAGTAGAGGGACCACGGTTCAATCCCCCAGCACCACATGCCAGCCAGCTGCGCCCCCTGGTGGGCTGAGCTGGCCAACACACACACACACACACACACACACACACACACACACACACACACTAAATAAATGTTAAAAAAAAATAACGAACACACTGCATACATTCTTCTTAGTGGTTAATTGCTGTACAAGATTCACCAATACTTCTTATTACTTGGGTACTTCTTACACATTTCTGCGACTTCCTTTTAACTTCTGAGCATTGTAGACGCGTGTGCAATGCCTCCGCTCCCCAGGACTTGCGGCCCACCCTGATTGCAATCTCTCTGTCCAGGTGAGGTACATCTGTTCCGCGTTGGGCTGTCGCCGGTGGGACAGCGACGAAATGGAAGAGGAAGAGGACATCCTGCTCCTGCAGCGCACGCAGAAGACCGTGCGAGCTGTCGGGCCTCGCAGCGGCAGCGAGAAGTGTGTATCTGGAGGGTGGCCGCCGGGTTGCTCAGGAAGGAGTACCCCGCAGACCAGACCCCGCAGGGCTGTCCTGGAGGAGGCTCTGTGAACTGTACGGGTGCCCGGAAAGGACACTGTTCTTTTAAGAGAGACGCAGGCCCTAGATTAAAATGGCTTCGAGGTTATTAAATGCTGCGCCCACCGTCTTCCATGGGCTTCAGGGTGCAGTGTCCAGGAGGTCCGCAGCCTGGTCTTAGGCTAATGGCATTTCTCATAGCAACCTCGATAGCAGCGATTCTTGGCGGAAAGCTCTTGAAACAAAGCTAATGTGTTTTCCTTAGGCTTCGGCCTGATTAACTCTGTAGTTCTATGTAGTAGGTATGTTTATAGATCACCTATTATCTCAGATTAGAATAATCATTTAGCCGGGGAGATATCTCAGTAGAATAAGCACCTGCCAGGCAAGCACAGGGTCCTGAGTTCAATCCCTGGTACCACAAAAAAAAGAATAATCACTTATTCTTTCCTTAAATCATTAAACTCACTTATTTAAGCTAATACCTGTTTCCTTCAAATATTGAACCCATTATGTGATACCTATATTTAAATATGTGATTAAAAATAAGATACACTGATTTTCTAAAACCTAACTTTTAAGTTTTATGTTGTGTGTGGGGTAAAAATAACTTTCAATCCCATCTTTATCTTTTGAAAATGAGCCAGGGGCCCGGGGAGATAGCTCAGTAGAATAAGCGCTTCCCTGGCAAGCACAAGGGACTGAGTTCAATCCCCGGTTCTGCCAAAAAAAAGAAAGGCCAGACTTTCAGCCTTTGTCAGGTCTGATCAGTAGAAGTCAGGTAACTTTCTTGGAAACTGTTCTTGAACCCATTTAATGATGTATCCTTTCT
>NW_004524738.1:955779-957430 GCF_000260255.1 Octodon degus
ATGGCTGCTAGTGTAAGGGTAGGGACACTTGAGAATCAGGGAAGGGGAAATTCTCACACCGGGCGAGCCGAAGCCCTTCGGGGCGGGATGCTGGGCACACAGCCTCTTCCAGGCGTGTTTTCTTAGGACTCTGACGCGCCTACATTCATCTAGCCTTTTTCTTTGGCTTATTGGGATATATTAATTTCTCTGGACTTGAGTGAAATGTGCTCAAACTGAGATCATTCTTATTCGACATTTGTTAGTTTTTGGGAAAAAAATCTGGCCCTCTCTGCTTCTGTCCCCAACCCGCAGAACCATTGTTTCTGAAGGCTCAGGACAGGTCTCCTCTGCCCTCTTGTGGCGGTAATCAGCAGCACCATCTGTTACAGAAAGTTATGTTGACACTTTTCTCATTGTACAATTTTACTATTTGCGTCTAGACGAGTTCTGTGCTGTTTGGCCCCTTCGTTTAAATATAAATTTCTAAAACAAACTTTTGTAACTTTAAGGTGGAATTTCAGTGTTGGCCACTTTGAGCTTCGATATATTCCAGACATGGAAACAAGATCCAGATTTATTGAAAGCACCTTTAAGCCCAGTGGAAACAAAGAAGAGTCTAAAATTATTTCAGATGTGGAAGAACAGGAAGCTACCATGCTGGACACGGTCATAAAAATCTCAGTTGCTGATTGGAAGGTTATGGCATTCAGTAAGAAGGGAGGACATCTGGAATGGGAGTACCAGGTACCTAACTACTGAGAACTTAAAATATGTTTCCCGCTGTCCCGGTGTGTTCACATGTATTGGTGGAGGGAAATAGTTGCTGTGTTGGATTCCCTTTTTTTTTGACAGGGTCTTGCTGTACAGTTCAGGCTGGCCTTGAACTCACAGGGACCCTCCTGCCACAGCCTCTGGAATGCTGAGATTACAGACATGTTATAACTACACCCACCATAGAGTCTTAACTTTCTCTCTCTCTCTCTCTCTCTCTTTTTTTTTTTTTCTTTTTTTTAGTGTTATTGTTGGTTTTTTTTGGCGGAACTCGGGATTGAACTCAGGTCCTTGCGCTTGCCAGGGAAGCACTTATTCCACTGAGCCATCTCCCCAGCCCCTTAACTTACTCTCTATGCCTTAAGAGACTTGTGATTTTTAAGTTTTATTTTTAAATTTTTAATTTTCTTTTCTCTTAAGTGATTTTTTTTTTTTTTGCTTTTTCTTAAACGTGTGTGTGTGTGTGTGTGTGTGTGTGGCCAGCTTAGCCCACCAGGGGGCGGGGCTGGCTGGCAAGTGGTGCTGGGGGATTGAAACGCGGTCCCTGTGCTGTGCTAAGCTTGTTCTAAGTAGGTGCTTTAGACCACTGAGCCATCTCCCCAGCCCCTCTTAAGTGATATTTTATGAATTGAAACTACGTAAGTACTGTTTACAACTGTTTATGATCTTTATTTAGTTTTGTACTCCAATTGCATCTGCCTGGTTGCTTAGGGATGGAGAAGTCATCCCCATCAGTCTCTTTGATGATACAAGTTATGCATCTAATGAGGACGTTTTGGAAGATGAAGAAGACATCGTAGAAGCTGCCCGAGGAGCAACGGAAAACAGTGTGTACTTGGGTGTGTAGATTCCTCCTGCCTAGCGTAGTATACACTGCCATCTAGAGTTTCCTCTTTAA
>NW_004524738.1:958051-965008 GCF_000260255.1 Octodon degus
ACACACACAATAAATAAATGTAATAAATAAGAATAAATAAATATTTAAAAAAAAATTACTCATATATCCTCAAAGTCTACAACTGTCTCTTTGATGTATTTATATTCATCTGTATATTAGTTTGCTACTGTCTTAAAAGATAGAGTGTTGGTTCATTTGTTTTTTTGGTTTTTTTTTTAAATTCTGTACAACAGATCTGAAAAACAAAAATGTGGTGTGTTTCTGGGCAACCAAAAAAAGTTTTGATATAAGAAAATGTTTAAAATCTTGAATTACATAATTTGTGTCATTAAGTACTTATAAAATTATGTAAACTCAGTCATGTGTTTCCCAAATAAAGGCAAGACATTCAGGGACTGAATTATTACCCATAGCTTGAGATTACAGGTGTTTAGATAGATTTTGAGACAGTTACTTCAGTATGCTAGCTATGTATGTATGTACATACGTACGTACGTATGTATGTATGTATGTATGTATGTATTGACTTACTTGTTTGGTACTGGGAATTGAATTCAGGTCCACACGCTTGCCAGGCAGGCACTGCGCCCACTGAGCTATATGCCCAGCCCCAAACATGCTGTTTATGAGAGTACAGTGACTTCAATTTTTGAATTTTTCTATTAAAATAATTTTTCTGGCCATGCATGGTGGCACACCCCTATAGTCCCAGCGTTCTGGCAGGAAGATCAGGGAGAGTCCAGGGCTAGCCTAGACTACATCAGTAGCAGGACAGTGAAACAATTTTCCTGTGATTACTGAAAATGTACTATTACCCAACTCAATAGGAAACATTGTATTGGCCTGTTTGTACCTTTCCTCCCTTCTTTTCCTTTTTTCTCGTACTTGAATGGGTCAGGCATCTTCTTTGAAAAGGGCTATGTAGGGCTGGGGAGGTAGTCTAGGCACCTGCCTAGCAAGCGCGAGATCCTCAGTTCGATCTCTGGTACCGCATTTGGTGCTGGCCCCAAAACCCAAGCACTGGGGAGGCTTAGACAGGAAGATCACTACAAATCCGAGCTGGGTAGTGAGACCTTGTACCAAATAAATACATAAATGAAAATGTAAAAACAAAAGAGCTATGTAACACTTAAAGAAATAACAAGTTAATCTAATTTTATTAAATCAAAATGAACCTTTTAAATATATCGCTGCATGATTGAAAACGTTCTGGTTGATTGATTCAGGAATGTACAGAGGCCAGCTGTACCTGCAGTCATCTGTCAGAATTTCAGAGAAGTTCCCCACAAGCCCCAAGGCTTTGGAGTCGAGTGAAAACGCGATTATTCCTTTGCCAACCATCAAGTGGAAGCCCTTAATTCGTAAGTGAATTGGAGACTTTATAAATACTATTGAAATGCTTAGAAACCTTATTCTGTGTTTACCCTAGTTTTCAATATTGCAGAGATAAAAATTGCCATATTCTTTATATCTTACCAATAACTTGGGAAGGTGTTTCAGATGTTAATAAATTTTAATTCAATATTTAGAGCATTAAAAAATATTTAGAGCATTCATTCTTAGAAAAGGCAGATGCTTCATAGAAATGTTAATAAACTATTTCTCTATGCAACTTAGAAAAACTCTTGACATTCACTGATAATAGCAAAGTAATATTTAGCTCATAACATATGTAAGAATATCTTGGTAAAAGCAGCTAGCTGGCTGTTCCATACTTGCCACATGCAACCTCCTTCCTTAAATAGCTTTGTAGAGCTTGCTTCTAGCTGGTTCTTCCTGCACATGTCACGTCACATATTAGTTACTTAGGACTATGAACTTCGCACCAGCAGGAGCCTTGGGCCATTGGTTTGGCTTATGTCACTGCGTTGAGCTGTGGCTAGACCCCGGTTTGTTCAGCAAATGAACACATGCATTTCTATTAAGTGATAACAGTTATTGTTTTACCATTTTCTTTTAGATTCTCCTTCCAGAACTCCAGTCTTGGTAGGGTCTGATGAATTTGACAAATGTCTTAGTAACGATAAATTTTCTCATGAAGAATACAGTAATGGCGCACTTTCGATCTTACAGTACCCATATGGTGAGTGGGGTCACTCCTGGATTGAATATGCTGAGTTCTGAGCCAGGCTGTCCCAGCACTAGGGAGGCTGAGACAGGAAGATTGTGAGTTCAAGGCTAGCCCAGACTACACAGTGAGACCCTGTCTCAAAGAGAAAAATACAGTTTTATCTATTTTATCAAGTTATTTAAATTTAATTAACAGCATTTAAATGAAAGGAAATTCATCAGAACAAAGAGAAACATTTCGCGAGGCAGTGTTTGGAGGGCAGGCTCGCCGCAGCTGCCCCACAGTCTGATTGCCCGAGTTCGGATCCCAGTTCTGCCCATACTAAGTTGAGTGCCCTGACCTCCATGTGAGCTCCTCTCTGTAACACAAGGGTGGTCTGCTGCACCTACTCACTGCGCTCATATGAGGGTTGAGGAGCGCACGTGACGTCCTGTGGCTAGCGCTGCGCCTCGCACACCCCGTCAGCAAACACTAGCTCTTGCTGTGAGCTCATGCCCAGAATCACCCACTGGCGTGGATGATAATAACCTGCATAATGACAACAGTCACTGTTGTACTTAAAGCTACATGGAAAGTGTTGGAAAATCATCATAATTTCATCCTTAGGAAAAAAAAAAAATCAGTGTAAAGTCAAGAATAACTGGAATTTAACATGAAATATATACATTTTTAATGTATGGTGTTTTTTTTTTAATTTATTTTATTTTATTTATTTTGCATTTAGTGTGTGTGTGTGTGGCCAGCTCAGCCCACCAGGGGGTGCTGGAGGATTGAACCGCGGTCCCTGTGCTTTGCCAAGCTTGTTCCAAGTAGGTGCTTTAGACCACTGAGCCATCTCTCCAGCCCCTAATGTATGTTTTTTAAAGGGATATATTTACATGTGAAAATCTGTTGAATATTTGAATATTTAAAAAGTCTTTAGGGCTGGAGAGTTGGCTCAGTGGAATAAGTGCTTCTCTGGCGAGTGCAACGGCCTGAGTTCAATCCCCAGTTCCGCCAAAAAAAAAGTCTTTAGATCCACACCAGTTACCAAGATGCTAGTGTTGGGAAATTATTATTAACCTAAATAAATTAAAAATACACAGCACACACAGAAGGTGGTGGACTGGAAGTAGGCCTACTCGGCAGTTGACCAAAAGCCAGGGGGAGAGGGAACTGTGTAGTCTGCCCATGTGTGGGACAAAACAGAAGGCGGAAAAGGCTGGCTTTGGGTCGGCAAGAGAGCTCAGTGACTAAGCACCTGCAGGGACCCAGCTTTGGCCCTGGCACCACCTGCTGCGCTGGCCTCACCCCGGGCGCGCTGAGCCTGCCACCGAGACCCAGTATGGTGGCACATGCCTGTAATCCACCACTGTGGAGGCTGAAGACAGGAGGATCACTATGAGTCCAAGCTGCATAGTGAGAACCTGTACCAAATACATAAATTTGAAAAAAAAGAAAAGGATGACTTTTAAACAAATTTATTGTGACTGCCTAAAATGTACTCAAGAGTACAGTGAGGATGTTTTCCTGCATCTCTAAAGAATAATTCATGGCCTGGGTATAGTGACATTGCATTTGGAGGACTGAGGCAGGAGGACTGCTGTGAGTTCAAGGCCAGCCTGGACTAAATAGTGAGACCCTGTCTCAGAAAAACCAAACATATAAAATTTTTTTTTTAAAGATTGAATAAATTATTAATGAAGGAATGCATGAGATGCCTTTAATTTTTTCTAGTTTTATTATCGAATACTTTGTATAGAGAAAATTTAAGATGTTTATGTTAGGAAAATGTGTATAAGAAAAGGCAAGAAAAGTGTTTGAAATGCATTAAAGGAGAAAAAGAAAAAATTGTTGTAAATCCTGGGAAAATAGCTAATTTTAACAGTTGAAGGTAGGCCTCTTTTGGCTTATCGTAAAACCCAAGTCTTTTTCATGTTTGTTTTGAAGATAACGGTTATTACCTGCCATACTACAAGAGGGAACGGAACAAGCGAAGCACGCAGATCACAGTCAGATTCTTTGACAGCCCGGGTTACAACAAGAATATCCGCAAAAAGGACCCTGTTCTTCTCCTGCACTGGTGGAAAGAAATCGTCGGAACCATCCTGTTCTGTATCGTAGCGACGACGTTCATCGTGCGCAGACTCTTCCGGCCTCAGCCTCACAGAGTAAGACGGTTTTCAGAGTCTGATGTTTTTCCAAATGCTGGAGGTGTAGAGGAGCCGTCATGTGGTGAGGGGTGGGTAAGTGGGAGATTTAAATTGTACCCTAAAATCATTGTACTTGAACATTCTTGCGTTGCCCAGTGGTGGGGCCGCGTGGTGAGCGGTGGTCACTGAGCAATTTCAGAACTCTGCAGAGGTCGTGGAAGGTGCTGCCTAGACCGTGGTGGCCTAGTGTCCTGCAGCCGAGGCCATGTGGGGCAGCTTTGGCACCTGCCCCCCAGTTTGTCCAACATGTCCCTGTAGGCACTTGCAACACAATAGTATTTGTGTATCTAAACATAGAAAAGCACAGCAAGACTCCCAGACTCTAGGTCCTTTCTTGCTGCTGTAATCTTAGGAGCCCACTCGGGTGTGTGGGCTGCTGACGACAGACATCATTCTGTGAGGGTGATGCTCTCCGCTTGCCACCTCCTTACCTCCTGTCCCTCCCAGCCATTGCTGCTGGTGGTGTCAGTCCCCCCACTCTGCTGGAGCTGCTCCTGCCTCTGTACAGGACGTCACAGACACCTGCTTCTGGCTCAGGGAACCTCTGGGGTGAGCCTGGTGGGCACCTCTCTCAGACCTTTCCTACCTGTCTGTCCAACCCTCTGCTCTGCTGGTCTCCTTGAGCAACATGTGGACCTCAGGCCCTCATCCTCCTTGGCTCCCTGGGTCACGGTGGAAGGCCCCAGGGCTCACTGTTCCCAACAGTCTCCCCTACTCACCCAGCTTTGGCCATCCAAGTGGCTTTCCATGTCTTTATCCCACACCAGCTGTCTGGTAGCGGCTGTGTCCACTCCGGAGGGACCCTGACATTGCTCCCCTCCACGCTCCCATCCCCAGCGTGTTCTTGTGGGTTTTTCTCCCTTGCTGAAAGGCATTGCCAGACTCGGTCACCGGAGCCTGGAGAGCTCATCTCCTCTCCAGCTGGCCCTTGCGTCCGGTTCCCTGAGCCGTGTCCTCCTCCTGTTCCAGTTTCCATTTCCCAGCACAAGTGCATCATCTCTCTCCCAAGTTAACTAAAATCGCTTCCAGCTGTCCTGGTTTGTGCCTAACTGTAGTGGGGTTTCCTTGCTAACAACCAGCTCGCTCACTCTGTCTGTCTGTCTTCTTGTCAGGGCAGTCCTCCTCCAAACCTGCGTGGCTCTGAGTGGGTTGTGCCCCTCTCACTACTCGTGCTTCGCTTGTCCCTGTCGCTCCCTCCCCTCTTGCTGGTGCTCAGCCTCCATGCACACAGTCGCCCACCCCTCATGCAGATCATACCTTCTCTTTTTTTCTTTGATGGTTTTTGTTTTTGTTTTTGTTTTTGGTGGCCAGCTCAGCCCATGGGGGCGGGACATGGTGTGTGGTGCCTGGGATAAACCGCAATCCCTGAGCACTTGCCTAAGCAGGCACTTTAGACCCCACTGAGCTATCTTGCCAGCCCTTCTTTGATGTTACCAGACAGGGTCTTATTAGTAGTCCAGGCTGGCCTCGAACTCATGGCAATCCTGCTCTGCCTCCTGAGTTCTGAGCTTACAGGCAAGTGCCACCACGTCAGGTTAGCTCATGCTTTCCTCTTGCAGGGTCTCCCTGTGCAGCTTGGACTTGTCCTGTTTCAGCCTCCCCAGCGCTGGGATTTCAGGCCTGTGCCACCTCTCTTGGACTCAGTGACCCACTCAGCGTGCCCGGGGGTCGGGCCAGCGCAGCATGTGGGAAAGGGGATTGAACCCCAGTCCCTGTGCTTGCCTAGGCAGGTGCTTAGTGTGCTGAGCTATCTGGCCAGCCCGTCACACTCCCCTTAAGGAGGCTGGAGGCGCTCATTCCCAATTTTGCCCCTGAACTTTGTTTCCCACCTCCTCTCCCTTCGTTCTCACACGAGTAAGTCCTGCATGTCTTAAGTTTGAAGTTGGCCATCATGTGTCCTCTGGGACATGCCTAACCCCTCTACCTTAGAGCTCCCCGCCCTCCCCTACTCATGTGGCGGGCAGGACGCGGACTTCTCACCCCACCTCTGCACTGCACACTTCTAAGGACGGGGGCTGGTGTGTGGGTGCCTCCGTCTCTCCCGTTCTAACACAGTGCCTGGCGCATAGTCAGAGCCACTAGAGATTGTTGAAGGAATCGGTGACTAAATACATGAACCACAGTACTGTCTTGGACCGCAGTAATGTTAGCATCCTCTGGGAAACCCTTTGAAGATACTGGTGACGAGGTACTGCCAGACCCAGTTCCCTATTATCAGAAACATTTCCAGAGCATCTGCAGAATGTCTGGGGAAGAAGTTTCTCTAGTTTTGCCTGGAATTTTGAATTCATACTTACACACACAGGCTTTCCCTCTCTAGCTAAACATGTATCATACTTCGTCTACAGACAAAACATACCTGTACAGCAGAGAGAGAATTCTCCCTAAGGTTAAAGGAGTAGCGGTGGGAAGATACACTTCTTGTGATGTATAATAAAGCAGAATGTTTCTGTGTGGTTCTGTCATGCTTTCATTTTTTCATAACACTTTTATTTTTCAATTCTGTGTTACAATCAAAGATTGTTAGCTAATTTTAATTCAGTGTTGTCCTGGTAGTGATTCTCTTCTCTGCTTTATCAGCAAAGGAAGGAATCTGAAACTCAGTGTCAAACTGAACATAAATATGATTCTGTAAGTGGTGAAGCCAGTGACCGTAGCTGGAATGACACGAAGAACTCTGGATATGTGTCACGGTAAGTGTCCTGTGAAGTAGTGCAGCTTCTGTTTGCATTT
>NW_004524738.1:966128-967232 GCF_000260255.1 Octodon degus
AGTGTGAACTGGTCAAGGCTCTCTCTTCTGCCCACCACTTCAGGGTGGCAGGAAATAGATAGCTTTTGTGAGAAAGCAGAATTTGCTAGGTGGCAAACAAATGGTGGGTATGACTTTTTCTTTCTTTCTTTTTTTTTCATATTATGTATTTGGTACAAGGTCTCACTACACAGCTCAGACTCATACTGATTCTCCTATTTTCAGCCTCCCCAGGCTGGGATATGCCCAAACTCATTCACAGACTCAGCACACCCCAGGGGTGGGGCTGTCATAGCATGCAGGACCAGGGATTGAACCCTGGTCCCTGCACTTGTGAAAGCGGGAGCTTAGTCTGCTGAGCTATCTTGCCGGCCCTGGTGGGTGCTACTCTCACTCCTTTAATGAAGATACTCCCTGCCAAGTCTTTGGCTGTCAGCCCCAGCAGAGCTGAGACAGGGAAGGACCCAGACTGAGGCCTCCCTTGCACTGCCCACCTCCGAGGCCGGTCCTTGTGCCTCAGCACTGGCTGTGATCAGCTGTGTGCCCGATGCTGTCTGAGGCTTGGGGGAGACAGAAAGACAGGGCCTGTGCTATGGGGAAGCACGGTACCCGATACTCCTTTAGAAGGTGTCATACAGGGAGAAAATTCATGTACCCTCTAGGAGTGAAAACAGGAAATGTGCGACATTTGCATTGAGGGGGTGGATCTGTACCGAGATACAGTGATGAGCTATTTTAGGACTGCAGATATAATTGCTCTTCATTCTCATGGAAATAATTGGCCTCTGGAGGGTTGAGATCTATTGTTTCTCCTCAGCTCTGCAGTCTGACCAGCTGAGGCAACTGCTAAGGCAGTATGAGCGTGCAGGCCACAGAGTAATAAACTTGCCCTTCTGAAGGCTGCCACGGAGCACCTAACACAGCTGTCCTCTCCCAAGTGGGCGGACACTTCCACAGCACGGGTGCATGTGCACATGGTTCATGAACAGACATTTGCCAGACCTTTGCTCTGGCAAGGAATTCCCTGGTTCTGGGCAGATAAAGAGAAATGCAAGTGCTGCAGAAAAGAAACCAATCACAGGAAAAAACGACACCAGGAAGGCTTAGGAGGCAGTTCAGTACTCC
>NW_004524738.1:976618-977209 GCF_000260255.1 Octodon degus
CACACACACACACACACACACGTAAATAAATAAAAAATTTTTAAAAAAAGACGTGTTACTCTTAAATACAGGACTTTCTTTGTGGTTTTTTTCCTTTTAAAGATTATGCTCCATACTAATACACCTACTCCTAATTTTCAGTTCAAGGGAGACTTCTGTTTTACTTCATTTTCTGTTGTCAGTACCAGATAGATTTCTTCAGATTTGGACAACCTTCAGCCTCTCTTTACTTTGTCTGATTCAGGGAATTGGCTCGGGAAAAAGTGATGCGTGAAGTTAAAGCCTTGGCCAAACTCGAGCACCCTGGAATTGTGAGGTATTTCAATGCCTGGCTGGAAGCACCACCAGAGAAGTGGCAAGAAAAGATGGACGAAATCTGGCTGAAAGACGAGAGGTAACTTAGTTAAACGTTGACTAAATTGCCCTTTCCTGTTAGTCTTTTTGCTCCTGTGGACACAATACCATTTCTGTAACTTCAGGAAAAGAACTACAGGGCTGTGTTTAGAACATTCTCAGGGCTAGGGAGATGGCTCAGATGAATAAGCACTTCCCTGGCAAATGCAAGGGCCTGAGTTCAATCCCCGGTTCCAT
>NW_004524738.1:978419-990841 GCF_000260255.1 Octodon degus
CTTCGTTTTTATACTTTTCTGCTGAATGGTTAAGACCAAGGTAAAGCAGGACCTATGCAACAAGAGTTGTAGCTTTTGGGTCTGATAAGGTCAGTGAATTCCCTTCAGGGTTTATCCTGAGATCCTGTACCTCAGATTGTAGATCCTTTGTCAGTGTCAGCCATGTGGATGAGTCACGGCCATTGCTTGGCCAATGAAGCACTTTTATATTTGCAGTTAAAGGTAACCCTAGGTAGCTGGACAGCCTCGCCCGCACTAACTGGGTATACTTAGAAAGGATGGCCCCGTGGAAGCCGCCTTGGGTGGCTGGCAGCAGTGGACCTTTCGGTGTATCCCGAGACCTTTGTCTGAAGGAACTGTGAGCTACTGTGACTCAGACTGGGAGACTTCAGAGTCAGAGCCGGGAGGCAGTCCTGGGTGCTCTCCCGTGGTGTTCTTCAGGCCAGCACTGTGCACTACAGCCTTGGCTCCTCTGGTGTGATCGTCCTAGATCCCCAGATCACTGTTAGAAGGATAAATTAATCTTTCAAGTCACAGTGTTTCAGGAGTGGATTGTGTGTCTTGCTGTTGGTCATTTGCTAGCTAGCTTTATTACAGGTGAAGTCTCTGTAACAAAAAATGCATCTCAGCGCATTGTCACCTCCTGCCTGTGTGTCTCCCATTTTTAGCACAGACTGGCCCCTCAGCTCTCTCAGCCCAATGGATGCACCATCTGTTAAGATCCGCAGGGTGGATCCCTTCTCCACAAAGGAGCATATCGAGATCATCGCGCCTTCGCCACAGAGAAGCAGGTCTTTCTCTGTGGGGATTTCCTGTGGCCAGACCAGCTCCTCCGACAGCCAGTTCTTCCCGCTGGAACTGTCGGTAGCAGACTGCGGAGACAGCAGTGGGTCAGCGGACGCAGCGCACAACCTGCAGGACAGTTGCCTCACAGACTGCGACGTGGAGGACGGCACCATGGATGGCAATGGCGAGGGGCACTCCTTTGAACTCTGTCCTTCAGAGGCTCCCAATGTAAGGTCAAGGGAGACATCCTCTTCTATAGTGTTTGAGGATTCCGGCTGTGATAACGCATCCAGTAAAGACGAGCTCAAAACTAACCGGGTGCATATCGGCAACCACTGTGCTAGTAAATTCGCTGCCTTCCCGTACTCCAGCAGCAAGTCTTCTTCGGAAGCCACCCTGTCCATTTCTCCTCCACGACCAACCACTTTAAGTTTAGATCTCACTAAGAACACTGCAGAGAAACTCCAGCCCAGCTCTCCAAAGGTGTATCTTTACATTCAGATGCAGCTGTGCAGAAAGGAAAACCTCAAGGACTGGATGAACCAGCGGTGCAGGCTGGAGGAGCGGGAGCGCGGCGTGTGTCTGCACATCTTCCTGCAGATCGCCGAGGCCGTGGAGTTTCTGCACAGTAAAGGGCTCATGCACAGGGACCTGAAGGTAGGTGTGTGGACTCTGCGCAGTCCTGGGGCTCAGCGCAGCACTTGCAGGACGGTCAGGTTTTCAGGGAAGGACCCTGAGGAGCACAGGAGGAGAAAAAACATCAGCTTCTTGCATGTCCCGCTCTCCCTCTGTAGTGTGCTTATGGGTTTTTTTTTTTCTCTAAATAACGTTTGTGGTGGTCTTAAAGGAGAGAGAGGAGTCCTTATGTAAAATCCACCGCAAGCAGTTATTCTCTGCTTTTCCTAAAACCCTGATGCAAGCAGCCCTGGTGGGCTTTGCAGGGCAGCATGGGGCCACTAGGAACTGGCTGGAAAGCCGCCAGCCACGTGCTTCTCACGTATAGTGCAGAGTAGCACTGGGGCAGTGCGCCGCATTGTGAGAGTTCTTACACAACTTGCAGAATTTCCTTACTGTGTTTGTGAAAGTAAGTGCCCAGGAGCCTTATTTAACTAATTTCTGCCATTCACGTGCTGAGGGTGGTCACTGTCTAGGTGTAGTGAGTGTGGATCTTGATCTGGTGCAGGTAGCTTAAGTTCTTAACAGATTTGGATTCATTTTACATAATTTCAGTTTTATTTATGTAACCACAAACTTCACCTCAGGACCAGTGTAGGTATTTGGGCAAAAGTTATTTTCTTCTAAAGTCACCAGCAAGTCTTTAAACTCTTTTTTTTTGTTTTGTTTTGTTTAAAAATTTTTTTTTCTTTAAACTCTTGAGTATATTTTAGGAGGTTTAGGATAACAGGAATAAGAATTAGAAATCCGATTTTCCAGTATAATTTCTAGCTATATATAATGGATGTGTTTCATTGATTTTGGTTTGATTACAACTTGGTTGCTAGGGCCGGGGAAATGGCTCAGTGGAATAAGTGTTTCCCTGGCAAGCGCAGGGTCCTGAGTTCAATCCCCAGTTCCGGAAAAAAAAAAAAAAAAAAAAACTTGGTTGCTAGGAGTTGCACCAAGTGAAAAGCTCAGCGAGGACTTACTTTGGTTGGAGAAGGCTGCTCATGGGAGAGCAGACAGCTCCAACTTGAGAGAGTCGTGGCCATTTAGGTTTGGAAGGAGATGGCCGACTGATGGACTCACTCCACTCGGCTATAACGCTTGCCATACACACATGCCAAGTTGGAAAGACAGTATAATTACGTTTTCACTAACAGTGAATAATCTGTTAATTTTATAATATAAATGAGATGGTGAAATTTCTTTAATGCAAAATGTTGTCTAAAGATTTTCTGTTCTCAATAAAATTATGGGAAAAAATAAAAATAAATAAATAAATAAATAAAAAATCGAAAAAAAAAATTGTGATAAGAAAGAAACAGGCATTGTAGGCTGTTTGAATACCAAAGGTGGGAGGCAAACATAAGAGGCACCAGATAAACTGTCTTTCTGAATTTTCAAATATTGTACATTGTATTCAAAATAAAGAGCTGGAAAATTAAAAAAAAAAAGATTTTCTGTATATGCAGCTCAAAAATTCTAAAGAAAAAGGTTAATTTCATCTTTAGTTTCTAGAAATCTGAATAGTTTTATTCTTCAAAATACAAAGATGTTTAGTGTGCTGAAAAAAATACCATGAAAATTTTCTTCTCAGAAGTAAAACTACATTATCTTACATTATAACCTGCCTTTATGAGCTCAGTGAAGTCTCCAGTCAGTCTTCCCTTACCCTCCTTGTTTGTATTTCGGGCACATTTGGTCCTCGGTGTGCTCCGTTCCTGCCGCTCCAGCTCCCTAGTCCTGTGCTCTGTCCACCTCAGACTTTCCTCAGTTCTTCAGATAGAGAGCTTGCCTAGGACAGTGGCGGCCAGCCTGCTGCGGTGCACCTGCCGGGGCTTCTCACAGGGCGAGGGCTGGCCCTGTCCCCTTCACCTGCCTCCTCACCACACCTAGGTTATTTGTGCTCCAGTCTCTGTAGTGGTGTGAACAGTGTCCATTCCATTCACCTGTTAGAGCCCCAGTACACTACCTGGCATGTTCTAGCGCTCATATCGTTTTGAGTTTTCTTTGGTTGGCAACCCAAAGCACTTTACTGATTTAGCTAGAAGAGGAGCTTTGTTGGCCCACGTGACTAAACTTGAGGATTATAGTTGTAAAACTTTTGGTAGGATCAAGTGATTGGGCCCAAACCTAGCCTCTCTCTTCTCTCATTTCTTATTTCTGTGTTCAGCCGGGCTCTCCCCTTGCAGTCAGCACCGCTGATAGGCATTCACGATTCACTTTCCAAGGGTTTTAGTCAACCTCCTGGCTGCTTCAGAGGAAAGCTTGCTTCTGGCTTAGTTTCAGAGGCTCAAGTCGGTGGTCACTGCCCCTGCTGTGGCTGGGTCCGCAGTGACAGTCTGTTGGGGTAGGAGTGTGTGGCAGAGAACTGCGCTTACTCACAGCAGCCAGGAAGAAGGGAGAAATGGGAGCCATAGAGGAAAGGGCCCAGAGCAAGACAGAGTCCCTGGGGGACCCACGACCACTCTCTTCAACTAGGCTCCCCTTTCTAAGTGTCCAGCACCTCCCAATAAAGCCATCGAGTCATGGATTCATCAGTGAATTCCACTGATGAAGTCAGAGCCCTCATGGTCCTCTGAAGCCGTGGTGCGTTGGAGAGACTTCTTAGATTGGAACCAAAGCAGAGGTCTCTGGGGTTGGGGCTACAGAGGAAAGAGCTCTCTCCCCACCGGCCAGAAGTCTGGGGCTCAGTCTCAGACCCAGCTTAAACCAGCCTCCCTGTGGAGAGAGGGAATTTTTTTGGTCTGGTGTAGGCAACCGCGGGGTTGTTGCAGGCTGTGCTCAGGAGGAAGGCAGCTCCTGGAGCCGAGCAGGACAGCTGCTGTGGGAGCGGTACGCAGGGAGTGAGGACGAGGAGGAGCAGTGCTGCCTATTTCCGGTGCAGAAGTAACCGCCATCGGCCATCAGAGGACGGCAGCAGGGAGGAAGGAATGGGACAGCATAGTCGCGGTCTCAGGGACAGGGGTGCTCGTGGGAGATCTGCAGGCTGCGTAGGTTTCAGCTACACACAGTAATTGGACTGCTTGAGAGTGCAGTTTGTAGGGCTGGGAGTGGATGTGGCTTAGTGGTGGGCCGCTGGTCCAGAGCTCAGTTTGTACAGCGGCAGTTTGGATGTTGGGAACACAGTGCTATTTTCTGGCAGTATTTGAAGCATGAGATTCAGTTTTAAGGACTACTTGGCTTCCTTATTTGGTGGATTGTGCCGTGTTACCTGATAGCCTCTGGGGGAATGATGTTGTAGATGGGACTTTGAGTTTGATGACCCCACGGGACACTGGCTTATAGAAACCCTGTTAATGCTTTCACATAGAAGTCGGCATGTAGATTGGTCTTGCACATTTGGGTTTTAGAAGAGGTGGTGTAGGGGCTGCCAGCCAAGAGGCCTTATTCCCCTGGATAGTCTTGTTTCTCTCCTCACACACAAACTAAAACACGCATACTTCCCAGGTGTGGTAGTACACACTTGTAATCTCAGCACTTGGGAGGCTGAGGCAGGAGAATCACAGTGAGTACCAAGCCAGCCTGGGCTACATAGTGAGGCCCTGTATTTTTTTGAACACTTCAAAAAAAGTGTCCTTCCACTCGTCATCCAATAGTGTTTAGCAGCCATAGAGCAGGAGCTTTCCTTGTTATGGGACATGACAGCGAGACAGAAGATCCGCTTTTTGCTGGTGTGGTATTGCATGCCTGTAATCCCATTACCCAGGAGCCTGAGGTGGAAGGATCTCTGTGAATTGGAGGACAGCCTGGGCTACATCCTGAGTTCAAGGCCAGCCTAATATACATAGTGAAACCCTACTTCAAAAACAAAACAAGGGGCTGGTGAGATGGCTCAGTGGTCTAAAGCACCTACTTAGAACAAGCTTAGCAAAGCACAGGGACTGCGGTTCAATCCCCCAGCACCACATGCCAGCCAGCCCCGCCCCCTGGTGGGCTGAGCTGGCCACACACACACACACACATAAATAAATAAATAAAATTAAAACAAAACAAAACAAAAGATCTTTTCTCACAGAGCCAGGCTGCTCTACCACTTATTAGCTGGCAGACATTGGGCAGTTTTTTTTAATTTCTGGGCCTCAGGTTCCAATCTGTAAAATGGGGGTGAGCGGTACCTTTCTCAAGGGATTGTTTTACCTGAGTTATCAGTACATTGCTCAGAATAGTACCTGACACATTGAAAGCATTCTGTATGCCTTTTGCATTTTCGTTGGTGGTTTAAGTTATAAACGTAGAGAAAAAATGTAGAACAATAAGGTTGAGGCTTGCCCAATAGAGAGTGGATTTCTAGGGCTTCCTCAAGGAGATGTTCGGGAGGTCCACCTTGCCACCCTTCCCATCCCACACTACTTGTCTGGCATAGAAAAGCTTTTTATTTTCATATGAGCCAATTGTAAAGAGCAGTAGACTTCAGGGTATCTGGTTTTGGTGTTTCTTGTCTGTAGTCACGGAAATCTTTTCTCTCTCCTTTCCACATGGTCATTGCACGTCCTTCTGTTCATCTCCTTCAGCCGTCCAACATATTCTTCACACTGGATGATGTGGTCAAGGTTGGAGACTTTGGGTTGGTGACGGCCATGGACCAGGACGAGGACGAGCAGACAGTGCTGACCCCCATGCCAGCGTACGCCACGCACACGGGGCAGGTGGGGACCAAACTGTACATGAGCCCCGAGCAGGTGAGCACTTGGGACCTGAGAGGGCGGTAGTCTAGGCGCCCCTGCGGAACCTCCCGCCTTGCTTGTATTAGAATAGCCAGGATCCAGGCAGAAGGCTATGAAAACGGGCAGTGAGGTGCCAGGGGCAGCACAGCGCCATCCTTCTCGGGTCGACTGAGAGAAACACAGCGCAGGACACTTGCTGTTGCCAGCTGAATGACATCTGGCAGCAGCAAGGGATTTAGAAAGAGACTCTGAATGTCACCCTCCCGAGGTGTGTCCAGTTAGCCCTGAGTGGGCTCTGTCGAAACCAGTCTCAGAGCCAGCTAACAGCAGAGACATTGTCCAGAGTGGACCTCTGTGACCCTTCCTGGACAGCTTCCAGTAAGACATCCGGGAACTCCAGAGCGGCCTCCTGGTCAGCCTTTCTGGGTTCCGATGCACAGGCTCTGTTCCTCAGGTCTCAGTCTCTGTTACACCCGTTAAAATGGCAGAAGACCTGCAAGCTTTTCTTAGAGACTTTCATCTGTCAGTATCTGCCCTGTTAGAAACAGATATTGACAGACTTATAAAGCTTTATCAATTCATTGTGAAAAGTATTTTCCAAAACAATGAAAAGGAGTGATAGTTACATGTTTTTGTTTTTGTTTTGGTGGAACCGGGGATTGAACTCAGATCCTTGCGTTTGCCAGTCAAGCGCTTATCCTACTGAGCCATCTCCCCGGCCCCAATGTTTACATGTTTTGTGAATCTCTTCATTATCTAAGCTATCAAAACTAGATATCATATGTGTTTCTGTATTAAATCCATTGTAGTGGGTTCTGATGTACACAAAGAAAATCTGGACCTGTACAGATAGGTAGTTGGAAACGGAAACAATGTTCATTTCAGGCAATCAGTGGTAGTCGTCCTTGATAGTACATCAAATTCAGTGTGATCATTTCTTTTTTCTTTTCTTTTTTTTTTTTTTTTTTTTTTTTTTTTTTTTTTGTATTTAGTACAAGGTCTACAGGGTCTTACTACATAGATCGGACTCTCCTGTTTTCAGCCTCCCAGGTGCTGCAGTCTCAGTCACTGTCTCAGTGTGCCCAGGGGTGGAGTTGGCATGGCACACCAGGGATTGAACCCTGGCCACTGCACTCTGCCAGAGTGATCATTTTTTAAAGTCATTTTCTCTGTGGGTATGGTGGTGCATGCCTGTAACCCCAGCACTTGGAGGGCTGAAGCAGAAGGATCGTTGGGAGTTTGAGACCAGTATGGGCTACAAAGTGAGTTCAAGGCCAGCCTGAACTGCATAGTGAGACCCCGTCTGAAAAAGACAAAAAAGCTGAACTACATAGTAAGACAAAAATATCAAAGTTTGCAAACCTAGTTTGTGTATAAAGAGGGGGAAAATATGTTCAGGTTTGCTTATGTTAAGAAAACCAAAAGGATGTGCAAGAAATGAAGGGTTGTAGGCATAGCGGTAGAGGGGCAGGGGCCAGCAGGCCTACCCAGCAGGGCCTGGGGGAGTGCGGGGAGACACGCACTACTCTTCTTTCAGAGCCTTGTGAATTCGTTGCCTGTTACAAGTGACTGGGCTGGGGAGGTAGCTCAAGGGCACAAGCACCTGCCTGGCAAGCCCAAGGTCCTGTAAAAAAAAAAAAAAAATTCCCCAGTATCGCAGAAAATAAAACACACACGCACACGCACACACACACAAGTGGCTGTCAGGTAAGCCAACAAAACCAGCCAGGAATAAGTGCCTGTGACTCTTGTGATGCTGAAATTGAATGTAAAAAAAACCAAAATCCCAGCTCCACAGGAGGCTGAGGCAGGATCACAAGTTGCAGGCCAGCCTAGGCTAGTTAGTGAGACCCTGTCTCAAAACAAAGTAGAATGGCATGAGAAGGTAGCTTAGTGGTGGAGCTCTTTAGTATGAGCAGTGCCTTGGGTTCAATCCAAGGCGGTGGTGTGTGGGGTCTTCCTGTAATCATAATGCAATGGAAGAGGTTGTAGAGGTTTGCTTTGGTTCTGGTTTTGCTAGCTAGCAACGAACCCCTACCCCTACCCTGAGTAACTATTAGGTCAATAGTGACGTAGAAGTACTCATAGAAAGTACTAAGAAAAAATGAAAGATGAAAACTATGGAAATCCATAGACATTATCAAGGTTCTGCGTGGAGTAAATTTGTTTTCAGGACCTTCATTCCAGAAGCGCATGTCTGCTGAAGGGTTTAGTGATTTCTGCTGAAGGGGGGCACGCAGAGGAAGGAGCCACAGGAGAGAGGCGGAGCCTAGGCCAGATCCAGGGCAGTCGCCAGGGCTGGCAACCGGAAGGGTCATCTGTACTTAAGGGGAGGGAGTGCACGAATAAATTAGAAAGGGTAGCAGAGATACAAGTTTTCATTATTTGCAACCAGAAGTATCAAAGCTAGCGCAAGTAGAAAAAGCAATCATTTGGCCCCAGTAATGAATTCTCCTGGATAAGTGATGTGGCGAGGACCTGGTAGAAGGAAAAATTGAAGTTGTGAGAAGTAGCAGAATGCAATAAATGCATATGTATATTCAGCGGAAAAAGGACCGTGAGGGTCATAGCCCCCAACAGTCACTACTTCTGGGCTAGGGGGACTTTGAATGGATTTTAATCTGTTTTAGACTTCCCTATACTTGCTAGTTTTTCTACATTGTCGTATGTGAGACTTAATACTGAAGAGGTTTCTAGTAGCATTTTAAAAAATTAATCATTACTAAGTGGTTGGAAATAATACTTTGAATTTTGAGTTTCAGGAAAACACTTACTCATTCTTAGTTGTAGTTGCCAACAAAAAAAATACACCCTGTTCTCATCTCTGCAGTGGTGAAAGTCAGTCTAACCTCTGGAAGGTCATATTATATTCTTCCTCCCTTGAAGCTTTATACCTAACTCCTGATGTTTTAGGTTTTTGACATTTAATACTTAAAAATAACAAATGACACTTTTTTCTTGTAATGTGTTAATTTTTCAGCTAGGGAATGTAGCTAGTAGAAGGAACAAAGTTAAAGAAGAAGTGAAAGCTACTTGATTAAAAAAAAAAAATCCCTGAAACATTACCTAGCACCTTTCTTCTGTCTGTACCCTTCTTTTAGAAAATTGATGTTCTATTCTATAACATTTTGGATACGGTAATAAAACATGAGCATTTCCTGCAGTATTAAGCATTACAAAATATTTTGGCTGCATTGTATTCAGTCAGCTCAGCAGTTTACTCAACATTTATTTGGACATTTTACTTTTTTAATTTCTTTTTAATTAGTTTTTATTGGTCCATTTATTTATTTATTTATTTATTTTTGGCAGAACCAGGGATTGAACTCAGGCCCTTGCGCTTGTCAGGGAAGCGCATATTTCACTGAGCCATCTTGCCGGCCCACAAAAGATTTTTTTAAAAAGAAATATGGGGCTGTGTTGAAGTTCATTACTGTAAAAGGCACCCTGCCATTAATCCCCCTTACTTCACACACACCTATCCCATTGTCCTTGCCTCCATCTAGATCGGCTCTGGAAGTGTTCTTTGGAAAATGTCTTTACTACGCATGATCAAAAGGACAGGGAGTCCCGCGGCCAAGCGCCGCCTGACAGACAGGAAGGCCCAGGAGAACACTAGTGTGTGGGGAGGGCTGACAGCCAGGACGCTCCCTGGGATCCACCTGCCGAGCGCAGGCAGCTGGCCTGGCCTGAGTGTGGAAGGTGGCTGCTGGGAGCAGTGCAGAGGAAGGGGAGGTCGCCTAGGGCTCCTGGCCCTGGCCTGCAGTCCCAAAGAGCTGGTGCTGGTGATCCTTTCCCGGTAACCCCCTCCTCCTAGCTACCTGGGATCAAGCTGGAGGCCTGGAGAAATTCTCTCAAATGAAAGGGCTCTCTGGAGTCACCAGGAGGTCACTTGTAATTCGGATGAGGCTTTCCCTAATGGAGGAGTTCGTTTGTGATTCTTTCGAATCATTTTAACAAGCCTTTATTGAGAGCTTCTCTCTACTTAGCGGAGTGCTGGAAGGTAGGAAGACAAAAGAAGCAGTTCTTTCCCCAGAGGACTTTATAATCTAGTTGTAAAGAATAAAAAATATGCACATGAAAAATGCAACTAAGGATGCAGAGGGGTCTGCAATTAAGTGCCTTAATGAAGGCCAGCCGGGACTGATTAGTGGTTTGGAGTCATGAAGATTTTCTCATAAAAATGGGCCAGGGTAAGGTGATTAGAATGAGATTGGAGGTAGATAGAGCTGGCTTTGAAAACGCTTCACCTGGGGGAATGCGCGCTGCCTGGCTCCCACGGTGCTAGCTAGCGTCTGGGCTCCAGGTTTCTGCC
Organism: Octodon degus; assembly: GCF_000260255.1. Taxonomy (NCBI): domain Eukaryota; kingdom Metazoa; phylum Chordata; class Mammalia; order Rodentia; family Octodontidae; genus Octodon; species Octodon degus. The sequence continues at coordinate 988,848 of NW_004524738.1, forward strand.
ACCTGCTCTGCTGATGCATATCTCAGCGGCGGCACCTGGGCCGCCTCCCTCTGTGATGCCGAAGGAGGCAATTACCTGGTGTCCCGAGCGGGCTGGCAGCTGGGGCTGGAGAAGTTAACTCTTTGCTGACACGCTTCACACAGTTAATTTTAAACCAAGAGGTGGCTAAGACAATTTAGGATTGGGCAGCACTGTCTCTGTTCGTTTTTTATTTTTATTTTTATTTTTTTAAGGAAAGAAAGGTTTATTTAGCTAACAGTTTGTGAAGGTTTCAGGCCATACTCAGCTGGTTCCAAAGCAGGGTGACACGTGGAGGAGGGAAACAGTTCATGGTGGAATAAAACAGCAAAAGTAATAAGAACAAAAGTGAGGGCAGCAGAGAGCAAGCCCCTTTTTCTCCCTTATATTGTATGCAAGCTGCCTACTCTGGGGTGGTTGCAACACTCACATAATCCTATAATCCCATAATCCCGTAATCTCAGCATTGGACCATGAATCAATCAAAACCTCTAGAATCCCACTCCATGACTGCATTGGGGTAGGGGAATATCTAGACACCAACAGTAACATTATACTCCTGTCCCTGCAATGACTCATTCACATCCTTCTATGCAAAAGACACTTTAGTCCATCTCCAAGAGTTGCTAAAGTCCTAACAGCCTCAGCATTACTGAAAAGTCCACCCAAGTCTCTTCCAAGATATAAGGCAAATTCATGAAAAGTTAAACACTTCCAACATTCAATGGCACAAAATAAACATTGCCATTCCAAAAGGTACGAACAGGGAGACACAAACCATTAGGATCAAAGCAATCTAAAATACAGCAGGGAAAATCTGTTCATTTTTTAACAAATATTTGTATATGTATTTCAGATCCAAGGAAATAACTACTCTCATAAAGTGGACATCTTTTCCTTAGGCCTGATTCTGTTTGAATTGCTGTACCCATTCAGCACGCAGATGGAAAGAGTGCGGGTAAGGAACCGTTCCCCAGAAAATATCAGAATAACCCACAGTGTACCAGAGGAAGTTTTCAAGAAGCATTTATTCTAATGCCAGCAGAGGACCAGCACAGGAAGGATTTTTAGACCGTTTGCTTCCAGTCTTCAAAAACCTTGTGTTACTGGATTATTCATTCCTTGTCTTGGCTTAAATTCACGATGATTTAGCAGTGGCTTGCACAGAGAACATTGATGCTAAGAGCAAAGTGTGGAAAACCATTTGTTCATAGGAGAAGGGAGGAGGTGAAAGTGGGCCAAGGTAGATCTTTCCAGAGAGCAGGCAGCTGCACCAGGACAGACACTGCACAGGTGTTTTTAAAGCAAGCACCTGTCACATTGTTCCTCAGCAGCTCTGCTAGTTGTTGTCCCTGATCCCTATTTTCATATTTTTAGAGTTTATGCTCTTAACACCATTTCTTCATCGACCAGCTTTGATCTGCTCTGTTAACTTCCAGCATTGGTGGAAGAGAATGTAATTTTCAAATTGAACCCAAAGGGCTGCTTCAACAAAGCAGTCAGGCTTAGGTTGCTGTGGTTTGATCCCCACAACTCAAGCCAGCCAAACCTGCCCTGAAGGCATTCAGAGCAAAAGAAAAAAAAATCCTTCAAATTGAACCCAAAGAATAGAACATAAATGGTGATAAAGAAAACGAAAGAATAACTTTTTTTTTGTGGAACTGGGGATTGAACTCAGGCCCTTGCGCTTGCCAGGGAAGCACTTATTCCACTGAGCCATCTCCCCAGTCGCTGAATAACTAAATTTTAAAACAGCAGAGAAAAAGGGCCATAAATACTTCCAAAAAGGAAACTAAAACAGGCCAAACTTAAGCAAAGAATTAGGAATCAGATGTCACCAGTCAGGGTTGTAAGTGCATCCAAGAATTCTGTGAAGAGTATGAAAGACGGGACAGGGATGTGCAGGGGGCAGGGACGTGCAGGGGGCAGGGAGGTGCAGGGGGCAGGGACGTGCAGGGGACAGGGAGGTGCAGGGG
>NW_004524738.1:991897-993131 GCF_000260255.1 Octodon degus
AAATCTAAAAAGCAAAGGTGCTCCAGTCAGCTGGTCAGTTTCTTCATTGTGCAGATGAGGAAGCCAGAGGTCTAGATGGGGCCACAGGAGCTTGTTAAGTAAAAGCCAGACAGGAGTACGGGCAGCAGGACACCTGTGTGCCAACAGAGTGACACTGCCTAAGCAGAGCTGGGCTCTTAGGACACCTGCAGCACTAGGGTCCCGCGACGGTCATGCTGTTGATCTGTTAGAGCAGTGTTCACGAAGCTCAAAAGCTCGCTCATGCCTTTCTTTTTTTGAGACAGCGTCTCGCTGTGCAGTGCAGGCTGGCCGCAAGCCCACTTGGCTGTTGGTCCTTTGTAGGGACGCACTAGCGTCTGCTGCTTATGGGTTAGGGCTCACGCTGCGCACATTGAGATCAGAATATTGAAAGGGAAAAAATAAAGCTGCTCTTGGTGGCAAGAGTTGTATATCACAAACTTCTAACACTGTCTTCATAGCATTATACCTTTTATTTTTATTCCACAACATGTATAGTCCACAAGCCTATCACCTTAAATGATAAATCTTGAGTTTTCTTCAATAAGATGAAGTCAGTTAGTAGTGTATGTTAGGGATCAAATTGGAAAAAGTTGAAATCTTTTAGTATGATAAGTAAAGATTTGCTTTAAAAATTAAGCTTCATCATATACTTACTTATGGTAACTTGAAATTAAAACTTCAGGCCACGCATTGTGGCGCATGCCTGTAATCCCAGCATACAAAAGGCTGAGGCAAGAGGTTTGCTGTGAGTTTGAGGCCAGCCTGAGCTACAAAGTGAGTTCAAAGCCAGACTCTTAAAGACAAGGGGCTGGGGAGATGGCTCAGTGGAATAAGTACCTCCCTGGCAAGTGCAAGGGCCTGAGTTCAGTCCCTGGTTCCATCAAAGACAGTGGTGATGATGACGACGATGATGATTTAATAAAAATTGTTATCCTATATTTGGTACACTTGAATCCTTCCCAGAGTGACAGGATAAAATACATTTTTTAAATATTTTTTTAAAAACCAAGGGACTTGTAAGGACTTAAAGTTCAACATATCAATATCTGATGAAAAAAAAAAAAAAACAAACCAAGGGACTCAGGTCAACAGTTTCTGACATTGCCAATGAAGTGGAAGACCCAATACTATTATGGGCTACTGGACTCTTTTAGAATATTTTGCTGAGTTAACATACCTATAATATTCAAATGATGGAACTAAACAAAAAAGG
>NW_004524738.1:994111-1000581 GCF_000260255.1 Octodon degus
GCTGGCTGGCATGTGGTGCTGGGGGATTGAACCGCGGTCCCTGTGCTTTGCTAAGCTTGTTCTAAGTAGGTGCCTTAGACCACTGAGCCATCTCACCAGCCCCAGAAAAATGTTTTCGACTCTTGCTTTAAAAGGATTGTTTAGGGACCTAACACTGACGCTTTAGCACGATTTATCTTTCAGTACATGATGGTTCAAGACATGCTCTCCCCCTCCCCCACGGACCGGCCCGAAGCCACAGAGATCATTGACAACGCTCTCTTTGAGGACTTGGAGGTGCCCGGGAAAACACTGCTCCGACAGCGCTCGCGCTCACTGAGCTCCTCGGGACCGCACCCCGCGAGGCTGCCCAGCAGGTCCCGCGTCCCCGCGCCCAGCAGTTAGCCCTGCCACCGCCGAGTGAGCAGTTAATCCTGCACCACGCGCCCTGCGCCCTGCGCCTTGCGGTCAGCCCGAAGCAAGGGGCTGGGTGGACACAGCGGCCTCCTAGGATCCCACCGCGTTCCAGAGTGGCGGATGTGAACATTTTATTTTCTGCTCTGCCTTATTTTGGGCTGCACCTTCCAAGTCAAACCAAAACCAGGTTTGGGGCCCGACCGTGTTTTCAGCCAACAACTTGCGTTTTGCGGTTCTCCCAGCACAGGACTGGGGGTGGGGTGGGGGTGGGGGGCTGCTCGGCTCCCTTCAGCCTGCTGGCCAGCTTTACAGCCTCGCCTTTTGCCTCAGAGGTAGGAGCAGTCCCTAAAATACAGAGAGCTTTACTGTGGAAATATTTTTATAATGCAGAAGAATAAACCCTCCCCCCATTGTGGAAACTTTATTGTTCTAGAAATACATTTTCTAGAAAGATAAGATGGGGGCCGGGGAGATAGCTCAGTAGAATAAGAGCTTGCCTGACTAGCGCAAGGCCCTGAGTTCAATCTCCAGTACCGAGGGGAAAAAAAAAAAAAAGATAAGACTTGGAAACTGATTTCTAAAGAAGCTGACTTCTTTTTTGTCCCTGGTGGGTAAATAAAGAATCTGCACTATTTTGGAGGACAAGTAGCACAAACTGTATGACAGTTTATGTCTGTAGTTTTATGGTCCTATTTGTAGCATCAAATAGTTTTATTCCTTAGATGGTTCTAGTGAAGGTTTAAGACATTTTTATACTTTTACCTCCAGTAAACCCAATAAGGGAGAAATGAAGCTTCATGTGTAAATTCTTGTTGGGAAAGAAAAAACTGTAGTTTCACCAGGGTCACCGTCTTACAACTAACTTCTTCAGTGATGGGCTTTTTAACCTCATAAAATCATTAGTCCTCTGTGTAATCCTGCAGGTGGGTGTAACCCTCATCCCCAGACCGAGTCTAGATAACAGCTTAATCGCGTTGCATCCCGATGGGTTTTTGTTTTCATCTGTAAATATGTTTATTTTTTATTTATAAAAATTCTGAGATCAATCCATTTGGGTTGGTGGTATACAGAGCGCACTCAAGTGTGTTAACTATTGTGACTTCTTTCAAGTCTAAATGATTTAATAAAAACTTTTTAAAAATTGCTTCTGGATGATTCTTATTTTGGAGCGTTGGGCCTAAAATAGTAATTCTTCTAATTTATCAAGTGGAACCATAAATTCATGAAAGGATCAAAACCAACCATCAAGAAGACTTCTTCCATGTTGGGCAGGATGGTGTATACCTCATAATCCCAGCACTGGTGAGGCTGAGGCAGGAGGATCACAAGTTCAGGGGCAACCTGGACTGCACAGTTGGAGAAACTAGATACTGAGACCCTTTTACAAAAAACAGACTAGGGATATAGCTCAGCGACACAACATCTGCCTGGCAAGTGCAAGCTCCTGAATTCAATTCTGGTACCAAAAACAGTTGAATTTCCTTTCAGGATTGGTGGTGCACACTTGTAATCCCAGCAATGAGGAGGTAGTAACAGCAGAATCACGGCTAGTTTAAGACCAGCCTAGACTACAAAGTGAGTTAATGGTCAATCTTCAGTCGATTTTTAATGCAAGCAAGCCTGTCTCCAGCCTATTGCAGCCAAGTGTCTTTCCGGTGATTTGCTCAGTGCCCACCTTCTGCCCAGGGCCAGCAACAGGACCTGTACGAAGGGGAGACCTTGTGGAGAAAGGGCCGAGGCAGGGCTTTCTGTGTCCCTGTCACAGCGCATCTCCTGTGTGCCCCACGGACGCGTGTGGCACGCTGGGCTGCCTGGGTACAAACCAGCTACACTCATTCTCCCAGGGTCAAATTGCGAGAAGGTGACTGTCAGACAGGCGGCGTCTGTCGCCCGCAGCCACGAGCAGCCTGCAGCTGGGATCACTCTGCCCGAGACTGTGTGCTCCGTCGGACCCGGGTGCAGCCCTGCTACTCGGACCCCCTGCTCTGCCGGGTTCTGCTCAGCCCGCAGCCGCCGGCCAGGCCTTTCCGCGGGCGGCCGCTCCCGTCGCTGCTCCCTGTTCCCTTTTTCCAGCCAGGTCCCTGGGCATTTCGTCCCTGCTCAGCCCGCTCCTTCCCCGAGGACCCCAGACCCCGCAGCAGCCACAGCGGGACCGTGAGCCCTGCTCCACCCGGGCACGCTTGGGCCCGAGGCGGCTGTGCTTTGCCCAAGATCCCGAGGCCCAGGACCGGACCGAACCGAGGCCAAGCCCAGGTCTCCCGGCCCCAGCCCGCATCCGATCCGCTCTCTGCGCCTGCTGTCAAAGGCTTCCCGCGAGCGCTCTTGGGGCCTCTGTCGCCTCCCTCCCAGTGATCCTGTGCGGGCTGCAGACCCGAGTACGGGGCGCCTGGGCCGGCGTGGGGCAGCTCGCCCACAGCTGTGCCTGAGGGAGGCTCCCGCGTCCTCGCCCAGCGCCCAGCGCCGACCACGCTGCTCTGGTCCCGTATTCCTCTGAGTGCTGCTCCCTTCCTGGCCCACGTCCAACATCACCGACCCCGGTGCTGGGTTCTGCTCTGGTACTTTGTGTCAGCAACGCTTCCAGGAGCTCGGGGGTACAATCAGCCCCCTGGGTCATTGCCAACATCCAGAGGGTGGGACACACCTTTCTCGGGGTCCTGCAAAACCCAGCATAGGGGCTGCTCCGGGATGATGGATAACATATTTGCAGGGACTGAATGCGACTGCATAGATACAACCTAACCCCCACACAGTTGTAGTCCTCAGGAAATGAATAATCTAACAGGGTAAGGGAAGTAAGACCCCACAGGCTGCAGCAGATATTTGACACAGTAAAAAAGTAAAGATGGCTTAGGGATCTTGATCCTCAAGGCAGCGAGACTCTTTCTCAGTGTAAAAATTAAAAAAGGCCTCCCCCCAAAAAAAGTAAAGTTTCAAATTAAAAAATTAAAAAAAGGGCTGAAGATGTAGCTCAGTGTGAAGGCCCGGGGTTCAAGCTCCGGCCCGGCAATAATGACATGTGAATGAATGGGAATTAATGAATGAATGAGTGGGAATGAATGAGAATGAATGAACCCATGAATCCTGGTGCTGGGTTGGGGGAACAGGAAACCAGATGGCTCAGTACAGGCACCTGGCACTCCCCTGTTCCATGAAACACAGCCAAGGTAACAGGTGTAGAGCCACCTGTTTTGGTGAGCGATGGAGAACAACAGAATTCAACAGGGGAAAAAAAGGGAAGTGCATCCTCAGGCCTGGAACAGCAGCACAGCAAAAGAAACCAAACCACTGCCTTCACCACCCTTGCAGAGCGGACAGAGGGGCGTCTCACCCTGGCACACTCACCAGAGGGCGAAGGAGTCACAGCAGACTGTCAGCGCAGACCCTGGCAATCCTAGCACCACAAAGTTCCGCAACCATTACAGGTTTACAACTTAGGTAGGTAGGATACCTGAAGCTATGGAAAAAAATTCCATTTCATCTCTCCAAACCATCTTGGGGTGCTGGAGCCTGGTACCATCTTAAGAAGGGACCTCGTGTCTGAATTTAGATGCTCTAGGGGCTAGAAGTCCTCGCATGTTTCCGTCTCTGGGCTCCCACTGGCATTCCAGTGCCTGGCTCTGCTGGGTGGCGCATGGAGAGAGTGGCAGTGTAGGGAGCAGGTGTTGCGACCAACAGGAACAGAGGGAGTCTCAGATCAGGCATGGCCAGTCCACAGGCCTGGAACAGCAGGTGTCAGCACTGAAAGCAGCTGTTATGTGGTCCTCACCACCTGTGTCCCAGCACTGCACGTGGGCACCTGTTGCAACACTGTGGGGAAAGAACTCTGGATCTAAGCGCTCCCCTGCTCCTGGGCACACAGCTAAGAAAGGCCAGAGGGAAGGTTTAGAGCGGGAGACACCTCCGTTCCCGCTCCATCGGGCACACATCTCAGATGAGAGGAATTTTATCTGGCTCCAGCCACGAAACACTCCCCCAACCTCTAGAGGGCGCTACAGTGGGGGGGGCACCTGCCGCCGTGGGGGTGGGGCACCTGCCATTGTCCTATCACCAGGCAAGCCCTACTGGGGGCAGAACCTGAGGTCCTCCACGATCAGAGGAGCCACTGGGGCACTGCTCACACTCGCTGTCTCCTGTCTGACACAGTGCACGGCGGGCTGAAACTCACCAGTGAGGGCCGGCCAGATAGCTCAGTGGACTAAAGCGCCTGCTTAGGCAAGCTTAGGCAAGTTCAGGGACAGCGGTTCCATCCCCGGCACCACATGCTATGCCAGCCACGCCCACAGGGCAGGCTGAGCTGGCCACAGTTTCCGGCCCGGGTGGCGCACGTCTGTAATCCCAGCGCTGGAGAGGCCGCAAACAAGAGGGCTACTATGAGTCGAAGCGTTTAGTGAGACCCTGTAACAACCAAACACATAATAAAAAAAGAAAAAAGAAAAAAAAAAGAAAAGAAAAGAAAGAAAGAGAGGCTGGGGAGATAGCTCAGTAGAATAAGTGCTTGCCTGGCAAGCTCAAGGGCCTGAGTTCAATCCCCAGTTCCGCCAAAAAAATAAAAAAGAAAAAGACAAGAAGAGAAGAGAAAAGAAACAACAATAAAAAAGAAAAACATCACTGAAATACCACAATAAGCCAAACTCCATTAATCTGTATAATAATAACTATTATTATTTATTTGTGTGTGCGTGTGTGTGTGTGTGTGTGTGTGGCCAGCTCAGCCCACCAGGGGGCGGGACTGGCTGGCATGTGGTGCTGGGGGATCAAACCGCGGTCCCTGTGCTTTGTTAAGCTTGTTCTAAGTAGGTGCTTTAGACCACTGAGCCATCTCACCAGCCCCAAAGACCAGGGATTGAACTCAGATCCTTGTGTTTGCCAGTCAAACGCTTATCCTACTGAGCCATCTCCCTGGCCCCTGATCCTTCCGTCTTCAGCCTCCCAAGCGCTGGGATTACAGGCGTGCGCCACCACAGCTAGTCTCAATAGCCACCTCAGCGCTCCTCGGGGGCAGGGCCAGGGTCACCATGGCATGCAGGGGGTAGAACCCAGGTCCCTGAGTCTGCTTTAATCTGCTGAGCTATCTGGCCGGCCCTAATCTGTATAATTAATATATGTTCATAATAAAAATAAAGAGCGCTAGAGGGGCCGGGGAGATGGCTCAGGGGAATAAGCGCTTCCCCAGAAAGCGCAAGGGCCTGAGTTCAATCCCTGGTTCCGAAAAAAAAAAAAAAAAGGGCGCTAGAAAGAGACACAAGTCTCAAGTTGTGGAAATTTTCCAAAGGAAGGCTATCCTGTACTCTCCATGAAGAGAAACGCAGCTTGCACCTGGCCCAGCCTGACGCCTCCCTTCTGCGGTCTAAAGCCCTCCTCCATCTTGCAAGGGAGATCTAGGGCGGAGCCATGGGGCCTCTTTCTGCTTTGCCCGCCCTTCACCCTTTGGGCCGCATGCCCCGCACCCAAAGCCAGTCCAGGGACGGCTACTTCCTCCAGCCTTGTCTCCTGGGAGCGGACAGAAAGGCAGACATTTCCTCCTCACCCATAACTTACATAACAAAAGCTATTGTGTGTGATACAGTGGGAACATAGGAATATTTAGATTTGCACCATTTAGCACAGGGATGGAGTTATAGCTCAGGGGTACAGTGCCTGCCTGGCAAGCGCAAGGTCCTGCGTTCGATTCCTTGTACCAACTAAATGAATAAATAATTTAGTACAAAAAGACTTGTTGCCAAGGATCTCCCTCAAAGTCCTCTCCTTGTCCTCACGTGCACTGAAGGTCCTCTTCTACGCCCTCAGCTGTGCTGTGGGGGCTGCCGCCGTGTCCTGAATGGATTCACAGTCCTTTTGACTTTCAGGCGAAGCCAGAGCAGCACCATGCAGGGTACTGTGAACGCGGAGGGTGGCGACGCGATGAGAGGTTGTTATGAGCCTGCCTTTCCACTGGATGGCAGCATTCGCGGTGTTTTTTTTTTTTTTTTTTTTTTTTTTTTTATCAGTAAAGAGAGAGAGAGAGAGAGAGAGAGAGAGAGAGAGTGGTGTGTGTGTGTGTGGTGTGGTGGAGCATGCCTGTAATACCAGCAGCA
>NW_004524738.1:1000681-1002364 GCF_000260255.1 Octodon degus
TTTTTTAAATCAGTAAATACACAAAAAAAGACTTGTAGAACTCTTTTAGAAAGTGACAAGAGGCTGGGTGTGGTGGAGCATGCCTGTAATACCAGCAGCACTCGGGAGGCTGTGGCAAGATTGTTGCACGTTCAAGACCAGCCTGGGCTACAAAGTGAGCTCAAGGCCAGCCTCAACTGCATAGCGAGGCCCTGTCTAAAAAAAAAGGGCAAGGATGATAGGATAGGTATGTCTTAAGCAAGAGGGACTATCTTGAGGGGATTAATGACAATGTGTCTTATACTGTAATATTTTTTTAACACATTGTATTTTTTTTACACCGGCCTTCGGGTTTCTGTGCCATTTTTCTCTGAGACAGTGGACAGAATGTGCTTCCAGTCCCACTACCGGCCACAGTCAGCGAGGCTTACTCTTTTTTTTTTTGGCAGAACCGGGGATTGAACTCAGACCCTTGCGCCTGCCAGGGAAGGTCTTATTCTGCTGAGCCATCTCCCCGGCCCCTAAAGCTTACTCTTGGAAAAGGTTCTAACCAGGAACTCTAGTTGTCCTTTGTCCCATCCGTGGGAGGCTTGCTAAGTCCAGGGCTCCGATGATTTTTCGAGGCTTCGCAACGACAGAATATGCCACTAGGGGGCGCGATTCCACGTCTCCGAAAAAAGGGCAGGGAAAGGAGAAGGGGCGAGGAAGGCATGACATGGGAGGCACAAGGACGTCAGGTTTAAAAGACAAAAATAAGGGGCCGGGAGATGGCTCAGTGGAATAACTGCTTCCTTGGCAAGTACAAGGGTCTGAGTTCAATCCCTGGTTCCATCCAAATAAAAAAAAATAGTAGGAAAAGGCCAGGACCCTGGAATTCAGAGTGTAAATGAGAAGAGGGCTCCTGAGCTTGCTCCAGCGTGGCTGGAGGCCGAGGGCAGGACAGCGTCCCCTTTGGGAGACCGAGGTGGCCGGGGCAAGCGAGGAGGAGGAAGAGGACAGGGAGAGAGAGGGGGAGGCCGAAGCAGGCAGGACGCCAAGCGGGCCGGCCAGAGCCATGCAGATGTCCCCAGCTTCTGTGTGTTTACATCTAAAACTGGGGTCCAGGAAAAGGCGCATTGTTACCGATTCCCCCACGTCCTCCCCCTCGCTGCACACGCCTATCCCGTCCTTCTTGCCATTTCGGAAGCAGTTGTGCAAGTCCTCTCCCTGGGTGTCTGTCCGTGGCACGCAGCTCAAAACCTTTAGGCCGCTGCTGTCAGAAGAAAATCTTGCGGCGTGTTCTCCTTCGCCTCCCCACCTGGCACCGGCCTGGCACCCGGCCACTTCCGTTCTTCCCCGCAAGCACAATGACGCGGTGAAGGTTTTGAATGGATTCAGGACGTCAAGGCAGGGCGGAGGAGGGGAGGGGAGGGCACAGCCACAGACACTCGCGACAGGAATCCCAGAACGGCTCCTGAAAGTGGCAAGAGCAATGCGGTGAGGCTGTTGGAAAGCAGAGGGAGTACCCTGAAGGGGACGAGGGGCCATATGTCCTTTACTGTCATTTGCTGAAAAACTCAGAACATTCACTGCATGCCCCCCCCCACTGCGAAAATGAGTGCTGGCTCCCAGGGGACTCTTCTCTGCTACTGCTCCTTAATGTTAGGGTTTGGGGGCTCCAGGGGGCGTGCTGACTAGTGGCTCCCTATTTTGGAAGAAACACAA
>NW_004524738.1:1002464-1005592 GCF_000260255.1 Octodon degus
TTAAGCAGGGCTTTGATACATAGCTCAGCGTGATCTTGAACTCACTATGTAGCCTAGGCTGACCTTGAACTTGGGGTGACCCTCTTGCCTCAGCCTTCTGAGTGCTGGGATTGCAGGTGTGCGTCACCATGCCTGGACTATTGCTAGCTCTTCAGGAGTACCCAGAGAACACCGTCATTGGGAAGGCTAGCAGCTCTGGCCAGGGTCTCTTCTGCAGGCCCGGGGAATGTGGGCCGGAATCAGACAGCGAACTCTGCAGTCTGCTGAAGCATAGCTGGGGGCTGCCTAGTCTCGGGGGAAAGGGGGAAGGGTTTCACACCCAAAAAGGAGCAAGATGATTGGGCACTGTGAAGTAACGAAGAAGAAAGTGTCCTCCAAGGTTCTTCTGAAGCCAGATCAGAGCTGGACAAATTAAATTACATACATATAATATTATGCAACTATTAAAGCAAATGAATGAGTTTGCTTAGAATTACTGAATGGTTTATTGAGCGGATAAATGACACCAAGGTGCAGAAGGGTGTGGCTAGTGTGATTGCAACCCAATAAAATTGATTCTGCCTGTTTTACTGGTATTTGAATTCTTTTTTTTTTTCTTTTTTTTTCTGATACCAGGAATCAAACTCAAGACCTTGTGCTTGCTAGGCAGGTTCTTATGCCGCTGAGCTTATGCCAGGCTATCTCCCTGGCCCTTTAACTGGGATTTGAGCATCAAGTTTTAAATATGCTGCACTTAACACTACACTGACTACCTGGGAGGTGCTAAGGAAGGGTGGGAGATTATTAACTTCATTATGAATCTATTTGTTGGGCTTGTTTCCAAAAATATAATCATTTCACACATTTGATAGACTAGACTAACCTTGCAGGCAGTTATTTATTTATTCAGTACTGGGGTTCAACCAGGGCCTTCCCATTGAACTACATCCTCACCTCACTTTATTTTTTATTTCGAGACAGGGTCTTGGCAAGTTGTGACATTGCCTAAGCTGTGTTTGAACGTGGGGTGACTGTCCCTCCTCAGTCTCTCCTAGCGCTTGACTAGAGGTGTGCGCCACCACACCCAGCCCCAACAATATTAAATTAATGAAATTAGGGGGAAAAAAGGCAACCAATAAATAGCATTTGCTGTGTCTTCAGTGAGCTCTCTTTTTTGTTCCGATTTGTAGAACTTCGCAAGGGCTGACAGCCCTCTACTGGGACTTTTGCAGAACAGATACAGATCTCCCTTGGCGTTTCACATGTGGAGGGGCGGAATGAAATGATAAAAGTATCCTCAGTGGCTCAAGGGAATCTCCAAATAACTCACTTATCGGCTCCACCACCCTCATCTGCATAACAATTCCCACTTCTCCCAGCCCTCTGCTATTTACAAGGGTGACAGGCACCAGGCCACAGGCCCTCGGCTTAATTACTTCTTGTTTACTGTTTTCTTTCAGCCCTGATGTTTCCTCGTTACAAATAGCACATTTTGCAGAGTCAGCAAGAAACATGTTTAACTGAACAGACCCTGGGTAATACTAGAATTCAGTAAATAGAGACAACATGAAATCCCAGCTTCCGATTTGGGGACGTGGCTATGGTAAGAGTTAGGCAGAGAGCTGCGCCAAGACAATTTAGTCTAGGAAGACTCCTGAGAGCCCTGGCTGATTCCACTGGTGACGCCAGGCAGAGAGGAGGAGGAAAACTGAGGTGCGGGGAGGAGAGAAACCGGCACAGAGCGCGATGGCAGGCCCTGACACTGCTGCAAACAGGAGCCGCTGACAGCTGGGAAGTCCTGGCGTTCAGACCAGCGGGAAAGTGGGGTGACAATCACAGCAGTCAAGAAATGTGCAGGAGGCGTTGGGTGTCAGGACCTGGGTGGGGCCAGGGGTGCTGCTGCCTCCTCCCCCCCAGGGCTTTGCCCCTAGGCCGGGCCAGCAGCTGGAGCAGGGGGTCTCCCCCCTTCTGACTCCAGACCTGGAGTGTGGCTGTGTGGGGCTGACAGGCACCAAGCAAAGCCCTGTCCAGGACCTCCGCAGCTTGGGAAGGTGTCCTGCCTGCCTGCTGTGAGCCAGGTCAGTCCTGGGCAGGCTGCACCCGCCCGGGAGCTCTGACCCGATCCTCTGCACAGCCTTGGGATGTATTATGGCTGCAAAATGAAGTCCTTGAAGCTCCACGTGGAACTACAAGAGCACACTTACAGAACAGCAGGCTTGTATCATAGCAAAAGTGAGAAATCAATCACAGCCTGTGACTACATTCACGTGGCCTATTGTGTAGAGTCAGCCCTGACTGTCTACTCCTTTTTGATAATGCACTGGGCCAACTTGACTGTGACCTGCTTGTGTTTTCCTTAGTTAGGAAAGTATATATTGTTTCAAGGACTTCATGTCTGGGACAGACTGGCCCAGTCAAGGACTCATTGAATTCTACTTATTCCAGTCATACCCTCTCCCTTCCTCTCCAGAATGTTAAATAATTCCATTGAAGTAAACCTACCTGGCAACATATGACACAATTCTTGTATTCATTGTAACCGATCATGCAACCATCTGCTGTCAGCTTTGTATATCCTGCTTGCAAACCATGTTTAAACTGAACTTAAACCTGACTATGGGCTGGTGATTTGAGCCTCTGGGTTCCCAGCCCGCTAGCATAATAAAAGTTTCCTTCTAACTCCTCAGTGCAGAGTCTTCCATTTGGATTCACACTGGTTTTTCTGCTACAGGATGGTTGAGTACTCTGAACCTGATTCTGAGTAACAAATTCTCTATGCTCCTACCATTCTGGAACCTGGCGTGGCCACTGCCATTTTGAAACATGGTGCTCTGGGGCTTTCTCCTCAGAATGAAGGCTTTCACTTTTGCAGTTCTGAGGCTGCAAAAGGTAGAGTCTTGCTGCTTCTTGTGATGTCCTCAGGAAATCTTTTATGTTCTCTTGCTTCTTCTCAGCAATCAAGGTCTCCTCAGCTCCATCTTTGCAGTCTAAAGCTCTGCTGGAGCTTTCCTTCTGGCCAAACTCACAGTGCTTTAAATCATTCTGCTGGGCTCTTTGCTCTTAATTCTCAGCATAAATCTGGATAAATGGCCTCAATATTTTTTTAATAGGTGAATTTATTCTATTTATTTATTTATTTATTTATTTAT
>NW_004524738.1:1005692-1008605 GCF_000260255.1 Octodon degus
CTGGCATGTGGTGCTGGGGGAATTGAACCACAGTCCCTGTGCTTTGCTAAGCTTGTTCTAAGTAGGTGCTTTAGACCACTGAGCCATCTCACCAGCCCAATGGCCTCAATATTTAACTGCCTTGAAATTTCTTCATCAGTTAATGCTTAGGTTGGCAGAGTGCTAAAGGAGGTGTGGGGGCAAATGTTCACAAGGAGTCCTTGCTCTCCCCTGAAACCTGTCAGCCTGTGGCCTGCCTGAAGGCTAGTTGAGGCTAGAATGAAAGGGAAGGGAAGGGAGGGAGAGGAGACAGGGAAGGGGGAGGGAAAGGGGGAAAGCAGATAGGAGAGGGGAAGGGAAGGGGGACACGTTACAATACAGGTTTGAGAGTAGATAACAAGAAGCTAGGTGTGGTGGCACTGACCTGTAATCCTTGTACTTGGGAGGCTGAGGCAGGAGGACTGCTGTGAATTCAAGGCCAGCCTGGGCTACACAATGAGTTCTAGGCCGACCTGAACTACGCAGTGGGACCCTGTCTCAAAACCCAAGAAGAGTGACTAACAAGCCAAGTGTAACTAAAAGCCCAGCTACTCAGTTGGCTGATGCAAGAGAATCACAAGACCGAAACCAGCTTGGGCACCTTGGTGAGACCCTGACTCAGCATAGGATCTTTTTTGGCAGGAATGTTTGAGACAGAGCCTTGCTGTGTAGCCCAGGCTGACCTTCCACTCACAGCGATCTTCCTGCCTCAGCCTCCCAAGTGCTGGGATTACAGGCTTGTACCACCAAGCCTGGCTCTAACATGAAATCCTCAAAAGGACAGTGATGTGGCTCAGTGCTGGAGTACTTGCCTACCACGCAAAGGTCCTGGGTTCAAGCCCTAGTATCCCCACCCTCCTGGCCAAATTGCAGTGCTACAAGCCAGTGGTTCTTAACTTTGGCAGGGGAGATATTAAAATATCCAATGCTGGCGCCATACCTGACCAATTATAGGCAGGCGAGCAGGGCTGGGGCTGCAGAGAGTCAGTGCAGAGCATGAAAATACAGTATAACTTGATTGGAAGGGCACCTGTCACAGGCCAGGGCCTCAAGGTAAAGGTGGAATGGCTAGGCCTACGTGCCTCCCCAGGGAGAAGCGATAAATTGATGATACTATAACTGGTATTGATATAGGGAAAGAAATGCCCAACCTGAAAGATACCCGGGATGAGTTCATGTTTTCTAAAACTGAAGAATGAGGCAGGCGTGGTTTAAATGCAGTTATGGTCAAGTCCAAGAACCACACTACGCACGACCAGTCCCAAAATGGCACAGAAATGGCATCAAGAAACCTTGGTCACAAAGATACGAATCTCTGAAGGGGTTTGATCCCAAGTTCCTTAGGAACACGCGTTTTGCCAAGAAGCACAACAAGAAGGGCTCAAGAAGATGCAGGCTAACAGTGCCAAGGCCAGGAGAGCATGTGCCGAGGCTGTCAGGGCCCTCGTCAAGCCCAAGGAGGTCAAGCCCAAGGTCATCCCAAAGGGAGTAGACTGCAGGCTCACTCAGCTTGCCTGTATTGCCCACCCCAAGCTTGGAAAGTGTATCTGTGCCTGCAATGCCAAGGGTTGCAGGCCTTGCCGGCCAAAGGCCGGGGCTCCAACCAAGGCCTGGGCTCCAGTTTCTGCTCCAGCCAAGCCCCAGGCTCTGGCTCCTGCTCCAGCCCAGGCCCCTGTGAAGGCTCCACAGGAAAAGCCTCTTATCTGCTGATGTAAAAACAGGACTGGTGTGACCCCTGGGGTGCCATCTGTGGGGGGCTGGTGTCCTCCTGTGCTCTTTGTTCAAATAAACCTGAGACAGGAAGATAAATAAATAAATAAATAAATAAATAAAACTGAAGAATGAATTTTAGGAACAATGGAGGTTAAGAGCAGAAAGTATTTATTGGAGGAAAGAAAACTGTCCGAGAGAAGAACAGGAGGAGACCCGAGTACTGATTGGCAATCCACTTTCCGGCCCCCTCCTGTGTCTCAGCAGCTGTCTGTCTCTGTACATTTCTCCTGCTCTTAACCTCCATTGTTCCCAGGGGTCATTCTAGAGTGCAGGAGAGCATAAACTCAGCGTGTCTGGCGTCTCCAGGCTGGGGGTCCCGTGACCCTCCATCTCAGCTGAGAGCCTGGCTGGGTTAGCAGCTGTAAGGGCTCACCTTCTAGGAGCCCTTGTCACCACACACCTGCAACCCTAGCACTCAGGAGGCTGAGGCAGGAGAGTCACCATGAATTTCAAGGCCAGCCTGAACTACACAGTGAGACCTTGTCTCAAAAACCAAAAACCAAGCAAAATAACCCTGATTGACCTACTGGTGACTGCCCGTGACACAGTAGTGATGCTGACAGTTTGGCTATGACAGAAGGATGATTTACATTCCTGGAAGGACATAGAGATTTTATTCAAATGGCACAAAATATAAAATCTATGAATGATTATTATTTTTTTTTTGGCAGAATTGGGGATTGAACTCAGGCCTTTGACCTTGCCAGGAAAGCGATTATTCCACTGAGCCATCTCCCCAGCCCCAGATTGTTTCTTTTTTCTTAATGTATTTGGTTGTTACAGGGTCTCACTACCCAGCTCAGACTCATAGTTGTGTTAGTTGATACATTGTGTCAACTTGGCAGTTCTCAGCTGGGGGCCTAACGCTGCAGGTGGGCAGCGCCCAGGAATTGAGAAAGGCTTCCTGGTGCCCTGCCTGGTTTCCTGCTGCCCTGCCCCGCTTCTGTGGAGAAGTCCCAGTCTTTGGAGGAGCTTGATCTTGGCAGCCGCGCCACTTTGGAAGAGCTCCGATCACCGTCAGCGCAGAAGTGAGAGGCTTGGTGGCCGCTGCAGCTGTTGCTCCTCTTCTGCTCTTCATTGTTTTCTGCTGCCCGAACTGCTGTCGTTTGCCTTGAAGCCAGC
>NW_004524738.1:1008810-1010121 GCF_000260255.1 Octodon degus
CCCTGTGCTTTGCCAAGCTTGTTCCAAGTAGGTGCTTTAGACCACTGAGCCATCTCTCCAGCCCCCCCTTTTTTTTTTAATTTTTTTATTTTTTTTAACATTTATTGCAGTAACTGTGAGTTAAATAAACCTTTCCTTCCTTCACTTTGAGTTTCGGGTATTTGTCCCAGCAACGAGTAAAAGGTAAGACAATAGTGATCCTCCTGTTTTCAGCCTGTCCTGTGCTGGGATTACAGGTGTGCTCTGCTGCACACAGACTCTGGCCAGCTCAGCTTGTCCATGTCCAGGGGGCAGGGCTGGTGTGGCATGTGGTGCCAGGTAATCACTGCACTAGCCTAAGTCCCTGCCACAGTCCCCGTGCTTGCCTAAGCAGGCGCCGGAGCTATCTTTGGCAGAACTGGGGATTGAACTCAGGTTCTTGCACTTGCCAGGGAAGTGCTTATTCCACTGAGCCATCTCCCCAGCCCTTCCCCTGAGCTATGTTGCCAGCCACTAAACTATTTCTGAAGCTTCCCACTTAATATTTTTAAGCCATTTTGACTTCAGGTAATTTTAACTAAGGAAGGCAGGGCCAGGAAGATAGCTCAGCAGCGTAAGTGCCTGCCTGGCAAGCAAAAGGTCCTGGGTCTAGTGCCCAGGACCAAAAAAAAAAAAAAAAAAAAAGGAAAGCAGCAGAACTCCAGATAGAGGGGAGCCACCTACACCCCAAATCCATCATCCTACTACTTGGGTTAAGACACCCCTGCTTTTTGCCTGGACTGTTGCACTCAGAGACTCTGTTCCCCTCCTCCAGTCTCTCCCAGTCCAGAGGCCAAAGTGATTCTGCTAAAACGGAAAGCAGGGTTTGCCCCCTCTTTGCTCTGCTCCTCGCTTCTCACCAGTCCCACCTCCTCTGAAATAAGTGTCAAAGCCAAGCTGGATGTGGTGGCAGAGGTCACCCTGGCCTTGTGGGAGGCTGAAGCGGGAGAATGCAGATTGAAGCTCAGCAATCTGGTGATTTAGCTGAGGCCCTGTCTCCAGTTTATAAAAGGGTGGGGTATGTTGGGGAGTATAGTTCAGAGAAAGAGAGAGAGGAAGAGAGAGAAGAGAGGGAGAGAGGGAGAGGAAGAGATAGGCGGAGGGAGAGAGGAGAGGGAGAGAGGGAGAGGAAGATAGGTGGAGAGAGAGAGGAGAGGGAGAAGAGGGGGAGATAGAGGAGGAGAGACAGGAAGAGAGAGAGGAAGAGAGAGGGAGAGACGGGGGAAAGAAAGGGAGAGACAGGGAGAGAGGGAGGAGAGAGGAGAGAGGGAAAGAGAGGGGGAGAGAGAGAAG
>NW_004524738.1:1010241-1014523 GCF_000260255.1 Octodon degus
GGGAGGGGGAGAGAGAGAGAGAGAGAGAGAGAGAGAGAGAGAGAGAGAGAATTGTCAAAGCTTGCACAATGCCGCACTTGTCTGTAGGAAACCTGAGGGAGCCCTGGGACCTCTTGAGCCTCCTCCTGCCTGCCAGACTCCTCCCAGGGATCTTTGCGCCTCCTGCCCCTTGGACCCACTCTGCGGGGTGAGAAGTTCTTCCTATGTGGTCCATGGCACCTGCTCAGTGAATGCTGCTCGGGACCTTTCGAAGTTGTCCCCGTGCCTGGTCCTCCCTGCCCACCCTGATTTTTATTTCCCTCATTCCCTTTCAACACACCATGTTAGATTTAGTTGTCCTTTTCCCCAAATGGAAAGCGATCTTCTAGTTTTATTATTTTTATTTTTTCTGTATTCTCAGCACATAGAATATGCCCAACAAATACATGTCAAGTGAACATTTCCCAAATGGATAAGATTAACTTAAAAATTGTGTATCTCTGTGCTGTAGGTTTATTTTTCATTGCTGTATAAGGGGCCCCTATGCTCAGGGGAGATCCCTGGTTGTAGAAGATGCCAGATTGCAACAGAAGCCTGGAGTCTGAGCCCTGCCCCTTGTCACTGGTCCCCACTGTGAAATGGGTGTGGGAATTCCTCTGCCACCGACAAAAGAATGAAGGCAGATAGCATCATCAGTGGCTGTGTTTTGTAAACGCGCAGGGTAACCTCCTGCCAAGGCTGTCAGCAGCGCCTCCCAGTCCCCAGCCTGTCTCTGTGAGGAGAGGAGGTGGAGGTCCCCAGGCGGGGGGGAATGACAAAGCCCAGCCATGGGGGATACAATGGAGGGGTGGGGTAGCCTCAGGAAGGAGCAAAAGAGGAGCCAGTCATTCTCCTTTATATTAATAATCACAAGGAATATCTTACTAACCTTCAGAGTTTTAAAAATGCATTTATGTCCATTCTTTTTGTTTTTTAAAATGTATTTGTTTTCATGTATTTGGTTGTTGCAAGATTTCTCTATGCAGCTCGGACTCATAGTGATCCTCCTGCGTCAGCCTCCCCAGCGCTCGGGGAGGGGCTGGCATGGCATATGGTGCCAGGGATGGAATCGCGGTCCCTGCGCTTGCCTAAGCAGGCGCTTTAGTCCACTGAGCTGTCTTGCCGGCTCTCCACTCTTCTGTGTACCTTAAATGACTGAAGTAAATGTGCAGGGGGGGGGGGCTGGTGAGATGGCTCAGTGGTCTAAAGCACCTACTTAGAACAAGCTAAGCTAAGCAAAACACAGGGACCGCGGTTCAATCCCCAGCACCACATGCCAGCCAGGCCCGCCCCCTGGTGGGCTGAGCTGGCCACACACACACTAAATAAACAAACAAACAAATAAATAAATATTTAAAAAAAATAAAAAAAAATAAATGTGCAGGGGTCCCCTACCTCCCCCTCTTTTTCCCCCCTCTTTTGTTGTGGTGCTGGAGATTGGACGCAAGGCCTTTGTCCTCACCTACATCTGACGTCCTTTCATTTTTTATCTTGAGACAGAATTTCAGTTGCTAAATTGCTCAGGCTGCACTCAATCTTACTGGTCCTCCTGTCTCAGCCTCCCAGAATGCTGGGTTTACAGCACCCACCCACCCACCCCCGCATTTATTCTCATTCTACACCTAAGAAAACTGAATAAAAGTGAATTTGTTTGTGGAGGACAGGGTCTCACTTTGTAGCTCCGGCTGGCCTGGAGCTCAGGACAAGCTTGCTCCCCCAGCCTCGCGAGAGCTGGCATCACAGGCCTGCACCACCACACGTGAGACTGCAAAAAGGAAATCAGCTAAGCTTCAATTCTCAGCCCTGCCACCACCTGGGTGACACTTGGCCAACTCCCTTGAGTCCTTGATTTGCTCAGCTACAAAATGTGAATGATTATATTGGCTCCATGGGAAGCTCAGGGACTTAATAAGATAAGCTGGGGGACGGAACCCCTGGCTTGGCCCATCCTGGTGCAGAGGACAGAGGGGGCTTGGAAGGCAAGGTGCTTCACACCAAGGGTCCGACCCAGTGGGGACCCCGAGGGACGTTTTCTTCATCACTTTTATCATTGGGACAAAATGCCAAGTACCCACAAGGTAAAGGAGTAGGCCCAGGGTCCAGTGTAGGCAGAAGTGGCGTGGCTGAGGGGGCTGCGTAAGAATAACCCTTGGGTGGCAGCCAGAAGCAGAGCAGGAGGCCGCAGAGGGAGACCCTCTCCTCCCGGGTCACACCCCAGGGACCCCCACCTCCCACAGCAAGTCAGCCCCAGCCCTGAATTTCCGCTCACGTCCCTCCCTCCCTCCCTCTGCAATGAGGCCGCAGATGCCAACTGACTGCAGCCCCAGGGCCGCTGGAGCACCCTTCTGGGTTAATTTTTAATTCCCCTCCCGGTCCCTCTGAACTAAGCAGCAGCCCAGGACATCCCTGAGCCCTAAGAACAGCCCCTGGCACGTGGCGACCCTCTTCCTACTGATAAAATGGCATCAGGGGCCCCCAGCGATACAAGACGGGGACCTTGGCGCTCTGGTGCCGAGGACAGGGACAGCCAGGGAGGAGAAGGTAGCCCCGGCCCTCATGGGCAGCGGGCTGGTGCTTGGGCTCCATCAGGCAGGGGAAGCAGGTGCTCTGCTGAAGCAGGTTCGGGGGCCCCTGGGCCAGGTGCAGGGCCAGGGAGGCCGGGTACCGCGAGGGGCAGGTGCTGCTGAACGGGCGCTCGTCCTCGCTGGCCGCACTGTCCTGTGGCGGGAAGAAGCCGGGGAGCCCCAGGTCTCTGGCAGTCATGTGGGGTCTTTTGAAGGCAGAGTACCCATCTGCCAGCTTGGGGTTGGGGTCCAGGACTGGCCTGTAGAATTCTTCTTTCCGGAGCTGGGCGTCCAGCTTCGCCTGCTGTGGAAACAGATCCCGTATGAACGAGGGGAGAGGCCAACGTGGGGCAGCTTCCCTCAGAAGTATCTAGGGGCTCAATTTTATTTTAAAAATTTCTAAGGGCTAGGGTGTAACTCAGTGGTCAGATGTGTGTCAGGCATGTGCAGAGCCCTGAGTTCAATCCCCAACACTACAAAAATAAAAATTTTAAATAAGTTTTGAATGTTAACATACACAACAGAGGGAAATACTGAATTAATACAAAAGAGTTTATAGTGAAAAATGAATCTACTTTCCATTTTCTTTCTCCCTTGGTTTCCATCTCCAGAGGAAACTGCTGTTAGGTGTTTTAAAAGAATTTTCTAGAAATATCTTATATACCTATTGACATAGTCAGCATTTACAAGGGAAAAGTTTTAATACAGGACAAATAATTTCTCAGATTATTTTATAACATTCACCCAAAGAGTCAAGTGCGAAAGAGTACGGACACCTCAAGGAGTCCATCTGAGGGCCTGGATCCCACGGCAGTGCCCTGCACGAGTCCAGCTGAAGACCGAGAGCCCACGACAGTGCCCCCCCACGCCCAGCTGGGGGTCCAGAGCCCACCACGATGTCTCGTGCAGGTCTGCATCAAGGTCTGTGCTTGGACGGCTCCAAGGTCGGGGTGGAAGCTAGAACGTGCACCAGCAGGATGAAGGATCTGCGCCAGCAGGCTGGGGGTCCGCACTGGAGCCAGGAAGCAGTGCTCGAGGTAAGGGCCAGAGCTCCCCCCAAAGAGAACGGAAGCCGTCCTCAGTGAAAGCAGGGACACGATCTCCTCCGCCACCGAGGACAGTTGAGTTCATATAAGGAAACACAGCTTCTCCACGAGAGCCAGCAGCGCCACCTGCCCTCCCGTTCTCCTGTTACGCTGCTGGCAACAACCCTCAGGTGGGCCTTCCACACCCAGCACCACGCTGATTCAGTTCAGCTGCCTGTGACAAGCTGCCCGTCAGTTATGTATATCTCCATCATCTGGTTTATACAAAAATGATTCACATTATTATTTTTTATTCTATGTTCAAATAATAGAGCTCAGGGGCCGGGGAGATGGCTCAGTAGAATAAGTATTTGCCTGGCAAGCACAAGAGCCTGAGTTCAATCCCTGGTTCTGCCAAAAAAAAAAATTAAAAAATAATAATAAAAATAATAACAGCTCAGACATTGTTCCACCTTTGTATAGATCAGGTTTTTGGTAAGACTATCTCAGGATAGAAAAGGTTTTCTTCTATTCAGAAAAGAAGAAAAGCCGAGTGTGGTGGTGCACATCTGTAATTCCAGCACTTGAGAGGCTAGGGCAAGAAGATTGCTACGAGTTCAAGGCCAGCCTGGGATACCTGGTGAGTTCAAGGCCAGCCTGAGTTACAGAGAGACT
>NW_004524738.1:1015138-1016567 GCF_000260255.1 Octodon degus
AATTTTTTGTTTGAGACAGGGTCTCTCTGTGTAGTCCAGACTGGCCTTGAATTTTCAGTGATCCTCCTGCCTCAGCCTGGGATTATGGGCATGTGCCACCATGCCCAATATATATGTTTAAAGAGTATAATTTTATCAGGGAATAGGAATGGGGAATAAGAATGGCTCCCAAAAGATTAGCGGGGCCCCAAATGGGTTGTCAACAGGAGCCCCCTTCTCCAAGAAAGTTTTATAGAGCAAAGTCATAAAGAGTGGGTGTAACACGGATCAAATGATAATCCACCGATGATATTACAACTATAGCCACTTAGCTAAGATTGGTCTAGTAGTGGCAAGGGCAGATGGATGACCCTATTAACCTTGGCTGATAATCTGTAGTTCTAGTTTTACTCACCTTAGTCTTGGTGGTTGTGAGAGGATCGCCCACCTCTAATAGAGAATGGTTTATTTATATGGCAAATCTCAAAATGGTGGCATCAATACCCAGAAGCTTCCTTAGGGAAGGAAGGTGGCCATTGTGACTTTGATCTCCTCCAGATGTGCCACAGCTGGACTGTGTTCTCAACTGCTGCACGGACTTGCTTGAGGCGCTAGTCCTGTCTGACTGCCCCTAATATTTCTACCTAGCTTAGCTGTCTATAATATTCCCCCTGCTGAAGAGTTAACCCTAAATGCATTTAAGGGAGAAGGGGGTGTAGTTTCCATCTAGCTGCTTCGAGCTGAGAAGGATCGGTGAAGGGGAAGCCACAATCAGGGGCCTTCCTGGGGAGAAGTCCTGTTGCTCTTTAGGAGTTATAACTTCCCTGTCCAAGGTCAGCCTTCTACAAGTGGATCCACTAGAGGAGTCTGCACATGTGTTGGTAGTTCCTGCTGCATGACCACCTGGAGTTTGGCAGCCTCAAGGTTCGGGGATCCTGTAGAAAAGTCCCCCCCATGTTCTGAGTCCTTGTTGAACTTGGCTGTCTTCTTAGCCCAGTTACTTTTCTAGTTCTGGTCTCCAAACAATCATGGTGGTTTTAGTAGTTCAGCCTTTCCTTCCAAAGTTCTCAGTGGGGGCTGGCCTGATAGCTCAGCAGACTAAAGTGTCTGTTTAGGCAGAGTACAATGGCTGGGGTTCAATCCCCAGCATGCCATGCCAGCCTCGCTCTCAGTGTGCTGAGACGGTGATTAAGGCTATGCATGGTGGCATGTGCCTGTAATCCCAGCGCTTCGGAGGCTGAAAACAGGAGGACCACTATGAGTCCAGTCTATGTAGGGAGACCCTGTAGACCCCCGTAGACCCTGTACTAAAAACAGGGGAATAAAAAAAAGGTCTCAGTGGGACCTTCAAGATGATATTATGGAAAAACATGTAACCCTTAACCCATGAGTTGTCAGATATGCTGAGCTCATGTTCCCCAAAGTTGAAGAATGAATTCTAAGGAATAAC
>NW_004524738.1:1017182-1029412 GCF_000260255.1 Octodon degus
CTTATTCCACTGAGCCATCTCCCCAGCCCCTTGTCTCAAAATTTAACAATGGAATAAGCAAGGCTGGGGATGTAGCTCAGTGTTAGCATATTCTCAAGTTTGATCTGCACTCCTAAGGGGGGAAAAAAAAGATTCCTGAAAATTACTAAGAAAAAAATAAGGGCCCGGGGAGATGGCTCAGTAGAATAAGCGCTTCCCTGGCAAGCGCAAGGGCCTGAGTTCAATCCCCGGTTCCGCAAATAAATAAATAAATAAATAAAAAGTAATCCAATAGAAAAAAATAGGTAAAATTCAAAAAGAGACATTTCACAGAATAAATGTTCACATCAAAAGAGGAAGAGTTGGCCAACTTCATTAATAATGAAATGAAAAACATGATCATCGGGGGCTGCGGAGATAGCTCAGTAGTGTAAGTGCCTGCCTGGCAAGCACAAGGTCCTGAGTTTGATCCCTGGTACAAAAAGAAAGAAAGAAAGAAAGAAAGAAAGAAAGAAAGAAAGAAAGAAAGAAAGAAAGAAAGAAAGAAAGAAGGAAAGAAAGAATTACGATAATAGGAATATATGACTTCACATCTGCCAAGCTGACAAAACCTTAAAAGCCTGAACAGTGCCAAGTAATGGCCAGATTGCAGAGTGGTGGCATGACCTTCCATTATTGGCATTAACGTGAACACTGGGAGAGAGTGAGTTCACCTAACAGCTCAGGAACAGCATGCACGGACACACATCAGGGTGCATCTCATCTTCACTGCAGCATTTGGGTGGGGAAAGTTGGGAGAAAATAAGTGATTCGAGCGTCCACCTACAGGAGAGGGGACAGCTGCATATTACATACGTGGCATATGCGTGTAATGCTGGACAGCAGAGGGAGGATTAACACACCACACTTGTGGTAGCTCATGTGGTGTCAGCTCGGTTAAGCAATGCCTGGCTGGTTTAGCACAGCGCTGGGTGAGCAGCACACAAACGCCTCCCTCCACAGTCTGCCAGGGTACTTCAATTTCTGTTAGTTGCCCAGGCAACCTCCAGTTTACTTCAGCTCCTGTTACAGTTCCTGTTTCTTAGAAACAGCTGACCATTATGATGCATGGTTGGTCACTATGATGTACACTGTAAGAACCAATCAATAACCACCAGGTCCTCTGCTTCTGTACTTCCTGCTTGCTTATCCCATATAAGCACCAGACTACCAAGGATCAGACCTGACATCTTGTAGAAGGATTGATCCCTTGTCTGTGCCCATTCACTTAAATAGATCTGCCTCCAAGTCCTGGGTGATGTTTCAGTGTTTCTGTTTGCTGTAGCTGGTGGAGCTGGATGATGCACTTACTGGGAGACAAGCTCTGCCCTGGGCGTGGGCGACGCCAACCAATAGGCTTGCAGTCTGGATGGAATAAAAAGGGAAAGAAGAAAACCTCGCTGCTGATTCTTTTTTTTTTGTGTGTGGGGGTGGGGAACATCGCTGCTGATTCTTTAGAGGAGCCCTAGTCTTCACCACTGCATTTGGACGTTCATCTCTAGGCTTCCAGGGCAGACTTCAATTTCCTATTTGGACTCTCACCAGAGTCCGCAGTGAGCTCCTGGCCTTTGATCTTTAACTGAGTACTTTGGATCTCCAGCGGGCAGATGAACCCTTCACATTCTCACACCTGACTCTGCAGCAGCCCATGGAAAGCCTCCCTTGTAAATCTGATGAATATTATACCCTGTACATATAATGGTAAATCTGGGCCGGGGAGATAGCTCAGCGGCATAAGCACCTGCCTGGCAAGCAAAAGGTCCTGAGTTCCATCCTGGGTACCAAAAAAAAAAAAAGTAAATCTGTTCCTCTAGTGAACTCCTCTAGTCATGGGGGTGGGAAGCAAAACTAAATTTGTTTAAAGTAATACATCTATACAGGGTAAAACTATGTTTTAGAAAATGAGAAACAAAGGAACATTGAAGCTCAAACCCAGAGTACACAGTGCAGGGCAATACCCAGAGACTGTAAGGTACTGTTCGTGGGCTCTGTCAGAAGCTGGCTAGTAATGGTTTGAGCAGTGTTTTATCCATGTTATTTAAGCTGTACGTTTGCACTATCTGCAATCTTTTGTGAGCATGGCTGGTCTCCAGTGTACACACATGTTTGTGGATGCACAAAGACCTGTAAGTCAGGTCATGTGGCCTCCAATGTTATTTTAAGTGAGTCCACATTTAAATGATGAATGAAATAGAGGGCCAGCGAGATAGCTCAGCGGGGACCGGGGAGATGGCTCAGTGAAATAAGTGCTTCCCCGGAAAGAGCAAGGGCCTGAGTTCAATCTCTAGTTCTGAAGAGAGAGAGAGAGAGAGAGAGAGAGAGAGAGAGAGAGAGAGAGAGAGAGAGATAGCTCAGAGGACTAAGTGCCTGCTTTGGCAAGCACAGAGACCAGGGTTTGATCCCCAGTCCTGCATGCCTTGCTGGCCCCGCCCCTGGGGCATGCTGCGCCAGCTACCTAGTCTGGGCATGGTGTTGCACACCTGTAATCCCAGTGCTGGGGAGGCTGAAAACAGGAGGATCATTATGAGTTTGAGCTGCAAAGTGAGACCCTGTGCCAAAATATATAAAATGAAAAAAAAAAGTATAAAAACAAATGAAATAGAAACCACTGCAGAAGACAACTGAACTGGCACCATGCCCAGAATGTTTTCCTACCTCTTGCGGTCTGGCTGTAGAGTATTTGTGCTTCCCATAGTGCCGATAGTCCACCATGTAGGAGCTCTGGTAGATGTCTAAATCCACAGGGCCCTGAGGACAGAAGAGAATTCGAAAGAGGAGCTGCATCTTGTCATTGTTTTACATAAAGCTACTGGCTTACTTCTCACTCTTTCTAGGACAAAGGCCAACTAGGGTGGCATTAGGAGCCCCCAGAACATGGCTTTTTCCCCTGAGACCACTGCCCTTGCCCTCTGTCTACACTTAGGTCTTCCTGCCTGGCATGGGCTCTGAGTTCCTGAGCAACACAGACGTCCCATGTATCTTTTCCAGACCCAGATTCACTGTCCTACCCCCGCTTTTGTTCTCTACCTTCTAAGAATTGACCCCTTTCCCCCTGCTTTGGTTGTATTGTATTTTTTGTCGTTGTTGTTGTTGAATTGGTTTTTTAGGAGAGGTTTATTTTTTGGTTTTGGTGCCAAGGACCGAACCCAGGGCTTCCAGCTTGCTAGGCAAGTGTTCTACTGCTCAGCCAAATGCCCAGCCCCTCCCCTCTTCTTTGGTAGCAGAGTTTGCAGCCTCTGTGGCAGCGTGTACCGGAGTGAGTGGGGAAGCAGTTGCTGAGTTACACTGGACTGAGTGACATCTTATGTTTGACACCTCTGCAAGTCCAAAGTCCAACACAGATGAGGGCCCACTGTGGGGGCCTAATGCATGCATGCTAAATCAAAACTAAAAAATAAAAACCCAGGGCACTGAAAACACTTAGCTTTCCTTTGATTATTGAAAACAAAAATCATTCTACAACAATGAGCAGATGGCACCCCAAAGAGCCTAGCCCTCCCCTTCTTGCTGAGGCTGCTTGGCCCTGAGACTGTCACAGGGGATAGAGACCCACAGCACTCACCTGTTTGGGGTACAGCACACCTGCCATGGCCAAGGACCTAGACAAACAAGCTGGTTATCCCTGCTCTCTCACAAGCAGGCGAAGCAGCTGCCATAGCCAGAGCTGTGCCAGCCAAACACAGCAGTCTTGGTCCCCTTTGCCCACTCGGCCCACCTGCCCCTGGTCCCACCCTGCACATTGCCCTGGCGTCCAGGATTGGAGGAGGCTCAGGAATAGAAAGGCCAGTGGATTGAGACCCCTAGACAAAGAGAATGCAGTGGAATTCAGGGGAGGTTAAGGCTCTTATTCATTTATTTATTTTTATTTTTATTTTTATTTTTTGTGGTACAATTCAGGGTCTTATGTTTGCCAGGTAGGCACTTATGCTGCTGAGTTATCTCCTTGGCATGTGGGTTTACGGCTCTTAAAATATCAGCTTTTTGGCAAACACAAGCCCTGGTTTCACAGTATCCACTGATGCCTGGGTGTAAGTACCCCCAACACCACAGAGGGTAAGGCACACAGGAGGAGGAGAGGGGGCTCTCCTGGGGACACAGGGTCCCCTGCAGCCCAGAGGAATAAACAAGGCCCAGGCAGAGGCTTGGCGTCCTCAGCTTGGGAACAGAGGTGAGGAATGCATTCCGCAAACAGCGAACCCCGCCCTGGGCCGCCCTCTGTTCTGCAGGCCGCCCCAGCAGGATAGTGGCCTGACCTCAGGGGCCCATGTGGTCACCTGCTTTCTGTGCACGCAGAGCTCCTCTCTCAGGCAGGTGGGGGCCAGCTGCAGTGCAGTCACTGCTTGTCCAAGCCAAGGCTGCTTCTGCCCTTCCAGCCCAGCTGTCCCTGCTGCTCTGTGATGGTCCCCTTGCCGTGTCCCGCAGCTGTCACAGAGATGAGCTGACTTGTGTGAGGCTGTTCTGTCACAGGCCCTGGGCATTGTGATGTGGGCGCTAATCCACTCCCTGGCCCAGGCTTTCCCTCTGCTCATCCTGGCCCTGCTCCACCAGAGGTCAACCTTGAAAACCCTGTGCTAAGCCAGAATGGAGCAGCCATGAGTGATGTGTGATTCGCCTGAGATGGGCTCCCTCGGTGGGCCAGGCTCAGAAAGACAGATCGCAGAAGGCTACCAGGACTTGGGGAACGGGGACAGGAGAGGAGGCTTCGTGGGCACGGAGTTCCAGCATGAAGATGACAAAGTCCTGGAAATGGGGGATGGGGATGGTTGCCCAGCAGCAGCGCGAATGCACTTAGTGCCACCCCGCTGCATGCTTCAAAGTGGTCAATTTATTTATCAGATGCTGCACCATTGAGCTAAATCCCAGGCCCCCTCAAAATGGTAAATGTAATCTTCCGATGAGCCATGAAAAAGCATTCACCCTCCTGCAGGCTGCCTCGTCCAGGAAGCTTTCCCCCTCTTACCTGAGCCCGCATACGCCATCCGTGTCCCTAGCAGTATCTCCTGAGCGCTTGCTCTGTGCCCCACGCTGCTCTGAGCCTCACAGACACCGACACTGTGAGCAGGAGACGCGGCCAACAGAGGACTCCTTCCCTTTACGGCCCCATCAGTGGGCAGTGCTGGCCCATGGCAGCTCTTCTTGGACTCGCAGCCACCAGATTTCCACCTGAGAGCCACAATAGCAATAAAGGAGAAGCCTCTGCCCCAAGCAAGGCTGATGAGCACCGCTCCCATGCGCAGGAAGGACCCTCTCTTTCTGAGACAATGGGAATAAGACCCTGCGAGCCTGGGGCCCACTAGGCGCAAAACCAGCACGGAGAAAAAGACTCACACCTGAAGCTTGACAAATGCCTCTACTTTGCAGCACATGTAGGCCAATTCATCCCTTGTCATGCTAAGCCAATTGCAGTGCAGTGTTTCTAACTTCTGGCTGAAACAGTCCTAACCGTTTTAAGACTGAGAGCTGAAGCGACTGACTTCTGAGATGTGACTGACATTCAGAGATGTCATCTGCTCTTGGGGTGAGCAGAAATGGTACGCCTATGGTGGGGACTTGTGACTCTGTTTCTCCTGACACTCAGCTGTCATTTTATTTTGAGGTAGAGAGTAAACCCAGGATAGCCCAGTGTGGCGGCGCATGCCTGTAATCCCAGCACTCAGGAGGCTGAGGCAGGAGGATTGCTGTGAGTCTGAGGCCAGCTTGGGCTACAAAGTGAGACTGTAAAAAAAAAAAAAAAAAAGAAAGAAAGAAAGAAAGATAGAAAAAGAAGGGGGTGGGGTGGGGAGATGGCTCAGTAGAATAAGCGCTTCCCTGGCAAGTGCAGGGTCTGAGCTCAAATCCCGATTCTGCAAAAGAAAAAAAGAAAAAGAAAGAAAGAAAGAAAGGGCCAGGGAGATAGCTCAGTAGAATAAGTGCTTGCCTGGCAAGTGCAAGGTCCTGAGTTCAATCCCCAGTACTGAAGAGAGAGAGAGAGAGAGAGAGAGAGAGAGAGAGAGAGAGGTACCTGATGTAGGCTGCAGTTACAATTATCACAAGGGCCATGGGGGAGGAAAATAGGCAGAGATGTCATCTGCTCTTGGGGTGAACAGAGAGGGTTTGCCTATAGTGGGGATCTGTGACTCTGTCCTATATGAGACAGAGAGTCCCACTCCAGGCTAGGGCTCAGCAGAGACAAGTGCAGCTCTGGGTGAGGCTGGACAGGGCAGGAGGGACCTTGACTTCATCTGGAATCCCACTGCTTCTGCTTGCTGGTGTGGCTGTGCCAGGCGGGTAGAGGTGTCCATGGCTCTGCAGAGAAGCGGGCACCTGCAAGAGGGTTTGAACGTGGACTGGCAGGACTGACTCAGTACCAGGAAGCGGCAGGGCCAGGTCCAGGGAGGCGGCTCCGGAGCCCAGGCTCTGAGGGAGCTGGTGGTGCCTGTGCGCCTCTGGGCAGGCTTCCGCGGGGGGTGGGGGTGGGACTAGCGTGGGAGTGGGAGCCGCAGTCTGAGCGTGCTGGGGGCCACACGGCCCTTGCTGTGCCTCCCCTGCTGCGGTGCGTTTCTGCAGGGCTTCCAGGCTCCACGGTAATGGCCTGCAGAAGCAGCTGGGCGCTGGCCACACCCAGGGCAGGCGGCCTCCGAGTCCTCGAGTCCTCGATGGGACCTGGGATGCGTGGGAGCACACTTCCTTCACCAGGACCGCAGCGTCCTCGCTGTCGTAAGCTCACACCCAGAGGTGCAAAGCACCACACCTGCTTAGTTTGTGCATCTTCCAACCGCAGCACACCTTGTGCGAAGAGACAGTGCAGCTAAACATTTCCCAGGCTCCTGTTTGATTTAACACTATGGGGGGGGGGAAGCTTTTTTCACATTTGTAAGGAATAAAAATAAACCAGTATTGTTCTGTTTTTAAGTTTCAGTCATATAGCCAGGCATAATGGCACAAGCCTGTAAGTCCAGCATTGAGGGAGGCTGAGGCAGGAAGACCACGAGTTCAAGCCTAGCCCTAGTAACTCCGTGAGGACTTGTCTCAAAATTAAAAAGAAAAAAGGGCTGGGGCTGGAGCACAGCGTGAAAGCCCTGGGTTCCATCTCCTGTACTAAAGAAAAAAAAAAAAAAGTTTCAATCATGTTACGTAAATTGTAGGGTACGATGAGCTAATTATGTTTCTCCGAGAAAACGACATGGGCAGTGAAGCACGGTTACATTAACATGAATGATACAGTTAAGAGGAGGCAAAAAGAGGCGTGGCCAGGAGCCAACAACCGGTGTGGACAAAGCTTCCGAGGCGAGCCCAGGAACATCCTTCTGCAGCCCTCCTCTCCGGCCTCCCGCACTGACTGTGCAGACCCCTAAGCCCCGCCTCCTTTGGACAGCAGTCAGATAGCTTGCGGGCCAGAACGTAGACCGCGGGCGTGAACAGGTGCAGTCCGTCGCTGGGCTCCTCCGCTGAGCGGTGCGAGCTCGGAAAAACCCTAGCCCTGCAGCCTAAACTCGCATGCTATCCCTCCGACCTGGGGAGTCTATGCAAATAGACCCACAGGGAGGAATTCTTTTTACTGGAAGCCCCGCCCCCCAAGTTCCTCCAGGTTTATATTAAAGGGATTACAATCCATTTCCTTCCTAATACGGCTAATGCGCCATGGGAAGCCTCCAGGCCAGCGATTAAAGCATTTACGCCTTTAATTAGGAGCAACCCTCTCCTTAGTGCCCCGAAATGCAAACAAGGAGCCGACACTACAAAGCCTGCGGCCAGTGCAGTCGGGCGGCGCTGCCTCTCCAGGGGCCTGGAGCCCGCGGGGCTGAGCACATAGCGCCGCCCCAGGAGAAGGGCGCCAGCGAGCGCAAACAAACAAAGATCCGACCCTCGACCCTCCAGTCAATTCAAGATCAGCTGGTTACACAGCAGGCCAGATCTCCTGGTTAGAGGGCCCCGTGGCTGGAGGGTACAGGGACCCTGCACTGTTGCACAGCAGGGAGTCCTTCGCTGTCCCCGCGTTCACGCCTGCCTCCACTGGTTCCACAAGGCCGGCACTGTGATCTCGTCCGAGTGGGTCACCTGGGATGAGGCTGTGGGGGGCAGGGGGCCTCAGCTTTACTGTCGCCTGGGCCACACTGACATTCTGAGTACTGTGGATGCCTTTCTGTGTCAGAATCTCAGGGAGATAGAGCCAACTCCATGGTCGCTTTGGGCAGCTTCCCTGGTGATTCTTGGAAATGAGGGGAATCCGGTGCTTGGAAGAGGAGGCAGCAGCTCACAGAGGAGGGAGCTGGGCCCAGAGCCTCGCAGGGCTTGGAAGGAAGCCTGGGCCAGCAGGGACGCTTGCTAGGCCATACGCATGCGCCCTACGGGAGAAAGCGTGCCAAAGAACCGGGTTAAGAACTCAGGCCCCTGCAGGGTAAGGTGGTGCTTGCCTGTAATGGCTGTATTCGGGAGGCCAAGGCAGGAGGATTGCCATGAGTTTGAGGCCAGCCTGGGCTACATAGCAAGACACTGTCTCAAAAACAAAACAAAACACAAAAAAAGAACTGGAGCCTTTTGCTTAACCACTCAGAGCGCATGCACAGCATGTGGCAGGCCCTGTTATCCCTGGGGGATACACCCCCAGCCCCCAATGGATGCCGAAAATCACAGCTAGAACCCAGCCCTACACGCGTGGTTCTCTATGCATAGTGATGATACACAGTAAGATATTAAAAATAATAAAATAAATAACAATATGTTATAATATTAGCAATAACGATGTTATAATAAAAGTGATTTCCAGTTAATATTTTGGTTGACCATTGGGGACTGAAACCATAGGAAATGTAATGATGGATAAGCAGGGACAGTGACGTTGGAGGGGGAGACGGCCTTGGGACCAGGAGTGTGTGTGCCTGAGACAGGAAGGGGTGTTGGAGAGATGATGGTTAAAGATGGAAAATACGAGAATCTTGCCATCTGGCACTTTACAAAATGACAAGGGAGAGGACAGAGTAAGTACCCACAGGGCTGAGTGACAGGTAGGGGGCATCAGTGCTGAGTAGACCGAAGAAATGGCAGAGCAGGGGCAACGATGGAAGCAGCATCCTCTTGTTCAAAAGAGGCCCCTCCCTGAAGGCTCGGCCACTTCCTGACGTCCAAGGAGAACCACTTCCGGTCTACTCACGCTTTTCTCTCAATAGCAAGACACTCCAGCAGACATTTGTCACTTGAGGACACTCCTGTGACATTGTTTAATTGTACACAAAGATTTTTTTTTTTTTTTTCCGGAACCGGGGATTGAACTCAGGTCCTTGCGCTTTCCAGGGAAGCACTTATTCCACTGAGCCATCTCCCCGGCCCGATTTTATTTAATTTAATTAATTTATTTATTTGTGTGTGTGTGTGTGTGTGTGTGTGTGTGTATTTTGGAGACAGGTAGCTCAGGCTGGCCTGACCTCACAATGTAGCCCAGGCTGGCCTTGAACTTGCAGCAATCCTCCAGATTTGGTCTTCCAGTGCCAGGGTTACAGGTATATGCCACCATACCCAACACCATGCTGGATTCCTCGTCATATCTTTGGTTGGGGACGGGTCTTTTAAAAGGCTGGGGTCAGTCACTGGAACCCTTCAGCGCTGGCCTAAGGGATGTGGACCTGCGCAGGCAGGCTGCATGCTGAGAGGATTTAGAGTGAGATGGCTGTGAACCTGAGCTCAGCCCGCCCACCCCAAGTTGTGTGTCCTGGGCAAGTTATGTTCTCCCCTCTATGTCTAAGATGGTGAAAATGCCTGCTCAGCAGGGAGATGGAGGAGACTCCTTCAAGAACCTCCTAAGCCCCATGCCCGACGTACATACATGCTCCGCTGGCTGTGGCAGGGCACACCTGTAATCACAGTGCTGTGGGAGGTTGAGGCAGGAGAACCTCAAGTGATAAACTCAAGCCCAGCCAAGGCAACTTAGCCATGTAGTAAAACTCTACGTCAAAATAAAAAAGTGGTAGGAGTAGGGCTGGTGGTGTAGCTCACGGCAAAGGCCCTGAGTTAAAGCCTCAGTACTGAGGCAATTTTTTTTTTTTTTTTTTCGGAACCGGGGATTGAACTCAGATCCTTGCATTTGCCAGTCAAGCGCTTATCCTACTGAGCCATCTCCCTGGCCCCATGCAATTTTCTTCAGTACTGGGGATCGAACTTGGGACCTTGCGTTTGCCAGGCAGGTGCTTGTGCCACTGAGCTATATCATCAGCAGTTTTTTTTTTCCCATACGAAAGAGCAAGTATGGAACATGTCAGCAGTTGCATGGTAAGAGGAGCAAAGACTAGCGTGAGAGAGGTGTGCAGCAGGACAGGAAAGAGAAAAATGCAGACACAACGGCCACAGCAAGGGGCTCCTACAGCCACCCTACTGCGGCCAAGAATAGGCTGGCCACTAACCTACCGCGGGGCACATGCGCGCTGGCTGCTCTTTTGGTGGCTACCTGCCAGCTGCAAAGCAGCAGCCCCTTTCATTGTGCTTTTTATCTTAAGAAACAAAATGAGGTATAGAAGGGATCAGGTGTTAAGGTCCTGGAGGACCAGAGCCTGTGGGAGAGCCAGAGATAGCAATAGAGATAGAGACGTTGAGGACTGCAGAGGTAGACAGGGTCTGCCGAAACATGCATCCATCGGGAAGAGAAAATCTTGTACAGATATTTTAATGCTGAATTTGAGACAGCGTGAGGGGAACACACGTTAGCTTTGACCTCTGCAATTATAGGAGGAGCTCGAAGAGGTGGCTGGTAGCTTCCAGATGGTCCACTGCGGACCTGGGCACACAGCTCTCGCTCACGCACTGTTGTTCAGAGTATAAATCATCGCGACTTTTTCTGAAGGCCTTAGAGGCATCTGTCAAAAATGTCAACGCCTGTACCTTTTGACCTGGAAGCTACACACTGATCACTCACTTGTACGAAGACAGGCGCGGCACGGTTCACTACGGTGTTGCTCAAAATTGCCAAAGCCCACAACAGCCCATAGCTGCCTCAGTAGAAACTGATTCAGTAACTATTGGTGCAGACATGAAATATTTGTATCTTTGTAAAGGAAATAAGACGGACTTTTACACATGAAGTGAAATAGAAAAATGCCCCTGCCCGTGAGGAGGAGAAGCCATTCCTGAGATGTTAAAAAATAATTTTGAAGCTGTGGGGGACTCAGGTCAATAATTTCTGACATTGCCAGTTAAACAGAAGACCCAGTGCTATTATGGGCTACTGGACTATTTTAGAATATTTTGCTGAGTTTACACACCTATAATATTCAAATAACGGAACTTAGAAAAAAAGAGGTATACAGATGAATGTTCATTTTGTATCTGTGTATTCAAAGTGGTTAGGATAGATATATAGTTACATTCTCTTAGTGAAT
The DNA here is from genome assembly GCF_000260255.1 of Octodon degus. Classification (NCBI taxonomy): domain Eukaryota; kingdom Metazoa; phylum Chordata; class Mammalia; order Rodentia; family Octodontidae; genus Octodon; species Octodon degus. The sequence goes on from NW_004524738.1 coordinate 1,028,546, forward strand.
AGAATGATTTGTTCTAATGGTGTTTGTAAATAGGATCTCAAGTCCGCATCTTGTACAGCAATTAACCACTAAGGAGAATATATGCAGTGTGTTAGTTATTGAAACTGTCCTACCGATTTGATTTGAAACTGTCTCATTGCTATCTGTTTATCAATAAAATTATGAAAAAAATAATAATTTTGACACCCTTGGACACAGGAGGAAAGAATCCGCTTTGGCCCAAAGATCTGGAAGCAGAATGGGAAAAGGCAACCCGCAGGTTCTCTCCCATGGGGAGACTCGGGGGCACCCTGTGCCCTGTCCCTGTGGACGGTTGTGATGTCCTTGATGACAACGGTAGGGATGATGGTGGAGGATCTGTGCCCAGCCGAGGTGACAAAGGGACGCTGCCCCTGAAGGGCCTCACTGTGCCTTGCAGCTCCTGCAACACCCATGCTGAGCTCATCGTGCCTCCTTGTTCCCCTGTCAGCTTTCCTCAACTCCCTCCTGTGTTTTCTGGGGCATGTGTGCAGGGTCAGTGCTAGGTCGAGCCACTTAGATGTTGAAAGAGCCAGGTGAGGGGTAAGGCACTCCTCAGCCGCTGGCCTGACCTGGCACCGTGGGAGTAATCTCCGAGGGCATCTCCTCTCTTGCCATCACGTGGGAATGAAGAGCAGAGGGCGCCATCTTCCTCAGGAGCCGTGCTGACAGACTGGCCAGTCACCGCAAGGTCAGGTCCCTCCAGCTGCAGGATACAAACCTGGCAGCAGGAGGTGGGGGACAAGACTTACTTCCGTGGCCATAGACACTTTCAAGATGAGGTGTTGGATCTTTTTTTTTTTTTTTGAGGTACCAGGGATTGAACTCAGGACCCTGCACTTGCCAGGC
>NW_004524738.1:1030537-1031503 GCF_000260255.1 Octodon degus
GCTGGGGGATTGAACCGCAGTCCCTGTGCTTTGCTAAGCTTGTTCTAAGTAGGTGCTTTAGACCACTGAGCCATCTGACCAGCCCTTGAGCTCCTGTTTATGCCAGGAATTAAGGGTGTTGAAATGCAAAAGCACCATGTCCTATCCTTCGTGATTCTCTAGGATGAATTTTTTGGGGTAGGTACCAGGAATCGAACTCAGGACCTCAGAGGATTTAAATTTCCAGAGACCGTATACCTTTTGAGTTGCACCGGTCTGAGCCCATCAAGGTATCTTACTGGCCTTAGGATAAAATCAGACATGGACACACTGATGCAGGATGGCGAGGGAATGTCCCCTCCTGTGGTGTAAAGTGAGTGGCTTCAGACCCTGCCAAAACCATTGCCCACCTTGAACAAAAGAGAGGTCAGCGTGGGGCTGGACCTGACACACAGAGGAGGAGTGCCGGAAAGTGTGGCAGAGAGCTAAGCAGAATTCTCGGTGAAGCTGCTGGAAGCCCCAAATTGCTGATTAGGTCCTGAGGATAAGAACTTCCTTTTATTTTTTATGTATTTAGTACAGGGTCTCACTACGTATATCAGACTTCCTGTGTTCCGCATCCCAAATGCTAGGATCATAGGCATGCGCCAGCACCGTGCCCAGTCTCAATCGCAGTCTCAGTGCACCCGGGGGCAGAGTCAGCACGGCACACTGGGGCCTTTTGTTGTTTAAACAAGAAATTTAAATCAATATTTGTTAATCTGGAGCTTTCTGTTACTTGCAGCCAAAACAGTCCTCGTTCTCTGTGCTCGGTCTCGTGAGGCTCAGGCTGCGTTCTTCCCCCAGATTTTCCACCAGAGGCCCAGGCTTGGTGCCAAGCAGCTGCTGCTGAATCAGTGTGGATCCCCGGGGCCAGGAGGGGCCTCCACTAGGGGTCCAGAGAGTGGTGCTGGAGCCCTGCCAGCCGAGTCTCTGTTGTTGTTGTTG
>NW_004524738.1:1032648-1033458 GCF_000260255.1 Octodon degus
ATTTCCCACAGCTGCCAGGACAGATTTCCACAGACCTGGTGCCTAAGCCCACTAAGTGCGTCCACTCGCATGCATGGAGGCCGGGAGTCTGAAGCCAGGCAGCGGCCTTGGATCTCCCTCCAGGGCTCCAGGAAAGCCTTCCTTGCCTCCACCAGCAACTCCGGGCTCCCCAAGGTGCCTGGGGCTGTGGTCATAGCAGCGCCTCTGTCCGGCTGCTTCTCTGTGTCTTTCTGGAACCTCTCATCCTGCCCTGGCCCAGCCCTAAGCTAGGAGGGTCTCCCCTGCATTCCTTCCTTAACTGCCTCTGGGTAGACCCTGCTTCCAGCTAAAGCCACAGCCTGAGCCCCTCTGGGCAGACATGAGTGTGAGGGGACCCTTCAACCGCAGCCCTTTAGATTCGTGCCCTGGCTATCCACACATCCTCGCTGCCCTTAGCTGCACCAATCACAGCCTCACTGGGGCACCCAGGTGGCCCTGTCTGTCACAGGTGCTTCGAGGAGGCGCTGAGACAGGAGGTGGTCACAGTGAGCTGGGCATGGAGGGGCACACCTGTAATCCCAGCACTGGGAGGCTGAGGCAGGAAGATGGCCACAGGGTCTGAAACCTGACAGGGCTACACATAGTGAGTTTAAGGCCAGCCTGAAATACATAGGGAGACCCTGTCTCAAGAAAACGGGATCACAGAGCATAGGACCTCGGGGGAACCCCGGGAGGATCCTGAGATGCAGCTTCATTTTCTCCACGTCCCTTACTACCCGCTAGGGTCACCTTGCTTGTGTCTGTATTTGCCTGTTGGTTACCGCATGGCTG
>NW_004524738.1:1044408-1045985 GCF_000260255.1 Octodon degus
TCTGTTTCAAAATTAAAAATAAAAAGGCCAGGATATAGCTCAGTACAAAGCCATGGATTCGATCCTCAGTACTAGGTGGGGGCAGTGGGGGGGACCTTCCCGTGCCCTCAGCAGGCTTTCAAACATTGCCTCCTCCTCAGTCCTGTACGCCATCCCCCTCTCTGGGCCAGAAGGCCCTTGTGACATCACCTGCACATCAGACTCACAAACAATTGCAGATGGTGGTGAGTACTTCACAGCTTGCTGCAAGATAACTCTTTTGGGCCTTGTCATTCTCTTTATTTCACTCTGCAATCGGTGGGGTCTGAAATGTAGCATTTCTTTCTGCACATAGTTCCAGACAGTTACTTTGAGCATAATCCCATAGACAAGTAGGTGCCCAGGGCATCTGTGCGCGCAGCAGAGCAAGTTTTGTGGTTCTCAGGACCAGCGAGGCGAGTGAGCCGTTCCTGCCTGGGCAGGAGCCCCGCCTGGCTCTGGTTGCCCAGCTCTGCCTTCGATGGGATGCCAAGGCCGCCCCGCTCTCTAACAACAGTGCCCTTTCCCCTGGGCAACCTAAGCAAGGGCACAGATGCTGCCTCTAATAGCCCTACAGATGGAGCTCCTGGGCTGGGAGGTGTCAAGAGCGCCACGCCCCTTGTGGTCAACTCAGGGCCCTGGTGGGGCCAGGGACACCGGGCAGGGTGTAGGCAGCTGCAGAAAGGGCTGGGAGATCTTCCTTCCAGCAGAGCCTCTGGCAAACCAAGCTGCTGAGGGGAGCCTGCCTGGGCAGGTGGGCACTCTGAGGCTGATGCTCCTTCTGGTCTGTCAGTGTCTGGAACCTTCCTCAGCCTGCAGCACCCTTGAACTTGTGTCTCGCAGTCTGCAGGCTCAGACCCGCCCGAATGCCAAAGCCTCCTCTGAAACCAGAGGCAAAACACACAGTAATCCTCTATGGCGACCACGCGTCCTGGCGTCTGTGCGCCTCATGTGTGCCTCCCCGTGCCCCATACTGAAGTTCCAGGCCCTGCTGTGGCATCAGTACCTGCATCTAGATCCTGAGAGCTGAGCGGTCTGTGACTAGTTCCCCTGCCCAAAGGGTCTTCTCCTTCCTGTTCCCCTTACCCAGTGCTGGGATCAAAGCCAGGACCAGGCCAGAGGTGCCCAAGTGCATACAGTGCACAAGGGCCTGCTCCCATCCAGCTGCCGGGGTAGGACAAACATCACTTTTAGTGCCTGGTGCTCCTTTATAGAAGAGAAAGCCGGGCTGTGGATGTAGCTCAGAGGCACGGCACCTGCCTGGCAGCTGAGGTCCTGAGTCCAGATTTTTGACACCAAAAAATACAATATAATACTAAGAGAAAGTTGTTAACACCTTTAACAGGAGTACTTAGCAAGTGCTATTCAGATACAAAACAAGCATAGGGAGGGGCAGGCTAGATGGCTCAGCAGATGAAAGCTCCCGCTTGCGCAGCTGCAGGGACCGAGTTCGAGCATGAGACAGCAGCTAATACTGGGCGTGGTGGCATGCTCCTGTAATCCCAGCTCTGGAGAGGCTGAAAACAGGAAGATCACTACAAGTCTGAGCTGCATAATGA
>NW_004524738.1:1046145-1054006 GCF_000260255.1 Octodon degus
CAGTAAGGGCTTAATTAAACTACTCAACACCTGCCATTGAATCGCAAGACAGGTGTGGATACTTCTGCAAGGGTTACCCGCTAGGCTACCTGGTGGTTTGAGTCTATAATCCTAGTTACTTGAGAGGCACAGGCAGGAAGATGGAGTTTGAGCCCAGCCTGGGCAATTTAAGAATTTAATGAGACTCCATCTCAAAAAATGAGAAAGGGCTGGGGATGTAGCGCAGTACAGAGGCCCTGGGTTCAAAACCCATTACCACGAATAAAATAATGACCTCCTTCGGTTTTCCTGACACCACTCTGAGGGCGATGCCAAGGGTCAGAGGTCGAGCAGACAGCCCTAAGTGAGTTAGTCACCTGCACGTTGGGTGCCTAACCTGGGCTGACCGAGCTGCCTGCTCCATCAACACCGGCAGCGTCACAAAGTTGAGCTCAGTGAGGGGGTGCTGAGAAGTGAGTCCACCTCGTGCTGGGTGGGCACTGCTTGGCCCTGGCTGTTCGGAAGCCAGGGTGAGACAAAGCTGAAAAGGGCAACTGGGAGGCCCAGGCCTGGTGCTGGGGTCCCCAGATGTGGGGTCTAACTTGTTATTCCTAAAGCAACCTGCTCAGCCCCCAACAGGCCATAAGACTCACTGGAAGCCAAGGGTAGTGTGTGCATCTGTAATCCCAGCACATGGGAGGCTGAGGCAGGAGGATTGCCTCCAGTTCAAGGTCAGCCTGGGTTACATAATGAATTCAAAACTAGCCTGAGCTATACAGCAAAACCAAGCTTAAAAAAAAAAAAAAAAAAAGCCCCTAAACAAACAATACTGTCACACACACTTCACTTACAGCATAACATCTAATTGGTACATTGACCGGAAGGCATAACACTTGGGATCCCTGAATTCACTGGGCTTGCATTTAAGACTAGGGTGCTCACTGCTTAACTATGATACTGGTGTTTTACCCAAGGGTGAAGCTGACTCCATGTGTACGATGTATAATCCTTACCACAACCCTGTGGTGTATCAACACACACACACACACACACACACACACACGCACACACATGCATGCATGAACACATTCTAGGGTAGGTCCTGGGGGTAGAACCTGGGGCATATGCACAGAGCCGCAGCTCCAGCCATTTGAAGACCTTTTGGGACAAGGTCTTACTAACTTGCTAAGTGGTCTAGTCTGGCCTTGAACTCACGGTCCTCCTGCATCAGCCTCTAGAGTGCTGGGATTACTTGGAGCAATGATTCTGCAACTGAGGAAGCAGGACCAAAGCTCACCCAAGGCCACCCCGGGAGGCAGTGTCTTGTGGCTTGTGTGGTGCATGAGTCTGTCACTCTTTCAGGTGCCTCCTGCCCTCGTGGCTTTGCCCTCAGCGTGGGCCCAGCTGGTACATGCCTCACGGTGAGCCATCCCTCACCTTCCTTCAGAGCGGCATTTGCTACACCTTGTTGTGTCCTTGAAATTCAAAGCTGAGAGGCCCAGGAGATGGCTCAGTGGAGTAAGTGCTTCCCTGGCAAGCACAAGGGCCTGAATTCAATCCCCGGTTCTGAAAAAAAAAAAAAAAAAAAAATCAAAACTGACAAAGAAGCTGCTCAGGAAAAACTAGCAGAGAATGTTCTTGGTCAGTGGTGGCCAAGCTCTGGCCACTAGGTGAGCAGTAGCAGGCACACGGAGCCCTCCCTGTGGCGCTCGAGCCGAGTATATGAGCTGCTTTGTTCTAAACTAAAGCCTCAGTGTTCAGGTTTAATTGCAGAGCTGGTACTTTGCAATAAATAAGTGGGGCTTGGGTTGCACTTTGGGGACTTGGTGTCTAAAAGGTTCACCATCACTGTATACATCACTTTTTTTTTTTTTTTCCCCCGGAACCAGAGATTGAACTCAGACCCTTGCGCTTGCCAGGAAAGCGCTTATTCTACTGAGCCATCTCCCCGGCCCCAACATCACTGTCTTTAACACGAATGTAGAATGTTCCAGAACACAGGTTTGGAACCATCTATTTGTACCCCCAAAATTGTTTTATGAATCTAAACACATAGCCATCATCGGATTCCAAATGGAGATACCCACAGATTTTGCTCCGTCAGAATGATTCCAAAAGGATTCATTCCCAGGACTTCTAGTATCAGCCCATTTTCCCTCTGTCAGGTAACTTAAACCTGCCCAGAAAATTAAAGCCATGATCCCAGTCAACGACTGCCTGTACTGACAGACGAGCCGAGCGGGACCTGGCTGTCCACATAAGGAGATAATTAAGCGAAGGGGCTGTTTTGGTTTGTGTCACAAGTCACCTGCTGCCTTTGATCTCTGCTTCAACCGAAGTGCATCGTGGACCCAAGGGTCATGGGAGAAGAGGACCAGGGCAGGGGAGAAATTTCAGTCCACCTTGAAGTGTGAAGTGTTTATTTTCCTCCCAGCCATCTCATCCCCATTTCCTTTCTGGTGAAAATCTACCCTCTATGTTCCTTAAGGAAAGTGCCTGGAATTCTTCAGCTGGCCTTCCCAAAACTTTAAGAAACTCTACACACTCTTTTTAAAATGCTTCCTGTGGGAGCCATTTGTGTGTGTGTGTGCATGTAGTGCTTCTGATAGTGCAGGGATTGGACCCAGGGCCTTGCACCTGCGAGGCAAGTGCTTTGCCCTTGAGCTATACACTCAGCCCTGGGTAGTAAAGGTTTCAGCTTTTCGCAGCACAATCTAACTGCAATTATCTGGATGGGCGAGGTAGTGTACCCCTGTAAGTCCCAGTAGCTGGGAGGGTGAAGAAGAGAGGATTGCCAAAAGTCTGAGGCCAACCTGGGCTACATAATGAAATCCTGTCTCAAAAAAAAAAAAAAAAAAAAAGAAAAAAGAAAAGAAAAGAAAAAGGCCAAGTGTGGTGGTATATACCTGTAATCCCAGCACTCGGGAAGCTGAGGCAGGAGGATCGTCGTGAGTTCAAGACCAGCCCAGGCTACAAAGTGAGCTCAAGACCAGCATGAGCTGCCTAGTGAGACCCTCTCTTAAAAAGACCAAAAAAAAAAAAAAAAGCAGTATCTCTATGCTGTAGAGTATCATAATCACAATCACCCTCATTAATTAAAAGTGACAGGGCTAGGGCTGTAGCTCAGTGGCACACGCATCTGCCAGGCAAGCACAAGGTCCTGAGTGTGATTCCCAGGACCAAAACAAAACAAAAGTCACAGTTGTCTTTTAACCCCTCAGTCAACTTCCCTCTTTGCTCCTCACTCCAGGCCTATGTGACCGCCACTATCCCAGGAATGGCAGATCTGCAGATTACATGTATGCAAATAGAAGCTTCTATGGGTTCAGGAGGCTGGAGATAGTGATGGAGATAATTTCCATTTGCTCAGTCTTAAGGCTTCCTTCGTATCTTTCCTTTTCTTTGCATTAGCAATGTAATAGTTGAAATTATCTTTTTGCCTGCGTGCAGCCTTTCCCACCTGCAAGCTGCTATTAATTTCAAAGTGCTTTTTTGTGGAACCAGGGATTGAACTCAGGCCCTTGTGCTTGCCAGGAAAGCACTTGTTCTACTGAGCTATCTCCCCAGCTCCCAAAGTGATTAGGCAGAGGAGATAAGCCTGGGGCAATGGTGATGCTGTCCCAGGAATTCCTACTCCACCTTTAACTTAAACTTTAAGTATTTCAGTTGACTTAAATGGAAGGTATTTTGATCCTAATTTTATAGATCTGAAATCTGGGCCAGGCGTGGAGGCACCTGCCTGGAGCCCAAGAATCCATGAGGCTGAGGCTGGAGGCTTGCTAGGGGTTCAAGGCCAGCCTGGGCTACATAGCCAGACCCTGACTTTAAAAAAAAAAGCAAGACAAAACAAAAAGAAATCTTAAAAATCAGCAGACCTCATACCTTTCATGGCTCAGCAGCCTGTAGCAAAGCCCGGACTTTCTAGGACCTGAGACTTGGTCCTTAACCTGCACGACCATGAAATAAGTACAGCTTTGCCATGCCCGTTGGCCGTCACACTGATTCCTTGCAGATCTGACTAAAGCGTGGAGGTGCTGCGTGCCAGAAGCTGAGCGGGACATTTTCCTAGGCCCTGCCGTTACTCGAGGCCTCACGTGGGGCCCCAGGGGCCGCGTTTGCACCCTGCCCTCTGAGCTGCGTGGGTGGCACAAGTTGCTGGTTTCTCTGGACTTTAGCCGCCACTAATAAACGAAGGCGGCGCCGCCCCCGCACAGTGGGGTCGGTTCCCTCCGGTCCTGGGCCTCTGTCACCCACGCTCACTGGTCATTGGCGGTCACAGACTTCTACATTCAAAACAATTTTAAGGCTAGGGAGATAGCTCAGCAGTCTAAGCGCCTGCCTGGCAAATTCAACGACCAGGGTTCAATCCTTGGCACTGTATGTTGCACCGGCCCCTGGGCCAAGTAGTAAGACCCTGTATCAAACATAAAATTTAAGAAGAAGAAAAAAAAGAAAAGAAACATTTTAGGGCTGGGGAGATGACTCAGTGGAATAAGTGTTTCCCTGGCAAGCTCAAGGGCCTGAGTTCAATCCCTGGTTCTGCCAGTTCTCTCTATGGTTTCCATGGATCCTCCAGACTCAGTCCCTGTCCTTGGCCCTATTCACAATCTCTGTCAACGGGTGGCGTGGGCTCAGGAACACCTTGAATTGTGGCCCGGTTCCGCTCCACTCCGCATCTCCTTAGCTTCACATCCAGGGACCCAGAGCAGGTGCAACTTTGAAATAACCTTGCGCTAATAAATACTGGCTGACGGGGAAGAAAAGCAAGGTCCATTTTCATGGTGATCCCCTGAATCTTAAAGTGTGTTTCTGGATGTATCCAGAATGGACAATAGCAGGCCCAGGGTGTTTTCAGTCTTTTTTTAAAAAGGGATTTTGGGGATTCCTAGTACCCCTGACACTTTAGACAGAAGCTTATTATTATTTTCCCGCAACCGGGGATTGAACTCAAGCCCTTGTGCTTGCCAGGCAAGCACTTATCTTATTCTACTGAGCCATCTCCCCTGCCCTTATCTTTTTATTACAAGATTTAAAAACTATGTGTGAGAAGTCTGAAAAGAAATCACTAAAACGAGAATAAGAATAACATTAGAATGGCCAGGCATGGGGGCACACACCTGTAATCCCAGCACTCAGGGCGCTGAGGCGGGAGGATCACTGTGAGTTTGAGACCAGCAATGGCCCACAGAGTGAGCTCAAGGCCAGCTTGAACAGCTCAGTGAGACCCTGTCTCAAAAAGATATATATCTAGGGGACCTGCCCAGTAGCTCAGTTGTTTAAGTGCCTGCTTAAACAAAACTGTCAAGCTCAAGCTTCTGGGGTTCCAACCCAGACAGTCACTGCAAACCAGAAATGCCCTAAAGGCATTTTGAGCCTCAAAAAGATATATATCTATATCTATATCTATATAATCTTTGTGTTTGGGAGTGGGGGTGAGCTGAGGGCCTCACGCGTGCTGAGCCCAGGCCCTACCCACAACTGGGTCACATCCTCACTCAGCTAGCTCAGTTTTTAAAGAAACAATTCACCAAGGACCTGACTTTGCATTAACTGAGTCCCTGAAGTATGCAAACCCCCATCCTGCACCGCGTTTCTCCACACGCTTTCTCATGTTGTTGTATCTACCCCGAGAGTAGCCTAGAGGCAGGCCGAGTCTCCAGTAACCACCATGAGAGGACTGATTTCTTATTGAATTGACTATTGAGCATCTATCTCAGTACTATAGGGAAGATGTACCGAGTTATATGAGAACAGAAAGGCCTGGGCATTGTTCTTAATTTGATTTATTTATTTAGTTTCTCATGTCCAAGCTCGGTTTCTGATTCCTCCAGTGGTGACCAAGGGAAGAGTGGTGGCGTCTGCAGCCCCTGGTGAGACCCCAGCGGTACCCGCATTCTCAAGGCTTCCCCGGGTACTGCTGGTGCACTCCTGGGTGCTGTCTCCCGCTATGGACTTGTGGTACACATGAGGCTGCTGCTTTCTGCTCTGGATCCGCTGACGGACATCTTAGCTCTGCCTTCCAGTCTGTCTTTGCCACCTAAGAGTTCCTCAGCCTCAGTGAACCATTTTTCAATCTGTTCTGTGCCACAGCTATCGTGGATACTATGAAAAGAGCAGGCAATCTGAGGTAGAAAACTAGAAACTGATTCTTTCTAGTCTTCCCTAAGGCTTTTGTGGTGAGTCAGCCCTCGTCTCTGGCCCGACCAAGACTGCTTGGCAATTCAGAGGCCAGCGGCCATCAGTACGGTTGCCTTCATCTCTAGAACTACACACTCCATGTCCACTGCTTTGCGCATGCACATAAGGCAGCCTCAGTACTCCTTCTAAAGATGTATTTGCTATAGGGTCTTACTACACAGATCAGATGCATAGTGATACTCCTGTCTCAGCCTCCCCAGTGCTGGGATTACAGGTGTGTGCCACCAGACCCAGTTTCAGGGCTGGCACAGCAGGCAGTATCAGGGCTCGAACCCGGGTCCTTGCGCTTGCCAGGCAGGTTCTTAGACCATGGAGCTATCTAACACAGACAGTTTACCCAAACCCTGACGGTATCGGATTCAGCACCACTTCTCACCAAAAATAGATCACTGGGCAGAGTTCTTTGGCTTTGGTTTTAGTTTTGCAGTGCTGGGGACAAACCCAAGGCCCTGTGCTTGCAGGCCGAGATGCTGCTGCTGAGCTACCCCCTGCTCCTGAGCACAGTTTTGTATGACATCCAGGGAAATCTATGTGGAGCGCAAACTGGAGACTCCGTGTCCCTAGTTCCTTTTCTGCGCCTCTTCCCAGACTCGAAGCTGCCTGGATTATATCCCATAGGACATTTACCTCTGCCCAGAAGTGACACCGAGAAATAATTCCTGCATTCCTGCCATTCTCCCAAAGACTGCACAGTCACATTGCTGAGGCAGGTAACAGGAAAGAGAGCCAGTGAGCGAGAGAGGCACAGGGGCATGGCCAGGGCATGGTGGCCCGTTCCCCCGGCATCTTACCCACCTTACCTTCATCTCTTCTCCATCACCACCACTCGTCCAGGTGTTTGTGGGTAGGACGATCTGTCTTCTCACACTGCTTGAAGTGTGTGTGGACCACTGCGCACTCAGGGTCACATGGCCGAGAGACCTCGGCAGGCTTTCAAAGGGCCCAGCGAACATGGTTGGTTGCATTGCCGTAGACCTGGGGTGCGTCAACCAGGACCCGTTGTGAACAGAAAGATCTTGGATTCTTGGGACTCAGAAACCCACTCCACCTCCCAGCTTTCACGCCCCACGGGCTGTCATGCTGGGTGTTGAACCAGGGCCTTGCTCCGCTGGGCAGCCCAGGCTGAGCTGCACCAACCCGATTTCTCTTTCAGTCTGCACTCAGCAGCTCCCTTTCCTCACACCCGGGACTCCTTCTTGCTGCTCCTTTGGCAGGTGGGATTTTCCCAGCAGCCCAGGAATCACTGTTTGAGAATCTTTTGGGTTTTTTTTATTAGACCAGAATGTAATTTTTCCTTTTCATTTGCCTTCCAGCCTTCAAGGTGGAGTTGTTCTAAGGCACACGTCCCGAAAGCCAACTGCCTCATAATCAGTTCACCACAATAGCCACGTGCTGGGTGAGCTCTAGGGTGGGAGTGAGTCTGGTGCAAAGTTCTTTAGGCTGGATCTCAAAGACGGCACCAGATCCCAGTGAGCCCTTGGGAGAGGCAGATGTCTAGGAAAGCCACGGGCCTTGAGCAGGAAACAGTTTCTCCTGCTTGGAATTTCCAATTCTTCCTCTCTCCTTCCCTTCTTCCCCCAAATGGAAGGAAAAACGGTTTCAAAATAGATGCTAAAGGGGCTGGGGAGATGGCTCAGTGGAATAAGTGCTTCTCTGGCGAGTGCAAGGGCCTCAGTTCAATCCC
>NW_004524738.1:1054188-1056663 GCF_000260255.1 Octodon degus
AGAATATTTTTCTTTTCTTGGTTTTTGAGGTAGAGTTTGGGAATAAAACACAGTCCCCAGAGCCAGACTCAGGCTTGCCATATGAGGCTCACTGTGACTGAGACAAAGTCCAGGCTGGTCTTGAATTCATTGTGTGGCCCAGGCTGGCTTCAACCCGCAGCAATCCTCCTGACTCAGCTTCCTGAGTGTTGGGATTACAGGCCCGAGTCACCATGCCTGGTCTAGGATACTTCTCTCTAGTTACACATGCTTTTATTGCATTAATTATAAAACTTTTTATTTATTTATTTATTTATTTATTTATTTATTTATTTTTTTAAAGTCAGGGTCTCAGTATGTAGCCCATGCTAGCCTTGAATTCATGGTCATCCTCCTGCCTCAGGCACTTGAGTACTGGGATCACAGGTGTATGTCATCACGCCTGTCTCTCATTTTCTTTTGATTCAGATTCTATTGGAGAAGCTGCTTTCTTTTCTCTCATTTCTTATTAAACACAAAATCTGTAGCTAACACGGAGATTTAGCCCTCAAAAACAAATTGCCTCCTTTGGAAGGCGTTCCTTATACCAATAGATATTGGTGAGTTGGGGTTTAATGGAAACCTCAGAAAGTAGGAAGGGAAACCTTGTGCATTTGTTCAATATTTTTGATGATCTAGTGGGCCTGGTGTTGCACACCTCTGATCCTAGCACTTGGGTGGCTGAGGCCTGATTACTGTGGGTTGGAGTCCAGCCAGGGCTACCTAGTGAGTTCAAAGACAGTTTGAACCACATAGCAAGATTCTGTCTTCAAATACATATTATATGTATATTATGGTCTCAAAAAAAAAAAAAAAAAGATGGCCTGTCCGATGGATCTGCTGTTTTCCACCTGGCAGGAAATACCCACTGCTCTTTGGCTGTGTTCCGAGTCTGCCGCACTGGTGCTGAGCAGGGTAATGAGAAGGGCAGGAACATGTGTCCTAAAGCGTGGCTTCCAGGGTCAGACTGGGCTACCATAGCAGGCTCTTTGTGGGTGAGACCCAGGCCCAGAGACTCACATTTTAAAACATGGCAATGTTTGCATTCATTCAAGTTTGAAGTCAAATGAAGATGTATAAATCCACCAAGCACAAAATGCAGCTTTTGAAAACATCTTACTTTTGCCACTCTCCGCAGTGCATCTGTCTAGGTGTTCCTTCCTTCAGGCAAAACAGCGCACTTAATGTCTGACAAGGAAATACAAGACAAACATCTAAGTGCCATAGTTAAAAGTCAGAGATGAGCTAGGTGTGGTGGTGCATTCCTGTAATACCAGCACCCTGGAAGGCTGAGGCAGGAGGATCCCAAGTTCAAACCCAGACTGGGAAATGTAGTAACTTAGAGAGACAAGCATCTCCAAATGAAAAAGAAAAAATGATTGGGGTTATAGCTCAGTCCAAAGATTCTGTGTTCAGGCAACCCCCAGTACCATTTATAATAGCATCAAAACCCATTGAGTAAATCAGATAAAATCAGGTAAAAATTGAAGATCTACAACATCAGTATGCAAAAAAAAAAAAAACAAAAAACAAAAAACACAAAACACAGACAAAATTTTAAAAAGATCTAAAATGGAGACAAACTGTGCTCATGGATCTGAAGAAGCAATACTATTATTCAAGAGCTAACGCTCTTGAACTGATTTGTAGTTTTGCTGCCATTGCAATAAAAAATACCAGCAAAGAGTGTGTAAGACTCAAGAAGCTGATTCTAAAATTTATATGGAAAGGCAAAAGAACCCAAATGACCAAAGTCAATTTTGAAGCTAGCAAAGGTGGGTGACTGATAGGATCTGATTCAGGTCTTACTCCAAAGCTACGCTAATTAAGACAGAGCAGCAGAACAGAAGGGCGAACACAGAAAGGGAGCGCACCAGGATGGAGCTCACTGGCTTTCCTGCGAAGTGCAGCAGCAATTAATCGGTGGGGAAAGAAAAGACTTCTCGGCAGATGGTGCTGAAACAATTCCATGCCAGAGTGCGACAGTCACAAACCCTTAGTGCCTGCAATGCCAGCACCCTGGAAGGCTCACACCTTACGCACAGAAGTCACTCAGAATGGACCATGAAATCTGACACTGAAACTTCTGGAAAACAGAAAAGCCATTCCTTGTTTAACGACCTACGTGTTTAATGACTGCTCAGACTGAAATGAGCTGTTTGGAACTCAGGAAACTGCCTGGACTCAGAAGCCCCTTGGACAATTCTGCGCATCTTGTTACAGAGCTCTAGAGTCTTTTTTTTTTTTGGTATAGTACACCTTGTTTACACAGCGGGGTAATTTTTGATTGTCCTGTACTGTATAGTACTGTTTAGTGTTATAGTTTTACATTCTGTTCCACATCACAGTGTTGCATGTAAGAGTCACGCAGACAGGGCCTGGAATGATACAGCTCGGGGGCACAAGTCCCTGCCTAGCAAGTGCCAGGTCCCAAGTTTGAGTGCTGGTACAAAAAAA
>NW_004524738.1:1057431-1058620 GCF_000260255.1 Octodon degus
AGCTGGCCACACACACACAAAATAAATAAATAAATAAATAAATATTTAATAAAATTGTGGTATAAAAAAATAGAAAAAAAATCATAGAAACAGACACTGAAATAGTGAACTAGCCGGGTGTGGTGGCACACTTCTGTAATTCCAGCACTGGAGAGGCTGAGGCAGGAGAACTGTTGCAAGTCTGAGACCAACTGGAGCCACAAAGCGAGCTCAAGGCCAGCCTGAGCCGCATAGATCCTGTCTCAAAACACCCCGAAATAAATAATAAAATACATATGTACGTACATACATACATACATACGACAGTGAATTTAAGGATGCAATGTAATGCAATTGATTTAAATGCAAAAGAAAAGGCAGGAGGGAGGGAAGAAAAGAAATAACGTGGCATATAATATCAGAGCAGGTCCATGCGACATTTATTAGGAACTGAGGTGACAACTAGAACAGCACTGGCTGTTTTTGAAGGCAGACACAAGTAGGAAAAAACTAAGAAAAGGTGAGAACAAATCGGCCAAGGTTTAGACCAACCAATGTAGGGATCAGGAAACGGGGAGACCATTTTGGGCAAACACCTGGCAGACCAGGGAAGAGAAATGCACGGAGCTGCGAAGACTGAGAGGACAAACTGCGGGGCCGCCGGGCCCTGCCTGACTGCGCAGCGACCAGCTCTGCAGCAGGGACAGCCTGGGGGCGGGGGCAGTGGAGGGGAAGCCAGGGCTCCCCAGGAGAGGAGCTAATGAGCTGAACTAGTATGGACGGCAGTGGAAGGAGGGAGGACCGAGAGGCGGGTACCTAGGTTTCAGGCTCCGCCCAGCCACAGCTGAGTGAGGGTCTGGAAGGGTTGGGTCTTAGGCCTCTTCTGCCTCTAACCACATCCGGGTCACGTTTACCCCCTAACACGGGCGCGCGCACTGGAATCCACAGTGCTCAGTCTTTCGCAGGTAGAGAGCTCTCTCAACACCACCTCACTGTCCCTGCACAGGGTGTGTCCTCGGTCAGGAGTTAGTGCCCCTCCACCCTCCCAAAGTAAAGAGCATGACAGCTTTTTCCTTTTCTTTCTTAAAAGTTTTTTTTCCTTCACATTCTGTAGGAATTTATTTATTTTAAATTTTATTTATTTATTTGTGTGTGTGGCCAGCTCAGCCCACCAGGGGGCGGGGCTGGCTGGCATGTGGTGCTGGGGGAT
>NW_004524738.1:1065260-1071705 GCF_000260255.1 Octodon degus
TTTTTTTTTTTTAAACTTTTGAGATACAGTCTCAGGACGTCCTAATGGCCCAGGCTGTGTGTGGGATTATCCTGGATTACAAGTGGCCACCACTATGCCCAACCTACAGACCCATTGTCGGAGGGTAGATGTAGGTGTGTTTGCTGGGTCAGAGCTCACACTCCGGCTTCTTGGGAGCAGCTCCCAGCTTGCTCCTTCCTTCACCCTCAGCTGCTGTGCTCCTCAGGGGAGCTGCTCCCAAGAAGGCAGCAGAACATCCCTGGGAGGAGGCTGCCTCGTGCTATCCCAGCCAGGACATCCTGTGGTCCTGCCTAAGCTAATACTTTGTGAAAGATGCACTGGTATAGCCAAAGAGTGAAATGTCCTGAGGAGGGCGTGTGGCTCGCAGCTGCCTGCAGACCATCCCCGTGGCTTCACCTCACTGCGGAAGCTGTAGGCTGCACAGCCTGGTGCAGCCTGAAGCCAGGGCTGCCAGCTTCCGATAGTCACTTGGCCCTTATGAGCAGAGGGCTGCCATATTTAACACCTTCTGCTTCAGTTTTCTCATCTGAAAAATGTGGTTAATAGCATGTGGTGGTGCACACCCATAATCCCAGTCCTCAGGAGGCTGAGGCAGGAGGATCACCAAGAATTCCAGCCCAGGGGCCGAGGAGATGGCTCAGTAGGATAAGCGCTTGACTGGCAAATGCAAGGATCTGAGTTCAATCCCCGGTTCTGCCAAAAAAAAAAGAATTCCAGCCCAGCCTGGGCTACATAATGAGTTCAAGGCTATCCTGGACTATATAGTGAGACCCTGTCTCAAAAAGTCATCCTAAGAGGGCTGGCCAAATAGCTCAGCAGATTAAAGCACCTGCTTAGGCAGACACAGTGCAGCAGCCAGGGTTCCAACCCCGCAAACCAGGCCAGCCCCGCCCCCAGGGCATGCTGAGGGGGTGATCAAGGCTGGGCGTGGGGGCGTGTGCCTGTAATCCCAGTTTTTGGGGAGGTTGAAAACAGGAAGATCACCACAAGTCTAATAATCTACATAGTGAGACCCTGAACACCCTGTACTAAACTAAAAAAAAAAAAAAAAAGCCACATTCTTACCCTGTCAGGCTCAGAGTGCTGAGTGGAGACTTCCTGGCTGAACCTTGTGTCGCTATCTTTCTCCTTCTTCCTCTTGCCTTAGAGACCTGATGCCACCAGACAGTGCAAAGAGGCCACCTCCGAAACATATCCCCTGCTAAGGTGCTGACACTTGAAAGATGTTCCCATTTGAAGAAAGTGAAAGAGTTAGTGCTCTGGGCCTTCAGACAGTTTTACAGGGTTGGAAACCTCGAGACTGCCACATGGCAGACACGGCAGCGCACCATGGAAATCTTACCCTGAGCCGGTTGTGAGGTGCACACCTGCAATCCCAGCACTCAGGAGGCTGAAGCAGGAAGATCGTTGCGAATTGTGGGCTACAAAGAGAATTCAAAGATAGCCTGAGCTACATCGTGAGAGTCTGTCTCAAACACACACACACACACACACACACACACACACACAAATACACACACACACATGCAAAACCCTAGAGATTTAAATATTTTTTTTGTCTTTTTGAGAGAGGGTCTCACTATGCAGTCTAGGCTGGACTTGAGCTCACTGTGTAGCCAAAGCTGGTTTCAAATTTGCAACCATCCTCCTGCCTCAGCCTCCCAAGTGCTGAGATTACAGACATGTGTGACCACACCCAGCATCAAGAGTGATCCTGTGCCTCAGCCTCTTGTGCACTGGAATTATATGTGTACATCATCACTTCTGGCTGAAAACCTAGAGATTTATTTAATTTAATTAATTAATTTATTTATTTATTTTATGAGACAAGGTCTTGCCTTGTAGTTCAGGCTGGACTGGAACTCACAGTGATGTTCCTTGTCTCAGTCAACCAGTGTACCACCACAACCAGCCTAGAGCTCTATATTTCTCATTCATTCATTCATTTATTCATTCATTCATTCATTCATTCATTCAGACAGGGGTTTCTCTATGTAGTTGTAGGCTGGCTTCAGATTCACAGAGATCCTACTGCCTCAGCCTTTCAGGGGCTGCACGATTCAGAGTTGATAATTTGGATAGTATTTTAAAAAATATATATCTACATGGCAAAACCACCTTGAACAAAGTCAAGAGGCGGGGGAGATGGCTCAGTAGAATAAGTGCTTCCCTGGCAAGTGCAAGGGCCTGAGTTCAATCCACGGTTCCGCCAAAAAAAAAAAAAAAAAAAAAAAAAAAAAAATCAACAGTCAAGAGAGCCACGGGAAGTACTACTACTTAGAGTAGATGAAAGGTTCAGTCTTCCAAAACATATATGTAGGTCTTAGCAACTGATCAGAAAATTCTCAGTATCCTAAGGGAAAATATTTATACAACTCCTACAGAGCCTACTTCCTACCTAATTAATTCATTGTTCAGTGTTCACTCTGTCTTCGTCTTCCAGCTCTCAGAGGGAGATTTCCTTTAACCCTGAACACAGATTGGTGCCTTCGTGTGAAGGGGGCCTGCCTCGATCGTCTCTACATCCGCCTCCCGAACATGGCTCCCAAGTGTCCTGCGCTGTCCTGCACCCTGAAGGCCATGGCTGTCCACAACAGCTGCCTCCAGATGACCCCTACAATTTGGAAGAAAGGCATTGTGGATTCTGACAGCCCTCGCAGGTCTCGCCAATTGAGAATCATTGCCTTAGCACTCATATGCCTATAAAGTCGTAGTTCTCTACTCTCTCCATAGGGTCAGAAGCATGGGTAGGGGACATGGAGGGTAGAATGTAACGGGACCAATGCTGGGCATGGTAGCACATATCTGTGATCCCCACACTCAGGAGGCTGAGGCAGGATGATTACTGTGAATCTGAGGCCAGTCTGGGTTCCATAGTGAGTTTAAGGCCAGTCTGAACTTCATAGCAAGACCTTCCCTCAAAAACAAAGCAAAATGAAACAAAACAGAGGTTGGGGGGTGGCTGAGGGATGGAGCAAGGGCTCGCAGGAGCGGGTTCTGTCCTCAGCACTCTCCATGGTACACAGTCTGTAAGCATCCCACCCTAGAGATTAGGGCTCCCCAGCCTTGAAGTCTTCGGTGGTGCCAAGCAATCTGTTTTGTTTTGTTTTTTTGAGACAGAGTCACATTGTATAATTCATGCAAACACTTGGCTTTGAACTTGCTCCGGTACTCCCTGGAATGAGAGCTGGGGTGAGAAGAATGAGAAGAATGAAGCTAGTGTGGGTGTGGTGGCTTTGGCATTTGGAGGCTGAGGCAGGAGGATCTTTGAGAGGTAGAGGCCAGGCTGAGTTACATAGTGAGTTCAAGGCCAGCCTGAACTACTTAGTGAGACCCTGTCTCAAAAAAAAGGGCGGTGGGGAGGGGGCGTGTAAGAATCTAGGTTCAACTGGGGTTGGCAAAAAAGAGATGCGCTAAATTGGCAAATACATCAGATACTCAAAGGCCATTTAATGGAGGGCCACAGACCAGAGAGGCTTTCGGCAGCAGGGACTCATTGCGCCTACTGGACACAGGCTACATGAAGATCGTGGTTCTATCTAACCCACCAACTCGTCCCTCTGTAGGTTTGAACACACTGGTTCACCCACAGCCACAGTGACAAAGCATGGGTGCCAGGTCCTGGGGAAAGGAAGGCCAGAGGAGAAAGGAGCCCTGTGCTCTGAAAGCCATGGCTGCAGGGCTGAGTGTGTCCCCCGCCCACAGAAGTTAACCTGAAGATCCCGGGAGCTACTGTAGTGCCATTTATTTGAAGCATTGGTCACACACAATTGTCCCCTTTTCTCTCAAGCCTGTGATGTGTCTGGCAGCCTGACCACTTCATAGTCAAGTTCCCCACCTGCCTTTTTTTAGATAGGGGAAGAATTAAGCCTTTCTAGAAGAAAACCCCATATCTTCACAGAGATCATGCGCACGACAGCATGACAGTGTGAAGGCTTTCAAATTAGCATATCTTTAGATCTTTTGCTAGTGGGAGGCCCCATTAGCCCCAGAAAGACAAGCTGCCTTTCTGTACTCCAGGTACAGAAAGTGACCTTGGCTTGGGAGGCTGAGCTATGGCAGGCCTGAGGTCCTAAGGAGAGAACCTCTGGGAACAAGTATTCATTGTGCTGAACAAATACTTCCTCTTCCCCCTGAAGAGACTCTTGCTAATTTATCCACATTAGTCCCAAAAGTCAGGGCTCCTGCCTCAGCCTCCCAAGTGCTGGGATGACAGGAAGATGCTACCATACCTGGATTGCAAATTGTTCTTGAATTCATAAATGAAGGCAGCTCCAACTCACCTGAAATAATTGCTGAAAGCATTTTTCAAGGCATGAATACTTGATTTTTTTTTTTTTTTCCAGAACTGGAGATTGAACTCAGGCCCTTGCACTTGCCAGGCAAGGGCTTATTTTTATTCTACTGAGCTATCTCCCTGGCCCACGGCATGAATAGTTCACAGGGTTGATAAGCTTCATCCAGTAACTGTACTCAGAGAAGCCCTTCTCTTGTCTATGCTGGATATTATCTTGGATTATAATTTTTCAAATCCACAAGAGATCCTCATGACGACATTAGGTGACTTCTCCCCAGTTGTGGAGCTCTACCAGTGAGCAACAGCCCCAGCCTCGTGGGCTTCCACACATGGCTTTCCTTTAATAAGCTTTCATTGCATTTTCACTTAAAAAGAACAGTTAAAAGCCGAGCCATTGTGTGATTAGATTTGGGTTTTGGGGAGATCATTTTGAGGGGGCAGCGGAGAGAGGACCGGGAGGTACATGAGGAGGAGACAAGGCGGTCAGTGGGTGGACGACCCAGAGCCCAGGTGACACAGCGGTGAGCTGCATGTCACCATTGGAAAATGACAGCAAAGCACTGTATTGGCATGACTTGAGTGTTGATGTTAAAGAACCTCTAACTTCTGGCTTTGATGCCTGGATCAATAAGGTCACTGCAGAGAGTCTGGGAACACGGGGAAGAAGGTTTTAAGAGAATTCAGAATGAGAAGTAGAAATGGATTGGAATCACCAGCACTAGACTGGCTTCAAACTTGAAATCCTTCTGCCTCAGCCTCCCAAATACCAAGACTACCTGCATGCGCCATCACAGCCACCAGGCACTTCCTTTTGACAGGAAAGGAACTCACAGTCACCTCTAACTCAGTGAGGCAGCCACGTTGGAAGCAGCCACGTTGGAGCCAGCCCTTGTGACTTCAGGTATAGAAATTCTCTCCTCACCATTCTGGTGGCGAAGAGTCTGAGATCAAGGTCCCCACAGGCTGCCTGGCTTGGTGGGCCTCTCCTACTGGGTTTGCTTCTTCCTGGGCCTCCGGGCAGCCTTCCTGCTGTGCCTGTGTACATGTGCACCACGCTCTCCTCTTAGGAAGACAGGAGTCCTGGTGGGTTAGGGCCCATTTTCTCCATGCTCTCGGACCCAGCAAATCCTACTGAGGAATTTACCATCTTAAGTAAAGGAAACCACATCTTAAACCCTGTAAGTGTCGCACGCTAACCCACTGTACCACTGGAGCTCCTAGTGCATATCAAACTATACCTTTTTTTTTTTCCCCCCTGAGACAGGGCCCAACTGTCTCTGTGGGTTCAGGGTGGCCTTGAACTCCCTATGTACCCCACGCTGGCCTTGAATTCATAATCATCCTCCTACCTTAGCCTCCTGAGTGCTGGGATTACAGGCGTGCACCACCAAACCCGGCTATTTTTTTTTTTTTTTTTTCCTCTGAGAGAAATGTCTCAGCTTCCATTTTGGGGTTTTGCTTGTTCTGTGTGTATGCCTGCTTGCATGTCCCTGAATGGGCTTATTATTTATATTCTAGTGTGGCACCTGTCAGTAGAGATGTTTATTAATTCAACACAAAATCTCCAGAATGTAGTACTGGCTTGCTTGATGGTATTCAAGAGGTTTAGAACAATGACTTACACATGCTTTGGGTCACTTCAAGATGTAAGCGTGCTTACTAACTGCAGTGACAGACAGAAAGCTAGACAGGGACATGGGCACATTTCCACTTGTGGGCTTGTAGTTGGATTTTTTTCCCCCATCTGTTGGTGTGTTTAGATGAACTGAGATGACTTGGTCTAAGTCTGCAGCCCTTCAAATAACATCACCAAGGCTGTTTCCAATTTAATGGCATTTTTTCCTTTCCCTGGAAGGAAGAAACTTGTTCAGCCAACAACAAGCATATTACCAAGTGGCAGTGGAAAATAAGTTCTTTAGTTTGAGTTGAATAATATTCCAAAATGGGGCCAGTCAGATAGCTCAGCAGATTAAATCACCTCGACAGAGTTCAATCCCCGGGTGTGCCGTGCTGGCCCTGCCCCTGGGGGCACACTGAAACTGGGTGTGGTGGCATGCACCTCTAATTCCAACGCTTGAGAGGCTGAAAACAGGAGAATCAATAGGAATCTGATCTGTGCAGTGAGGG
>NW_004524738.1:1072055-1073973 GCF_000260255.1 Octodon degus
GAGGGGGAGTTCACCCCACAGATCCCCAGGACTGGGATGTATGTTGTATTAGATGAAAAGAGTCACTAGGTGGCTCTGTCCTTTCTAAATAGAACTGTGGTCCGCAAAAGATAAACTTAAGGGACAAACTATCCCTGCTAGGTAGAACGTCTTACTCAGAATAGTAAACCATGATTTGCCATAGTGGCCTCTCATTCAGAATAATCTGGAGCAACGGGTTAAGAATTAGGGGCTGGTGGGGACTGGCAGTGCACGCCTATAATCCTAGTAGGTAGGAGGCCTAAGTAAGATCACCAAGAGTTCCAGAACAGCCTGGCCACGTACAGTGAGATCCTGTCTCAAAAAAATTAGACCCGGAAAAACTGCAAAGCATGCATGGGGAGCAGTCTGCTGGCAGTGAAGGAAGGCACTCTATATTCTTAGGGACATCTTGTCACTGCAGGGAGCAGACTTCAAAGTTTTCATAATCCAAGACCCTTTAGGTCCCCAACTTTTCTTTTGTGCTTTCTCTTTTTATTTTAGGCTTTTTCATTTAAAGACAAATATAAAATTTGGGCACTGTAACATGAAACATTGCTTCCCAACTTCCAAGGCCGTACTCTCTTGTAACACCCCAGGGGAAACATCACAACCAAGCCAAATAACTTGCTTTCAGACCATTTGCGAAGGGGAGGAGTGGGTGCTTCATGTTTATCTATAAGAAGAGCATAGTTAAAACCTTCAAACCAAAATACTATTAAGACCAACACCGTTCCAGTCCACAGCATCTTCCTGGAGGCAGAAAGAAAGATTGTGCGTTAGAGCTGACAGTGGTTATCTGCTTCCAAAAGATGACCACATGGTTCATTTGAAGTGAAATTTACATTTTTAGGTTTTCATTTTTAAGAGGTAAGCTGCCGAAGTACAGAACTAAGTAAGGCTTTTTCCTCCCTTCTCCCCTCTTTTTTCAAGTTTGTGCAATGACTTTTCTGTATAAGAAATGATGGGTTGAATGAATCAGAGCAGCAGCATACAGCGAAGAACCAGACAAGAAAACGTGATTACTCTGATCAAATAAAACAGGAAAACTAGCCCAGTTTTTAAACACACCACTAGGTCCCTAAATATCGCTCTCCCTGAGGAAATGTTACCTCTTAGACGAGGACCTCAGACCCGTCACTAAGAGTATATTTAGGAATATTTCTAAGTGTAAAAGAGACCATTTTTCTTATTGCTATTGTCCTGAGCCAATAAATAATGATTGCGAGGCAGTATTCTATTTTTTTTTCCAGGCAGGGGGCCCCATCTGAAAACTTACAAAATTGAGAGAAACCCTGCACGAAAATTTGGAGATTTTTTTCTAAAGGAAACGTTTTGTACAAGCTTAAATTGCTTTAAACTCAAACTTTTAAGCTTTCAGCTTTAAAATGCTAATTCCAAAATCACTTACCTAAATTGTCTGAGTACTTACACCTTTGAAAAGATAACAAAAATCACACTCAAAGCCGAAAAACCCCGGGGTAACATAACGGGACAAGTGCTTTCAGTAAAAGAACCGAGCAAAATTCGGACGGAAAAAACGAAACGCCGATTTCAGCTGCTCTGATCACGAAAACCCCGATTGAAAAGGGCCGCACGAGGGTCACCGGGACTGCGTTCCCCAGAAGGGTTGTCAACCTATTAACTTGGGGCTGTACTCGCAAGTGAAATAAACCAGACTCACGTACACGTACGTGTAAACAGCGTATTGACTGACTCCCTAGTGTGAGAAGCTGAAAGAGTAAGCAAGATCCAAAATATACAACAGGTGTTGTGAAAGAGAAAGAAACTTTAAAATTAGGAAAGGTAGGGGCCGGGGAGATGGCTCAGTGGAATAAGTGCTTCCCTGGCAAGCACAAGGGCCTGAGTTCAATCCCTGGTTCCACCAAAATAATAATAA
>NW_004524738.1:1075209-1081622 GCF_000260255.1 Octodon degus
CGCCCACCTCGCCCGCCGCCGCGCCCGGGGCCGCCGGGGCTCCCGGGGAGCTGGGCTGGCTGTCGATGGCCAGCCGCGAGGACCTCATGAAGATGGTGCGGCCGCCCTACTCGTATTCGGCGCTCATCGCGATGGCCATCCAGAGCGCGCCCGAGCGCAAGCTCACGCTCAGCCACATCTACCAGTACGTGGCCGACAGCTTTCCCTTCTACCAGCGCAGCAAAGCCGGCTGGCAGAATTCCATCCGCCACAACCTGTCGCTCAACGACTGTTTTAAGAAGGTGCCCCGCGACGAGGACGACCCAGGTGAGGCCGGCTGAGCGAGTGCCACCGGCTAGGGAGGGCGCGGGGCGCAGACGGGGGGCTGTGAGTGGCCGGCGCGGAGATCTCGAGGGTCTCCTGCGCCCCGCTGGGGCGCAAATGGTAAACAGGCACCCCAGTCTTTTCCGAGTGAGGGGGACCAAAGGACAAAGAAGGAGCCGAGGTTCGTGGAGGGAGGAGTCGGCGGGGGGGGGGGAGCGCATCCCCTATATCCACAACCCGAGGCCGACCAGTTGGGAGGTGTGTTGTTAGGATTCGCGCTCGTCTGCGCACTCGAAGGGACCGGGTAGATTGGGAAGGTCACGGACGGACGAGCTCTCCGATGGAGGATGGTTTTGAAGGAAGTAAAGTGAGGTGAGAATCCTAGGTCTTGCCCAAAGAGCTAGCTAGCTCCAGGCGGCCGCGCACTGAGCACTTCTTCCTCCGTCGGATCTGAGTGCGGCTCACTGAGTGCTGCAGGCATTGGAACCTGCTGCACGGGGCTGGGAGAACTCTGCACTACGGTGGCGCTCAGAATGAGCTGACCCCTGAAGCCTGGGCCATTTGCATGCTAATAAAAGCTCTACCATTGAACTACCCTGTTTTCATCTCTTGTTGGGAGCCAACCTCTATGCTGAGATAGCTAGCATTCAAGACCCCACTACTAGGTGGGCACCTTTGTCCTTTTTTGTTTTAACCCCCATTTTATAAAAGAAATGGAAGCTTAAGTTTTAAACAGCACCACAATTGGTGGCTTTGTTGGGTCACACTATTTGGATCTAGAATAAAGGAACTGTGTGATTTTATTGTGTACTTCTGGAATAGAATTAAGTCTTAAGGTTGAGGTAGTAGGTGCTTTCAGTACCCTAAGAAGTCACTGTAGAGCAGAGACTTTTTTTTTTTTTTTTGGTGGAACCGGGGGTTAAATTCAGGCCCTTGCACTTGCCAAGGAAGCACTTATTCTACTGAGCCATCTCCCTGGCCCCTAGAGCAGTGACTTCTAAGCCACATGTGACTGGAGGTGTTCTAGTAGCCACATTAAAAAAAAAAAAAAAAAAAAACCGCTAGCTGTACTATGTTTAAATAACCAAAGTGGGTTTTCCTCCCTTTTTTTGGTACCAGGAATCTTAAGACCTTGGGCTTGCCAGGCAGGTGCTTGTGCCGCTGAGCCATCTCCCCTGCCTGAAAGTGTCAAAAAACAAATATAAGAATTACTGGTGAGGTTATGTTGTTTTCTTTTCTTTTTTTTTTTTTTTTGGTGGAACCAGGGATTGAACTCAGGCTCTTGGACTTGCCAAGGAAGCACTTATTCCACTGAGCCATCTTCCCGGCCCCCATATGTTGTTTTCTTGAGCCTAAGTCTTTAAAAACCTTGTGTGTTTTATGCCACATCTCAACTGGAACTAGCCACATTTCAAGTGCTGCTGGCCACCTGTTGCTAGTGGTTACCACACAGGGCACACTGCTGCAGAAGACATCTTGATTTGGCCTTTGAATTTCCCAGGGTTATTGTGTTGGTTGTCTGTAAATTCCTTTAAATGTCACATAGAAGTTCAAAGCTACGAGTGGTACCTGCAGAAACAAAATAAAAACCAAAAAGAAAAAAATGGGGGTACAAAGATGATCTAGTATACATATCCAAATATTACTCTAAATGGTAATTATATATATGTATATATTTTCCTGCAACTATTGTAGAAAATACTTGACTGGAAACAGAAATCCTGTGCTCCAGGGAGCGCCTGCTAACTCTTAAGAGGTATTGTCAAACACGGTTAAGAATGCAGACTGCTATAATCCCAGTTATTCAAAGGATAGGAGAATTGCAAATTTCCAGGCTGCCCTGGGCATTTTAGCAAGACCATGTCTCAGATAAAACTGGGTCTAGGGGCTGGGGAGATGGCTCAGTGGAATAAGCACTTCCCTGGCAAGCGCAAGGGCCTGAGTTCTATCCCCGGTTCCACAAGAAAGAAAGAAAAGAAAGAAAGAAAGAAAGAAAGAAAGAAAGAAAGAAAGAAAGAAAGAAAGAAAGAACTGGGCCAGTTTGTAGCCCAGTAAGAAGGCCCTGGCTCAATCCCTAGTACCTGGAGGGAAAAAGCTGAGTTTGGAGCCAGCCTGCCTGCTTAAATGCTGGTTTAGCCTTGGAAATGGCTGTGACACAATACTAACCAGTCTATACCCCAATTTCCCCATCTCTAAAGGGGCCAGTAGTAACACCTATCTCCATGGGTCTCTGAGCAGTAAAAGGGGTTATCTTGGTAAGAGACTCAAGGTTATTACTTAGTAAGACTTTGGAACACCAAAGATTCTTTTTGTCAGCAGTGAAGAAGAACTAATGAACCGGGTGTGGTGGTACACACCTATAATCTCATTACTCTAGAGGCTGAAGCAGGAAGATTACAAAATGAGTGGGGTTGTAGTGTAGTTTAGTACTGGTTCCATCCCTAGTATTGAAGGGGAGGGGGGAACTATTGAATAATAAAATTGACAAGTCTTTTCTACTTAACTTATTGATAGTGAGGGACATTTTCTAGGCAGAAGACAAGCATTTCATGCATTGAATGAGTGCTGCATGCTTGTCCAGTGGGCTGAAAGCTTGCGGCATTCACTGTGACATGTCCTGCTCAGGATGAGGTGTGAATGTTGGCTGTAGAGTTGCCTAATGCTCCAAATATGTGCCTCCCACAGTGGATTGATTTTGTAGCTCGGTGCCCCTTTCCCAGTGGGATATATTTTTTCAGGCACAGGAGCTATATGCTTTTAGGGAAGTACCTACTTAAACCCTGTTCTCACCCCTTGTGGTGGGCCAACCTCGATGCTGAGACAGCACTTAAGACCCCACACTACTACCTACGTACCTTTCTTTATCTCTTTTTGTTTTAATTCCCATTTTATAAAAGAAACAGAAGCTCAAAATTTTTTGCTTTGGGTTTTGGTTCTGGGGATTGAACTCTTGGAACCTTGCACTTGCCAAGCAGGCGCTTATGCTGCTGATCTATTATCTATCTCCCTGGCCCTGAAGCTCAATTTTATTTTATTTTATTTTTTATTTATTTTTTGCAGAACTGGGGATTGAACTCAGGCCCTTGTGCTTGCCCAGCAAGCACTTATTCCACTGAGCCATCTCCCCAGCCCCACTGAAGCTCAATTTTAAATAGCACCATAATTGAAGGCTTTGCCAGATCTCACCATTTGGATCTAGAATAAGGGAACACATTGCATGGTTTTATTGTGTGCCTCCAGAATAGAATTAGGTCTTAAGGTTGAAGTAGTAGACGCTTCCAGATTTCTCTTTGACACAAGGAATGTCTTCTCCAACAAGTGGCTAAACACCGCACAGACTGAGAATTTTTTTTTTTTTTGCGGAACCGGGGATTGAACTCAGGCCCTTGTTCTTGCCAGGCAAGTGCTTGTTCTACTGAGCCATCTCCCCGGCCCCCTGACTGAGAATTTTGTCAGTGTTTAATAAGTCTGCTCTCTGCTTAGGCTGAAATCGGAGTGGTCTCCGTTTTTATCTGTTTTACAACTGCAGCCCCACAATATTAAGTGGAAATTCCAGAAGCAAGCAGAGACTACGTTCACATAGAAATTACAGTATATATAATCGTTCTATTTTATTATTGTTAATCTTTCATAAAATAGATCCTCTAATGGGTCTCTCCTCCCCAGGAAAAGGCAACTATTGGACTCTGGATCCAAACTGTGAGAAAATGTTTGACAACGGAAATTTTCGTCGGAAGCGAAAGCGTCGCTCCGAAGCCAGCAGTGGCTCTTCAGCGGCAGGGGCAGGGGCAGGGGCAGGGGCAGGGGCCGCGGGGGCATCAAAATCAGAAGAAGGATTGGGGGCCCGCGAGGGTGGAAAGCCGGAAGGAAACAGCCCCTCCTCCCTGCTGCGGCTCCCGCCCTCCCCCGATCCCCCTGAGGACACCAAGAGTACTGCGTCCTCCCCGGGATCCTCCCTGCTCAGCTCCGCGCCTTGCCTCAGCACCTTCTTCAGCAGCCTCAGCAGCCTGAGTGGCGGTGGCAGCGGGGGCGCCCAGCGTGCCTTCCCCAGCAGCCGCCACCTGGGCATCCAGGGTGCCCAGCTGGCCCCCAGCAGCCCCTTCCCCTCCACCTCCGTCCCGGAGGCGGCCTCCGATGCCTTGCAGCTGAGCAGCGGCACCAGCAGCAGCCAGCGACCTTCCTATTACAGCGCTTTCCCCGCCAGCACCAGCGCAGGCCAGAGCAGCCCCTTCAGCAGCCCCTTCTACAACTTCAGCATGGTCAACAGCCTCATGTATCCCCGGGAGGGCTCGGAGGTGTAGGCGCAGGTCCTGCGGTGGAAACAAACTTCTGCGTGGTCCTGTGAAGCAGAGAACACTTAACTCCAAGGAGTTTTTCTAGGTGGATCTGTTTAGACACAGGTAGCTTGTGCATCCTGTGTGGGGCTGGACCATCTCTGTTCTGTCTGTCACTGTGTCCCAGCAGCTCCATAATAGAAGGGAGCAGAACTCCCAACTGGGAAGACCGCAGCAGCTGGCACCTGGAGCAGCAGAGAGAGGCCTGCCGAAGCCTGCCCCGAGCAGCTGGTTGTCTTCTACATGGCAGGGTGCTGATTTTTCTAGAAAAGCCGGGTAATCTGGATTTTTATATGAAATGCCACAAATTCTTGAACTATGTGCTGCTCACAGGTCCCCCTGTCTGGCATCTGGTGGGTACTGGGCATCCAGGGTGCCCAGCTGGCCCCCAGCAGCAATGACACTGCAGGCATGGCCCTGGGTTCCTTTTGAGTGCTACTGTAGATGCTGGATACATCTTCTTACCTACCCTGTCGCCCTCGTAGCCACTGTGGGAGATAGGCATGACCAGCCCAGAGGGAAGTAAACTCTGAGATGCTAGATCCCTTTTCCAAGTCACATTGACCACTGTAGAGTCAGGGAGAGGTGGTGCTGGTGACTTCTATGGTCTAGTTCCTAAAAAAACCACCTCATGGGCAGAGATCCCTGCAAGGATAGCAGCGGGTAGGAATGGAGCTAGAACTCACCTAACCAAAGATTCTAATTAAAAGGTTGTTTTTTTGTTTTGTTTTTGGGGAGGCGGCTGTATTTTTGTTTTGTTTTGTTTGTTGTTTTTGTTTTTGCCTTTGCTTTTTAAGACAGTGTATTAGGCAGTTTCTTGTCTCTGGGACAAAATACCGGATCCCTGCAACATAGAGGAGAGCTTGGTTTGGGCTCATGGCCTCAGTCCCTGGCTGGCAGGCAGGCTCCACAGCAGACAGAAAAGGCATCGTAAGAGGGCACGAGGAAAGAAGGCTGCTCATGTTAGGGTTCTTCCGAGTGCTACTGCAGATGCTGGATACGTCTACAGTAGCACTGTAGAGAGAGAAGAGCCATGCATGCAAATACACTCTTTCAAACTGGCCATCATGATGCTTGCCTAGAATCTCAGCGCTTGGGAGGCTGAGGCAGGAGGATCACCGTGAGCTCAAGGCCAGCCTGGGCTACATACTGAATGCAAGGCTAGCTTGAACTACACAGCAAGGCCTCGTCTCCAAAAACCAAAAGGAAGAAAAAGACCGGGGGAGCATTTTAGATCTGAACTATAAGAGACAAGGTCTAGCTATGTAGCCCATGTAGTTTTTGAATTCTGTGTGGCCCTCTGCTTCCAACTTGGAATCTTCTAGCCTTGGTCTCCTGAGTGCTAGGGCTGCAGGTGCGCACCACCACAGCTGGCTGAATGAAGTCACTTGAAATGGTTTTCCTGGGCAGCAAAAGCAATGCCGCTCTTTCTTATTCCTGCTGCTGCCCCCCAGGGTCTGAGGGACCATCGCCCCAGTGTATGATGGTGAACAGCATCCCATCTTTTAGCTGTGTCCTGGATATTTCAGTTTCTAACAAAGTATTATCAGAATTTTATTATTAAGCCATTTTTAAATGGTATTTTTGTAGTTTTTATAGGGACAAACCATCTGTGGTCAGATTTTTTAAAAATATATCTATAATTTTATTTATTTTTAAACTTCCTTTTACTTCTCAGAGGTATCTTCCTTCAAATCACACTTGTGGTCTCCCCAGTGCTGGCAAAGACCCGGGATGATAGAACAGCAATTTCTTCAAGAAGTATTAATTGGGCCC
>NW_004524738.1:1081722-1085426 GCF_000260255.1 Octodon degus
GCCTTCCCCAGCAGCCGCCACCTGGGCATCCAGGGTGCCCAGCTGGCCCCCAGCAGCCCCTTCCCCTCCACCTCCGTCCCGGAGGCGGCCTCCGATGCCTTGCAGCTGAGCAGCGGCACCAGCAGCAGCCAGCGACCTTCCTATTACAGCGCTTTCCCCGCCAGCACCAGCGCAGGCCAGAGCAGCCCCTTCAGCAGCCCCTTCTACAACTTCAGCATGGTCAACAGCCTCATGTATCCCCGGGAGGGCTCGGAGGTGTAGGCGCAGGTCCTGCGGTGGAAACAAACTTCTGCGTGGTCCTGTGAAGCAGAGAACACTTAACTCCAAGGAGTTTTTCTAGGTGGATCTGTTTAGACACAGGTAGCTTGTGCATCCTGTGTGGGGCTGGACCATCTCTGTTCTGTCTGTCACTGTGTCCCAGCAGCTCCATAATAGAAGGGAGCAGAACTCCCAACTGGGAAGACCGCAGCAGCTGGCACCTGGAGCAGCAGAGAGAGGCCTGCCGAAGCCTGCCCCGAGCAGCTGGTTGTCTTCTACATGGCAGGGTGCTGATTTTTCTAGAAAAGCCGGGTAATCTGGATTTTTATATGAAATGCCACAAATTCTTGAACTATGTGCTGCTCACAGGTCCCCCTGTCTGGCATCTGGTGGGTACTGGGCATCCAGGGTGCCCAGCTGGCCCCCAGCAGCAATGACACTGCAGGCATGGCCCTGGGTTCCTTTTGAGTGCTACTGTAGATGCTGGATACATCTTCTTACCTACCCTGTCGCCCTCGTAGCCACTGTGGGAGATAGGCATGACCAGCCCAGAGGGAAGTAAACTCTGAGATGCTAGATCCCTTTTCCAAGTCACATTGACCACTGTAGAGTCAGGGAGAGGTGGTGCTGGTGACTTCTATGGTCTAGTTCCTAAAAAAACCACCTCATGGGCAGAGATCCCTGCAAGGATAGCAGCGGGTAGGAATGGAGCTAGAACTCACCTAACCAAAGATTCTAATTAAAAGGTTGTTTTTTTGTTTTGTTTTTGGGGAGGCGGCTGTATTTTTGTTTTGTTTTGTTTGTTGTTTTTGTTTTTGCCTTTGCTTTTTAAGACAGTGTATTAGGCAGTTTCTTGTCTCTGGGACAAAATACCGGATCCCTGCAACATAGAGGAGAGCTTGGTTTGGGCTCATGGCCTCAGTCCCTGGCTGGCAGGCAGGCTCCACAGCAGACAGAAAAGGCATCGTAAGAGGGCACGAGGAAAGAAGGCTGCTCATGTTAGGGTTCTTCCGAGTGCTACTGCAGATGCTGGATACGTCTACAGTAGCACTGTAGAGAGAGAAGAGCCATGCATGCAAATACACTCTTTCAAACTGGCCATCATGATGCTTGCCTAGAATCTCAGCGCTTGGGAGGCTGAGGCAGGAGGATCACCGTGAGCTCAAGGCCAGCCTGGGCTACATACTGAATGCAAGGCTAGCTTGAACTACACAGCAAGGCCTCGTCTCCAAAAACCAAAAGGAAGAAAAAGACCGGGGGAGCATTTTAGATCTGAACTATAAGAGACAAGGTCTAGCTATGTAGCCCATGTAGTTTTTGAATTCTGTGTGGCCCTCTGCTTCCAACTTGGAATCTTCTAGCCTTGGTCTCCTGAGTGCTAGGGCTGCAGGTGCGCACCACCACAGCTGGCTGAATGAAGTCACTTGAAATGGTTTTCCTGGGCAGCAAAAGCAATGCCGCTCTTTCTTATTCCTGCTGCTGCCCCCCAGGGTCTGAGGGACCATCGCCCCAGTGTATGATGGTGAACAGCATCCCATCTTTTAGCTGTGTCCTGGATATTTCAGTTTCTAACAAAGTATTATCAGAATTTTATTATTAAGCCATTTTTAAATGGTATTTTTGTAGTTTTTATAGGGACAAACCATCTGTGGTCAGATTTTTTAAAAATATATCTATAATTTTATTTATTTTTAAACTTCCTTTTACTTCTCAGAGGTATCTTCCTTCAAATCACACTTGTGGTCTCCCCAGTGCTGGCAAAGACCCGGGATGATAGAACAGCAATTTCTTCAAGAAGTATTAATTGGGCCCGGGAGATAGCTCCTGGAATAAGCGCCTGCTTAGGCAAGCTTCAGGGACCTGGGTTCGAGCCCCAGCCCCACCCCAGGTTCACTGAGCTGGCCACTAAACCCAGGTGTGGTGGTGCACACCTGTAATCCCAGTGCTGGGGAGGCTGAAACAGAAAGATCACTACGAGTCTGACCTGCACAGTGAGACCCTGTACCAAATACATTTTTTTTAAGTATTAATTAAAAATGCAGATGGTTGCTGGGTTTAGGAGAACAGCTTTTCATTAAGCTGTAGATAGTGGCCCTGAGAGTTGCCTTCATACCATGTTTTTGAGCCTTTGAGTTGAAGATATTTGGGTGTTCTGAGAGTTTGGAGACTGTCATGCACAGTGTAAAAGAAATTTGTTTATCCCTTTTTTTTTATTTTTTTAAAGATTCTCAAATTGCTTTAAAATTTATTTTGAAATATACGTTGTTCCCCGGTCGCACTGGTGACACACCTGTAATCCCAGCACTTGGGAGGCTGTAAACAGGTGGATCACTACAAGTCTAATCTACACAGTGAGACCCTGTACATCCTGTCCTAAATACAAAAAAGAAAAAAGAAATACACGTTGGAAATTTAAGGGAATTATTTTTCCCTTGGCTTGTGAGGCACAGATTACATTGTCTTTGCTTTTTTTTTTTTTTTTAAAGAAATAAGAAAATGCCACTGCCTTTTAGCTGTTGTACAGAAAGACAACCAAAGAGACTACCTATCCCCAAATTATATCCCCAAAAACCTGTTTCTATGAGTATTTTTGTATGTATGAAAATCATGGACGTTTATATTTCTATCAAGTGTATATTTGTGAATTAATTTATAATGTGAACAGAGGCAGCAAAGGTTTTTTTCCTCTGGAAAGTACAGGGCAACCAGATATGCGAGGACTTTGAGCAGCATAGCTTCTACAAGAGCTGGAATAAAACAGGGATCCTTTGGGGCGGGCCTCTAAGCTGTGTGCTTATTTCTAACAGTGACGGTTCCTTCCTTTAGCTTTGGGTATGATCCTGGGGAGGGGACACAGCCAGCCGGTCCATCCCCAGGAAATTGCCGGACTCCTGAACTTGGCCCCAACTGGGAGGAAGGCAAAACTCAAGCGTTGGTCCTTCAGGGTTTCTCAGCTTAGCCTTGTCCCCTGCTGGGGGTGGGACGAATCTGCTGCCCGTCTGCCCTTTGTGTCCAAGGCTTCTCTGCATCCCTGCTTGGCTCTTTGCCATATCTTGAGCACAGCCACCCGGGTGAACCCCCAGAAGAGTGAGGGGCTTAGCCTCCTAAGAACAGATCTTGCCCAACACCCACAACCTGCTAAGCAACAGCTGCCCTCTAGGACCTGAGGTCCCAAGGCCAGTAGCTGAGCCCTGGCTGATCAGCCTGGGCCTGCACAACCGATGAGTTTCTGTCCTGTGTGCTGGTTTTTCTCCTAGAGAAGTGGGCTGTGAGCCAAACTCAGATCTGGTTATCCCCGCTTGCTGGAGGCAGAATCTTTTGAGCATTTTGGTTCCTAATTGGAGTTTCTTAGGGTAATTTCCTTCTTCACACCTGATTATTTCTATTAATATACATTTGGGCCTGGGAATAATTTCGGCTGAAACAGCTCTTGGGAGGGTCAGGCA
>NW_004524738.1:1085970-1091088 GCF_000260255.1 Octodon degus
AAAAAAAAAATTAGCAATGTATCCCACGCTGGCCTGGAATTTAGCAGCCCTGCCTCTCAGCCTCCTGAGTGCTAGGATTCCAGGGGTGAATTGCCGTGCCCCACCTCTTGAAAAGATTTTTTGAAGTGCCTGTATGATTAAAATGTAGTTGCTGGACATTAAATGCTAGATCCACGCCACACGTGAGGGCAGGCGAAGAATCCCAACAGCAGCAGGGGTCGGCAGGGTGGCCCCCAGCTCCGCAGAAAAGAGTGCCTGCGCTTGGGGTTTAGAGAGCGAGGGGTGGAGCTTCCGTGTCAAAACTGCAGCGGCCCCCAGTTGACACTGAGCCCTGCCTATGTAACCTCTTTTTTGGTAGTGGTTTTGCCTGGGAAGCAGGTCAGAAGTCCTAGGTGGGCACTGCTGTAGATGCTGCTTAGCTTGGGACTGTAGAGCCCAAGGTGTAGCCCTTCCTGGGAGAAGTGGGGCTGATGTTGCAACTGCGGGCCAGGTCACCCGCTGGGCCCTGCCTGACTCCTGGGCGCCACTGCCTTCCTGCCCTCTGGGTCTCCAAGAAGGCTTCAGACTAAGACCAGGAGGAGCCTGTGAAGAGCTAATGAGCGGGTTTCAGGTTTCTCCCCGCCACTCGGATCCTGCATCCCATTCCTGAGCTTATTGGGAAAAGACAGCTGGGGCGCCGGCCTGTGTCCTTATGGCACTCCCCTGGGGGGCGGGAGAGGGGAGAAGGGGACGTGCTCAGGTCCCTCCTGGGCCAAACGGGGTGAGCTCTGGCCACAGAGACCTGGCTGCATAAAGGAGGCTCTCAAATGGTCTTCTCTTAGGTGTTAATGAAAAAAAAAAAAAAAAAAACCCAACCTTTGATGCCCCCCGGGGCAAGGGATCAGGGCTCGGGCTGGAGGCCTGGCGCCTGCTTGGCCTTTGTCATGGAAAGCTCTTTGCTGGGGCATGTGGGCTGGTGGCTGGCACCACCGAAAAAGAAAGAATTTCCTGTCAGATTCAAAAACAAGAATGGGCCAGAAAAAAGCAGCGACCTGTCGAATTCCTCCTGGGGAGGCATAGAGCACAGGCCTTTATCATTTTAAAAAAGACAAACATTGTAATAATAACCCGATTATCAGGTGCAGGACACTGTCCCCTCTTATGAACTATAAATGGTTCGATGTACCCTGGCCACAACTCCAGGAAGCACACACCACCCTTACCCAACTCCCAGGTGAGGACCTTGACAGCCTGGGAGTTTGCAAAGCCCAAGGTAAAGTGGTGGAAGCGGGATTCAAACAGGCCATGGGGTGCAGGACACTGCCACCCACCTCGGGGTCAAAGAGTTCATCGTTTGCCCAGAGCCACAGGAGTGGATGCTGCAGCCCTGGGCTTCACTGCCCAGTGATGCTCCGCTCAGAGTGTTTCCCTCGTGTGTTCAGTGGGGTGGGTTTTGCACCTGGGGCTCCTTTGTGAGGACTCCAGGAGGGCTGGGGGAAGGGGAAGTCTCTGCCTTGGCATGTTTCCAGTGCCCCCAGCAGCCGGGTCAGAGGCCCACATCTTGACTCTGAAGCTACCCAGGGAAGCCAGGATTTGAGATGAAAGCTGAGAAGCTTGCACTCATTGAAAATTTATTCACCAGCTCTGCAAATCCCACTGGGTACCACACTCTGTGCTGGGCTTCGCGGCTACTGATGTGACTAGAGCCATCCTCCTCTGGCTTCCCTTGCTAAAGTGAGCTTGGAAGTGCACCTGGCAGGGAGCCCAAGGTTGGCCGATTGCCTCTATCAACCTGTGAGCCTCCAGAGGGGGAGAGAAACTGACTTTAACCCCCGCAGGCAGGCGCAGCGGAGCTCCACTCCTTTCCTTCCTTACAGCTCTTGCTAGGAGGAGGTAGACCAGGATGGTTTCAGGAACACGAAGCAGCTAGAACTGACAAGGTCAGGTGGAGCTTGCTTCCCGCTAAGCTGACCGTGCCCATGCAGGCTCTCCCTATGTAGTCCAGGCTGCCTTAAAACTTTTTTTTTTTTTTTTTTTTTTTTGCCTTTTGAGACTGTGTCTCACTATGCAGTTCAGGCTGGCCTTGAGCTCACTTTGTAACCCAGACTGGTCTTGAACTCACAACGATCCCCCTGTGTGCCCCACCACGCCCAGCTACTAGCCTCAAACTTGCAGTGATCCTCCTGCCTGAGCCTACAGATGTGCCCCACCATGACCAACCCATCTGCACTCTCGTCTTCTGGCTTGCGGGCTGCAGAGTTCTGGCTTTCAGGCTAGAGTGGGAGCGGGGAGTGGGAGCCGGGCTGAGTTCTTTGCATCACACTTCAAAGGAGCTCACAGCACAAAGCCCCCTGGGTTTTTCTCCTCCCTATTTGTCCTCCTGAAGCACACAGAAAGTAAAGACAATGCCGGATCGCTCTACCCCAGGTGGGATCCAACCAGGACATCTCCAGCCAAGACTCAAAGTCCCCCATCGGTGCCTCAAGATCCCGGTGTCCCCACCCCCACCTTCTCCCATGCTGGCACTGAACTCTACCCCAGCTCTTTCTAGTTATTGAGTCTCTGCTAAGTCACTAACTTGCCAAGGCTGAACTTGAACTTGTGATCCTTCTGCCTCTACCTCCCAGTGTACTGGGATTGCAGGCTGCTCCTGGTCCTTTTTCAGTTTTACTTTTGAGTCTTGCTAAATCGCCCAGTCTGGGCTTGAACTTGAGATTCTCCTGCCTCAGTCTCCCAAGTAGCTGGAATTACAAGTGTGTGTCACTGTGCCCTGCTGTCCTATTTTATTTTAAAAAGAAAGGCCCATCTCTCACTCAAATAATTATCTTGTCTGTCTAAGAAGAAGATACATTTTCTCATCTCTGGGGGCCCACAATACTCTGATTTTTATTTATGATACACCTCACTTGTCAAGCTGGCACCAAAAAAATAGAAAAAGGTACCCTTCTTCCATTTTTAAATGGGCAAGCGCCCAGGTATTTTTGCTATGTGCACCGGGATTTAGAACTCTGGCTGCCCAGCCACTTCCCGGCAGGACTCCCCTGCATTCCTCCCCGGCTCTCTCCTGGAGCTGAGGTTCTCGCTCAACACCTGCAGTCTTTGATGTGCAGTTGCCCCCAGCGCTGGAGAAGACTTTCAAGTCCTCCCCCTTTCCTAGGTTTTTGGGGGCAGGAAAACCCCTGTAGCAGCTGGTACCTGTGCCTTCCCTTGCAGCTGGATGGTGAGACTACAGCCAGGGCTTTAACGCCTTTGTTGCTGGCCAGGCCTCTGCTGCAGCCCGTGTCCTGGTGGAGGTGGCTCTGTGTTGTAGCATACAGTGACCACACAGCTGCCAGAGTTGGGCTTTCCCCAGTCCTATGATAGGAGTGTGATGGCACCAGGGTGGCAGGAATCCTTTTCATGGTGGCGCACGCCTGTAATCCCAGCACTCTGGAGGCTGAGGGGGAAGGACAACTTCAAGTTTGAGGTCAGCCTGGGCTACATAGTGAATTCCAGGTCAGCTTGAACTACACAGGGAGATCCCATCTCAAAAAAGCATCCTTTTCAATGTCTTCCATGCTTATGAAGGGTTAGGATGTGATATGTACCAACCCTTTATGAGCTCATTCTTTATGTTCCTTGAACCAGTACCAAAGAAGTGAAGGAAAGGAAAAGACCTGAGGCTGAAGAGGAGGTGGGGGTGGGGATGGGGGGAGGGTGATGGGGAGGAGTAAGTAAAGCTTGTGGATGTGGGGTGTGTGTGTAGCAGTTCCCCCAGGTGAATATGTCATGTGTTACAGAGAGACTAAAAGTTCATTTTAAGAATGATGCAATGGGGCTGGGGAGATGGCTCAGTAGAATAAGCGCTTCTCTGGCAAGCGCAAGGGCCTGAGTTCAATCCCTGATGGCACATGCCTATAATCCCAGTGCTGGGGAGGCTGAAAGCAGGGAGATAGCTAGGAGTCCAAGCTTCATAGTGAGACTCTGTATCAAATAAATAAAATAAATAAATAGAATTTCCCCAAGATGAATGAACTCTTCCAGAGGCAATAGCTGTGGGTGGAATCCAGGGGGACAGTGTAAGAGAAG
Organism: Octodon degus; assembly: GCF_000260255.1. Lineage (NCBI taxonomy): Eukaryota > Metazoa > Chordata > Mammalia > Rodentia > Octodontidae > Octodon > Octodon degus. Next base: position 1,090,018 of record NW_004524738.1, read on the forward strand.
AGCAGAGGATGGGGGGGGTGGCGTTTTCCTGCCAGGGGTAAGAGGAGGATGGATCTGGCTCTGGGTGCAGGCACAGAGGGGGTGAGTGGAGCCAAGAAAAGAGGGGGGGGGAGGGGCGGGGCACGGCACAGGCTTAGCCTTGGGAACGTTAATTCCATGTTTAAAAAAAAAAACCAACCCTGTGTAAATGTGATAGTCCCCCACTAATAGGGGGTGATACTCATTTGGGGAGTGGTACTGGGGATGGAACCCAGGGACTTGTGCCTGCCAGGCAATCGCTGAGGCACACCTCCACAGCATTTTCAGGAGTTTGTTGTATAATTCTGGGACTCAAACCTAGGGTCTCTCATATGCAGGGTAAATGCTCCATCACCGAGCTACAGCCCCAGCTCTGTTATTTTGAGACCAAGTCTCAGTGTGTTGCCCAGGCTGGGCTTGAACTTGTGATCCTTCTGCCTCAGGCTCTCCCCACCTGAGGTAGTGGTGGGGACACCAGGTCCCAGGCTGCACTTTGGGCTAGGAGGACGACCTTCAACCCCAGTCTATATATGCTGGAAGACTATCAAAGCCTTTTAGACAGGAATGACTGTGAGCTCATGAGGTTAATCATTATGTTGACCTCACAGGCAAATTCAGTAAGGTAGCTGGTTATAAAATAAGCACAGAAAACATTTTTATTATTTTTACATAATTAACTGAGAAGAAAAAAAATACCCAATGTACAGTGCTACATAATGGGAGAAGGGTTGGACGTGGAGCTCAGCGGTAAAGCATTTGGATGACATGAGCAGGGCCTGAAGCCAACAATTTGCACAACAGTAACCACTGGCTGTGACAGATCAAGAACACAGCCTGGCATAGCGACACACACCTGTGATGTCAGCTGCCCAGGAAGTTGAGGCAGGAGGACCAGTCAAGGCCAACCTGGGCAACTTAGTGAAAATTATCTCCAAATAAAATAAAAACAGGGCTGGAGAAGTGACTTAGTGTATAAGGCCTAGCTAAGGCCCTGGGGTAAGACCCTAGTACTGCCAAAAAAAAAAAAAAAAAAAAAAAAAAAAAAAGGAGGGG
>NW_004524738.1:1093000-1094356 GCF_000260255.1 Octodon degus
TGTGTGTGTGTGTGTGGCCAGCTCAGCCCACCAGGGGGCGGGGCTGGCTGGCATGTGGTGCTGGGGGATTGAATCGCGGTCCCTGTGCTTTGCTAAGCTTGTTCTAAGTAGGTGCTTTAGACCACTGAGCCAGCTCTCCAGCCCCCATGCCTAGCTTTTCTTTAGAGATGTTTTCTTTGTAACTGAAATATGTTCTACAACTGTTGTTTTTTTTTTTTTTTTTTAATGCAGTTCTCTTTTTTCCTTTTTAAAATTTGTACGCTGGACTGGTGAGATACCTCAGTGGTCTAAAGAGCCTCTTAGGCAAGCTTAGGCAGCCCCTGGAGACTGCAATTCAATCCCCAGCACCACACGCCGTGCCAGCCAAGGGTGGGCTGAGCCAGCCCCTTCCCCCCAAAATTTTGTATGTTTTGGGTTCATGTTTGCTCTGCGTGATGATGGCAGACCCCTGTACCTGACGCTTCTGAGCTCTTTTTACACACCTGACCCCTTCCCTTCCTATTCTGTAAAAATTTGGGACACAGTATTACTGAAGCAACTGAGTTGCCCAGGCTGGGACACACAGGTGAGCTCTGTGTCGATTCGTCAAGTACTGAGCTTTGTGTTTAGCAGCAGCAGAAGCAGTAGGTTGGAAAAGGCACAGCTGAGGGGATGCGCTGTCTCCCTCCGGGGCGAAGGACCTGCAGGATCCTTACACAGAGCTGCCCCCTCAGTTTCTGAAGTTACCTTCCACCTTGTGCGTCCTAAGAAGACATCTCTGTCTCCTGTGTGTGTCTTAAGAAGCCACGTTGGATTGCAATTTTCTCCCCGCTGTTAGAACTGTATCACAGGTGGGACGACAGGATGGTCTGCAATGGGGGGTGACCCAGGTCGCAGCAGATAAAACCTGTGACACCCACACAGAGAGTGGGTGGGTACAGCTTCCCTCAGCCATACAGAAGCAGCTACCTCGAATGTTCAAATCATCCCGTGAAAAGTTCCACAGCAGGTACCGAAGGCTGTACTGATTTTCTCCATTAAGAAACCACTTCTAGCTCCTTCCTTTCTGCCTTCTTGTACCTCTGGCAACAACACGGGTCACCAGAAGCTCTCTGGGAGCCACCCGAGGAAATTCAGCCAGGGCTCTCGCTCTTGCTGTGTTTGCTCGAACCAACACGGTCTGATCAGGTGATGCAAGCTGAACACGTGCCCTCAGTGTTTCCGTCAGTACACGAAGGATATTGGCTTCATCAAGTTGGACTAAGTGGTCCTCCTTCGATGGATTATCCAGGCCATACACATGCTCAATGAAAGAGAGTTTGCATGCAAACTCTTTGTATGTACAATAAAAAATTTATTTATTTATTCTTTTTTCTT
>NW_004524738.1:1095056-1096664 GCF_000260255.1 Octodon degus
CTTGTTGATAAATTCAGCCAGACATGAAATTATATTCTGGGGGCCAGGAAGATGGCTCAATAGAATAAGCGCTTGCCTGGCAAGTGCAAGGGTCTGAGTTCAATCCCCAGTTCTGCCAAAAATAAATAAATAAATAAATAACAAATAAAAATAAAAATAAAAAGAAGAAATTATATTCTGCCTTGAAAACCAAATACTACAATGTTCTCCATTTTAAAAAAAAATGAATGTTGAGGGCTGGGGAGTTGGCTCAGTAGAATAAGCGCTTGCCTGGCAAGTGCGGGGTCCTGAGTTCAATCCCCGGTTCCGAAAAGAAAAAAAAAAATTAATGTTGAATACTTCGTTTAACAATAAACAGTTAAATCTCCTTCTCCTTCTCCTTCCTCTTCTTCTTCCTCTTCCTCATCTTCCTCATCCTCTTCTTCCTCCTCTTCTTACCCTTCCTCTTCTTCCTCCTCTTCTTCTTCTTCTTCTTCCTCCTCCTCCTCCTCCTCCTCTTCCTCTTCCTCTTCCTCTTCCTCTTCCTCTTCCTCCTCCTCCTCCTCCTCTTCCTCTTCCTCTTCCTCTTCCTCTTCTTCTTCTTTTTCTTCTTCTTCTCTTTTTGTGTGTATTTAGTACAGGGTCTACAGGGTTTCACTACGTAGATCAGATTAGTAGTGATCCACCTGTGTTCAGCCTCCCAAGAGCTGGGATTATAGGCATATGCCACCATACCCAGTTTTAAGCCCTGAGAAGACGGTACAGCATGCCAGGGATCGAACTCTTGACCCTGCTGCATCTGACTAAGCAGGCGCTTTAATCTGCTGAGCTATTTGGCCGCCCCAACCTACTGTTTCTAAGACTGTACCATCCCAGTGTTTCTTTTAAGCATATATGCCAAATTATGAATATTTTCTAGGGAGCCAGAAAAATCCGGATAATTTTCAAATTGGATAGCTCCCCAAAGAAAACTATAGAAAAATTCCCCTTATCCTGGTTATCATGGCAATGACTGCAATCCCAGCACTCTGGGAGGCTGAAGCAGGAGGGTTGCAAGTTCTAGTCTTATATGGGGAATTTAGTGAGACCCTGTCTCAAAATGAAAAATAAAAAGGGCTGGGAAAAGCCTTTATTTCAGTCCCCAGAACTGGAAAACCAAAAGAAAACAAAGATTTCCTTATGGGTAGATGCCAGCGTACAGAAAAGTCTATCAGGAGAGATTCCACAGTCTCTTGTGTTTCCTCAAAAAAACCAAAACTTACACCTTTAAAAATTATTAAAGCTGGGCCAGCGAGATAGCTCAGGGGTCTGAAGCACCTGCTTAGGCAAGCTTAGGCAAACTCAGGGACCTCGGGTCGATCCCCAGCACCACATGCCATGGCGGAGCCCCACTCTCAGAGCTGGCCAAGCCGGCCATAAAAAAAAAAAAAAAGAAAAATAATGAGATAGGCCAGTAATATGATCTTATGATCAAATACAAGATTTATACACATAACTTCATGGTTTCTCTGTAGATTCATTTATTAATTAGAAAAGAAAAGAGAAGAGGGGCTAGGGAGATGGCTCAGTGGAATAAGCGCTTCCCTGGCAAGCACAAGGGCCTGAGTTCAATCCCTGGTTCCACAAAAA
>NW_004524738.1:1101184-1102709 GCF_000260255.1 Octodon degus
AGCCGAGGCAACTGAGTGACTTACTGAGACCCTATTTCAACACAAAAATATTTTAAAAAGGCTAGAGAAGTAACTCAGCCCAGGCCTCCTTGGGTTGAATGCCCAACACACGCGCACACACACACACACACACACACACACACCCCTCAGCCTCTGGATCCGGCTCCTTGCTCAGCAAGGGAGGAAACACCCCCCTCCCCTGGACTCCTGCCTTCCCTCCGTGGCTGGCTGGTCTCTGTCAGAACAATGAGTTTGGGCCTCTGATCGCCTGTCAGGCTTTTGCAAAGCAGCAACAGCTTGGCTTGCTCTGAGGCTCAGTGTACTTCCAAGACACAGGGCCAAATCACCTAACACTAGCCCCGGGGAGAATAGCTCCGAGCTGCGGAGAGCTGCACCAGCGCCCTCCCTGCGCCTTCCGCCTTCCGTTCCTCTGCCTTCTTCCTCCTGCAAGCCCTGCGGGGTCTGCCTTGGACAGGCGACTTCTGCCTCCGAGGGCTCCTGCAAATGTGCTTTACCCAGTCCTTAGTGCTTTCTGGGCCTGGCCTTTTATTCTTCTGGGGTGGTTTGATTTAGAGGGTTCTTGTTTGCTTGTTTGTTTGTTTTTGTTTCTGTTTTTTCGGACAGCGTCTTACCAGGTACTTCAGTAACCCTCCCGCCTCGGCCTCCTGAGCAGAGCCATGCCTGGTTTGTGGGCGTCTTTACCCAGTCCCCACCAGGGGCACTGCCTCCTGGATGGTTGAGCACTCCACCCCGGAAAAGTCAAACACCTCTTCCTTTCCTACCTCCGCCCTTCACCTCGGAGGCTACTGGGAGATGGTCCCCCCACCCCCATAGCTGACATCACTGGGGAAATTTCTGCTCTAGGGCACTGGGCAAAAATCTCCAGGGCTAGGCTGGAATTTTACAAGATTTTTAAAGCTGTGAGGCAGGAAACCCCATTCTCTGACATCCAGATGTGTTTTCTGGCGTCTCATTCAGGAGATAAGAATCTGTTGGAGAAGCACCCTAAAGCAGTCTCATTCCATCTACAGGAAACCCTGATAAAGAGCCCAGGGGCCTTTCTTCCCTAAGTGCTATTGGTCAGGAAAAAGGCCTCCTGGAAGCCTGGCCGGAAGCTCCAAGGCTTGTCCAGGGCCGTGTGGGCATCTAGGTCTCCTTCTCAGCAGTCTGTGTTTGTTTGTAACAGCATCCTGCTAAGTTGCCCACGCTGTCCTCGAACTTCCCACCCTCCTTCCTCTACCTCCCCAGAAGCTGGGCTTATGGATGCTCCACACCTTGCCCGGCTAACACCGGGACTTAAAGTTTCTTTATAAACAAGTCAAGCCTGTGTGCTCCGTCATGGTTTATGCGTGGCTGGGACCAGGAACTGCTAAGTAGGAGGGCCCTAACAAAAGGGTTCAGGTGACCCTGGAGAGAACACCAGCTCGGCAGAGCCCCTGGGCTGGCACAGGCGGTCAACACACCTGGAGGAAAGATCTGTGCCCTTTGAGTGGGAAAAGAGACTCTACAAAGCCTGGGGGGGGGG
>NW_004524738.1:1104524-1105205 GCF_000260255.1 Octodon degus
CTTTGCGCAGCTTAACTAGATTTCTAATCGTCCTGCCACCTGTACAGAAATGTAGTGTGCGTTAATCTCGAATTCTTTTCTGTTTCCATAATCTTATAAAGTTTCCTGCATTCAGATGGTAAATCCAGTGAGGTCCACCGATCTCCATGAGGGAGCAAAATTCCCTTTTCCCATCTTCAGGAAGGTTTGTCTTTAGGTGTTTGGGTAAACAAAAATCCCAGGCCCTGGGGCCCTGCCTTCCATGCGTGGAAGCAGGAGTTTGAGGAGGTCTGGGTTTCCTCTTAAGGCTTCTGTCCTTCCTGAGGCATGAGGAGGGGGTGGCAAGGGCTTTCGCACAGGAACGCCCAAGCGTCTACTCTACCTTCAGTGTGTTCATTTTATTTGGTTTCTTTATTTTAAGGTGGCATTGGGATTACAGGATGAATGAAAATATAGATTCTGTTACCTAATCTTCCCCCCCCAGGATTATTTATTTATTTACTGAGACGGGGTCTTACTATGTAGTTCAGGCTGGTCTTGGACTCTGCTAGTCTTGAACTTCCAGAGATCCTCCTGCCTCAGCCTCCCAAATGCTCAAGCATGCCCAGCTTTTATAGACACTTCAAAACATGAGCCTGGGACAAAGGTTCTACAATCTGAGGTACGGGATCTCAGGATAAATCCTGAGGGGATTTCACTGAC
>NW_004524738.1:1105520-1111681 GCF_000260255.1 Octodon degus
GTATGCAATGTGTTAATTATTGAAACTGTCCTACCAATTTGATTTGAAACTGTCTCATTGCTATTTGTTTCTCAATAAAATTATGGGAAAAAAATGGGCCTGGGGAGATAGCTCAATAGAATAAGTGCTTGCCTGGCAAGTGCAAGGTCCTGAGTTCAATGCCTGGTACCGCAAAAAACAAAACAAACAAAAAAACCCGTTTTTGAATCTGCCATGTGGATGTCCCCTCCTTGGGCATTGAACCCAAGGTCTTTCCACTGAGTTAAATTCCTACCCTTTTCCCATTGATTGACTGATTGATGGAGTGATTAATTGAAACAAGATCTTTCCTTAAGTCAGGAAAATTTCCCAAGCTGGGATCCCGTTTGCAGTCTCCCTTCTTCAGCCTCCCACGGCTCTGGCATTGAGGTCTGTGTCACCACAGCCAGCTGCCATGGGACTTCAGACACATTGTTTATTTTACTTTATTCCTTTATGTATTTGATACAGGGTCTCATTTTGCAGCTCGGACTCCTAGTGATCCTCCTGTTTTCAGCCTCCCCCAGTGCTGGGATTACAGGCTTCCGCCACTGCTCCGGGACTCAGTTGCTGGCTCAGTGGCCGCTGGACGTGGGGGTGGGGCAGGGTGGGGCCGGCCGACCAGGAATTTTTTTTTTTCTCCGAGGAACGGAGGATTGAACTCAGGCCCTTGCACTTGCCAGGCAAGCGCTTATTCTACTGAGCCATCTCTCCAGCCCGGAACCAGGAATTGAACCCTGGTCCCTGTGTTTGCCAAAGCAGGCACATAATCTCCTGAGCAATCTCACCGGCCCTGACACATTGTTTAAATATATTCCTTTATGTTTTGTTGGAATAATGCATTTTTTGCCCTCTACTCAGTTGATTAGTTTAATATAAAACAGGTGTCAAAAATAGTAGGCAAAGCACTTAACACAGGGCTGGTGAGATGGCTCAGTGGTCTAAAGCACCTACTTAGAACAAGCTTAGAAAAGCCCAGGGACCACGGTTCAATCCCCCAGCACCACATGCCAGCCAGCCCGCCCCCTGGTGGGCTGAGCTGGCCACCCACCCACACACACACACACACACACACACACATAAAATTAAAAAAAAAAAAAGCACTTAACACAAGCCCTGTAATGCCTCTCCTGTCTTAGGAGCTGTTCTCTGTGTTTTAGACCTGAGCTTTGGCCTTCCTTCTGGTTACGTTCTCACACCACAGCCACCCTAATAGCTAGTAATATTTGTTGGATGCTTGCTACGCCTTGGGAACTATTTTGGGTACTAGGTGCTATGTGTATAAATCCTGACAACATCCTTAATTATTCTGATCCATGTTTTACAGACCAGAAGCCTGGGACACAGACATTCAGTCATGTGCCCCAGCTCCCCGCATTTACAAACCCGGGAAGCCAGGGGTGAACTACTTTGCTTTGACTTTGATTCTCCTTGCAAGCACTTATTCTACTGAGCTATCTCCCCGGCCCCTCTCCTTGCAAGAGAAGCTCTTCATTTACTCACTTGCCGAAGGAACGCAAGGCGAGCTGGGGCGGTGGGAGGGCTGTGCACCTTTGCTGGGGTTCCCTGCTCCTCCCCCAGTGCCTGGTGGGTGGGGACTGCATGCTGGGATGGTTGGCATTCCTGTCTCAGGACTCCTCCACCCCTCCGCTGACCTTCCCTGGCTCAGAGCTGGTGGAGATCTCCCCGATAAGCAGCTCCTTCCCCCAGGACAGGCCGTTCCCCAAAGCAAGCTTCCAGAAAGAAAAGTAGGGCCACCCAGGCCTGTGGGCTGCAGGTGCAGATTCCATGGTCTGGGCTGGGACTTCAGAGCCCATATTTTTATTTATTTTAGTTATAATTATTTTATTTTAATGTATTTGGTACAGGGTCTACAGGGCCTCACTACACAGACCGGACTTATAGTGATCCTCCTGTTTTTCAGCCTCCCAAGTGCTGGGATTACAGGCATGCACCACCACACCTAGTCTCAGTTGCCAGCTCAGTTTGCCCTGGGGGCAGGGCCAGCATAGCAGATGGGGGATAGAGCCCCCCACACCTAAGCCTTTGTGTCTGCCTAAACATGCAGTTTAATCCACTGAACTATCTGGCCGGCCAGAGCCCTTTTTTTTGTATTTTAGGGAAGGGTTTACCGGGTGTTCAGGGTCTCACTACTAGATAGGCCTCTTAGTTATTCTCCTATTTACAGCCTCCCAAGTGCTGGGATTACAGGCGCATGGCCCCACACCCAGTCTCAATCCACCTCAGCGCACCTCGGGGGCGGGGCCGGTATGGCAGGCCCAGGGAAGACCCCTCCCCGCTTTGCCATGCACCTGCTTGCGGGCGCTTTAATCCCCTGAGCTATTTGGCTGGCTCACCAAGACCGTATTTTTAATGTGGCCCATGGATGAACTACTATCATCAGGCAGTTCGAGGGACTCATGCCTTTAGAAGATGTTTTCCTGGAGGACATGGTGGTGTACACCTTTCATCCCAAGGCTCTAGGTTCAATCCCCAGTACTGTGAGATAAAGGAAAAAGAAAAAGATGACTTTTCCCCAAGGTACCAGATACTAAGCCAGTGGGTGCAGGGCAGTGGCTTGGAGAGCGGAGAAAGCTGGGGAACCTCACAAGACCCGCCGGAGCAGACGCTTCTAATTTTGTCATCTGTTGAAGACTAGACAAGTCAGCCTGCCACCCAGGGGTGCTGTGAGGGTTAGCATGAAGCCATGGGAAGCTCTGCACTGCGCAGCCCAGGCTGGCCTCAGATCTCGTTCGATCCACCTGCCTCAGCCTCCCGAGTGCTGGGATTCCAGGCGAGCACCATCCATCCACCACAGCCCTTACTAATTTGCCTTCCTCTACGAATAGAGTCAAATGAATGATCAGTCAAGCACTCCTCACGTTGAAGGGTGAAGCCACAAGCCCACAGGGAAAGAACAACTGTGTACCCAGTTTCCACAAAGAAAGACCAGACCGAACCCAGTCCCCTGACTCTGGGGTCACCTCACTTTCCACCAGCGAAGCACCCGGCCTCCTGCCCCATCCGGAGAAGCCTGGCCCGCTGGCTGGGGGATCCTGGCCAGCAGACTCTTGCTGGGGGCAGTGGTGCGTAGGGCCGGGTTTCCTCACAAGTCTGGAATCATGGCTCACTCCGCATCTGAGCAGAGATCTCTACCCCTTCCCCAGGGCGGAAGTGGGGTGGAGAGATAAGCAAGCCAGAGGGAAGGCGCATCCTAATGAGGGGGTTAACATCTGGGGGCGTGGGAGATAAAGGAGTGGTCTTGCTGGTGGAAATCATTCCCCATTCAGTTTTTTCAATGAAATACTTTCTGTTTTATCAATGACCCAACATTCTTAAGGACTGACTCAGGGAACAGGTGAATTCTGATCTTCTAGGGGCGCTGTTTATAACAGTGTTTATGGAATTATGTTTTAGGGGATGCCACTGACTTGGGATATGAAATTAGTAATTCTCTTGGGCAGGGACAAGGGGGCCATGTATGAATATACCCGCATACCTGCCTTTTAACAGTTTTTATATTTTATTTATTTATTTATTTATTTGCAGAACCGGACATTGAACTCAGGCCCTTGCGCTTGCCAGGGAAGCGTTTATTCTACTTTATTTTTTATTTTATTTATTTTTTTCAGACAAGGTCTTGCTGTGTAGTTCAGGCTGGCCTTGAGCTCACCATGTAGCCCAGGCTGGCCTCAAACTCATGGCAATCTGCCTGCCTCAGCCCCCAGAGCGCTGGGTTTACACTCGTTGTACCACCATACCCAGCTCCATCTGAAAATTTGTTATTGTTATTATTATTATTATTACTGGTGGAACTGGGGATCGAACTTAGGCTCTTGCACTTGCCAGGCAAGCGCTTATTCTACTGAGCCATCTCCCCATCCCGAAAATTTATTTTTTTTAGATCAAGTTTATTGGTACAGGGCCAGCCAGATAGCTCAGTGAACTAAAATGCCTGCTTAGGCAGAGCGCAGCAGCCAGGGTTGGATCCCCAGCCTGCCGTGCTGGCCCCACCACTGGGGAGAGCTGAGATAGCGATTGAGACTAGGCGTGGTGACACGCGCCTGTAATCCCAGAGTTTGGGAGGCTGCATACAGGCAGATCACTACGAGTCCCATTTATAGTGAGACCCTGTAGACCATGTAGACCCTATACTAAATACATTTTTAAAAAATTATTGGTACAGGGGCCAGGGAGATAGCTCAGTGTTTTAGTGCCTGTGGGGCAAGTGCAAGGACCCGGGTTCGATCCTCAGTACCCCATGCTGTGCCGGCCCCATGTCCTGCCAGCCCTGTGTTCTGCCAGCCACTGAAACCAGAAGTGGCAGTGCATGCCTGTAATGCCAGTGCAGGGGAGGCTCAGGCAGGAGGATTATTATGAGTCTGAGCTGCATAGTGAGACCTCGTACCAAATAAAATAAATAGATACACCTTTAAAAAAAAAACAAAACCTTACAGCAATTAACCACTAAGAAGAATATATGCAGTGTATTATTTGTTGAAACTGTACTTTCGATTTGATTTGAAACTGTCTCATTGCTATATGTGTATCAATAAAACTTTGAAAAGAAAAAAAAAAAGAAAAAAAAAACCTTATTGGTACAGTTTAGGTACACATAATGGTCACATTCATCGCAGGAACTTTGTACCTGTGCATAGTATATTTCATTGTTCCTTTTTTTCTCACTCCCTTCCCATCCTTTCAATCCCTCTTTTCTTATTTACAAAGACTTTGTTTTCATTTTTCCTTCTTTGCTCGTTTTTCTTAGTTAAATGTTTTATTAGTACATGGGTAGTGCGTATGATTACAGTCACCAGAAGGGTCTTGTCTGGTTCTTTCCCTCCTTCCACTCTCCCCACCCCCTAGTGCCTCTTCCCATTTGAACCATTTCTTCCTATTTCATGACGTCTATGGTACATTATGATCTTCATTTACACTTCTGTTTTTTCACATCCAAGAAACCATGCAGTGCTTACACATGTGTGTCTGATTTGTTTCACTTAAGGGTTCCAGGGGCCGGGGAGATGGCTCAGTAGGATAAGTGCTTGACTGGCAAAAGCAAGGATCTGAGTTCAATCCCCGGTTTTGCCAAAAAAAGAGTTCCTTCTGAGGGGCTGGGGAGATAGCTCAGAGGTCTAAGCGCCTGTCTGGCAAGCACAAAGTCCCGAGTTCAAGCCCTAGTGCAGCATGCCCTCCTGACACTAGGAGGCTGAGACAGGAGGATGCACTACGAGTCCGAACTGCTTATGTAGTGAGACTCTGTTTAAAAAAAAAAATCATCTGAAAATTTAATACAGGAAGTTTTAACCTTGCCTAGAAGGTCTGTAGCCACTGCAGTTTCCACACAGTGCTTCTAGCAATGTGGACAAAGGCACAGGAGAGTCTGAGAACCGTAGTCTCTGTTCTTTGGTTTGGTTCAGTTTTCACTTTTTGTGTGTTTTGTTTCACTTTATTTTATTTTGTATTTTTGAGACAGTGTCTTGCTATGCAGTCCAGGGTGGCCTTGAACTTGGGGAGATCCTCCTGCCTCAGCCTCTCAAATGCTGGAATTATAGATGTATGCTACCATGCCTGGTAATATTTTTCTCTTGCAATCCTTCTGGTTGGTTGGTAGTGATAGCTCATACTTTTATTCTACTTTGCTCTACTCACTAATGATGCTAAATATGTTTTTAAAGAGCCAGCGAGATAGCTCAGCAGATTAAAGCACCTGCTTAGGCAGACTCAGGGGCCGGGAGTTCGATTCACGGCATGCCAAGCTGTGTGGGCCCTGCCCCAGGGGCACAGTGAGACTATGGTGGTGCATGCCTGTAATCCCAGCGCTTGGGAGGCTGAAAAACAGGAAGGATCACTACAAATCCGATCTGTGTAGTGAGACCCTGTAGAGCCGGTACCAAATACATTAAATAGTTTTTATGTCTTATTTGCAACCTTCTTTTTGGTAGAGTCTTTTCAAGTGTTTGCTTGTTTTTCTGACTGAATTTTGCCTTACTGTTGAACTTACAATATTCTTTCTATTTCCGGGCCACAAGTGTTTCGGGGTGCCCAGTGGCTGGGGACGTGGATGAGGCCCACCGATTACAAAGCTCCAAGACATTGTGCCGAGCAGCTCCCAAAGCCCTGTGCCTTCAGAGAGCGCTAGC
>NW_004524738.1:1112681-1118872 GCF_000260255.1 Octodon degus
TTTTTGCAATACCAGGTACCAGGGATCGAACTTGAGACCTTACACTTGCCAGGAAGGAGCTTATGTCCCTGAGCTATCTCCCTGGCCCATGTCTAAGAATGCTTTGCCTTTCCTAGATTCTAAAGATTTTATTCTGTTTTCTAAAATTTTAAGTGTTACATCTGGCATTTAGGTCTGATTTATTTTCATATTTGTATAAGATGTGAGGGTTAAATCAAGATTCCTTTTATTACTCATGAATATTCGGTTGTTTCTCCCTTTAGCGTAAAGATGGTCTGTCCTGCATTGAATTGCTTGTGCACCTTTGTTAGCTGGTGACGCTGAGCATAGGCGCCCAGGCTTGCAGTTTCTTCACTTGGGAGGCTGAGGCAGGAAGATGACCATGAGTTTGAGGCCAGCCTGAACTATACAGTGAGAACTTGTGTCAGAAAAAAGAAAAAGAAAAAAAAGGGGCCGACCAAATAGCTCCACATATTAAAGTGCCTGCAAACCGGGGCAGGGGCCAGAGTTTCAATTTCCCGGCCTGCCATGCCAGCCCCTCCCCATTGAGACTGGGCGTGGTGGCGTGCACCTGTAATCCCAGCTCTTGGGAGGCTGTAAACAGGAGGATCACTATGAATCTGATCTAGTAGTCAGATCCTGAACACCCTGTAGACCCTTCTTTAAAAAATACCAAAAAAAAAAAAAAGAAAAAACAAAAACCAAAAAACTGTTGGTGAAACTGTGGTGCTCTCTGGACTCTGCTGGACAACTCATCATAAATGTCCTTCCCTTGGTCAATACCACACTGTTCCTTCCTGAGAGATATACAGGTTGACTGACCCTAAATGAAAAATCTAAAGCATTTTGAATACTGACATGTGGAATTTTCTTTCTTGTTTTTGTGAGATAGTCTCCCGACATAGTCCAGGCAGGCCTTGAATCACACCAGTCCTCCTGCCTCAGCTTCCCAAGTGCTGGGGTGGCAGAGTTGGAAAACTGCCCCCTTGACCTCTTAGGATGGCCATGGTCATGACAGAGGTGCGTTAAAAAATATTGTATAAAACTACATTCAGGGCCCGGGGAGGAGGTTTAGTAGAATAAGCGCTTCCCTGGCAAGCACAAGGGCCTGAGTTCAATCCCCAGTTCCGCCAACATAAATCAATCAGTCAATCAATCAATAAAACCATCTTCAAGCTATGTATAGGATTTTTTTTTTTTTAATGTGTAGGAAACATAAGTGTATTTCATGCTTAGACTTGGATACATTAAAATATCCCAAAGCATTAAAAATTCAGAATTGGAAGCATTTTGGGTCCAAAGCAATTTGGACAAGAGATACTCACCCCTGACACTCAATAATATATGAGCCTCACAACCAGGCGGCTGGAGGCCTCTCAGTTTACTCTCTCTCAAAGTTGCTCTGACTGGGCTAGGAATGTAGCTTGGCAGCACAGCGCCTGCCTGGCAAGCGAGAGGCCCTGAGTTCGATTCCTGGCACCAAAATAAATGAAAATAGTGAAAGTTGCTCCAGCTGCTCTAGATCCTTTTTCCGCCTACAGAAGTTCCAGAATCAGCATCGCTGTATCTATAAAGACTTATGTTGTCTTCCAGTTCGTGAAAATGCTACACTGCTCCATTACTTAGTTGTTTTTTTTTTTTTTTGGTGGAACCAGGGATCGAACTCAGATCCTTGTGCTTGCCAGGGAAGCACTTATTCTACTGAGCCATCTCCCTGGCCCCTACTTAGCTGCTTATTGTTGCTGTTGCTGTACTTTTTTCCTTAAACTGGATGTATTAACCATCTTTCCTGTTGCTGCTACAAAGTAACTGGCACCAATTCAAGGAGGAGGGGCTTATTCAGGCTCACAATTTCAAAGGTGCAGTCCCTGGCCAGCTGGCTCTGGCACAAACATCATGGTGGGAGGGCCGGGCTGGGGGAAGTTGCTCATCACAGGCCAGCCAGGAAGCTGAGTGGGGAGGAGAGCCCAGCCAAGGAGGGGTGGGACCAAGGAGAGTCCCCCACCCAGACACTCTTTACTAATCCACTAGGTAGCTCTCAAGCCCATTAAATGAACAAGAAAGCCTGCACAGCTGAGTGTGGTGGCCCATGCTTGTGATTCCAGCATTCAGGAGGTCTAGGCAGGAAGAGCACCACCGAGTTCAAGGTCTGGACTACATAGTGAGTTCAAGGCCAGGCTGAACTTGATAGGCCAGTCTGTCTCAAAACGCACAAACAAACAAATAAAAGCAAGGGCCAGCAAGATAACTCAGCAGACTAAGCTTAGGCAAGCACAGGGAATGGGGTTCAATTCCTGGTACTACATGCTACATACAGGGCCCCACCTCTTGTAATCCCAGCACTGGGGAGGCTGAAAACAGGAGAATCACTATGAGTCTGAGGTATGTAGTGAGATGCTGTACCAAATACATCAAAAGAAAGAAAGAAGGAAAGAAAGAAAGAAAGAAAGAAAGAAAGAAAGAAAGAAAGAAAGAAAAAAAAAATTTCCAAACCAAAGAGGTTAACTGTTACAATTAGCGTTTTGTTGTTTTGTGCTTTGTTTTGTTTGTGGTACAAGGAATCAAATTCAGGGCCTTGTGCTTGCCAAGCAGGTGCTACATTCCCAGCCCTGCAGTTTGCAGTTTGCAGCATGCAGATCCCTGTACATGATTTGTTTGTTTTATACCCAGTACGCTCTCCTTTTACTTTGAAGTTATAAGCAGTATTGTGTATTGTGCTTTTGATTTGTTTCCAGTTGCTCATTGCCCTGCTTTGCCCAGCCCAAGTATTTCATATGAACAGGAAATAATATAATACGTATTTTGTATGTGGCTGGCTTCGCGTAGCATGTTTTCAGAGTTCATTCATGTTATTACATGTACGAGTGTCCCATCCTTTTCATGGCCAAATAGTACTTCCTGACTAGGATGCAGCTGTGAACGTGTGTTTGTGCTGCCATACGATTTCAGGTCTCAGAACTACCTAAGAGAAGCAGGTCAAACGGTTACCGTATTTAACCATTTGAGAAACTTCTAGATTCTTTTCCAGCGTGACTATTCTTGTCGAGGTTCAGACCAGGTTCATAAATAATCCATCCTATATATATGGTACAGGGTCTCACTACACAGCTCAGACTCATAGTGAACCTCCTGTTTTCAGCCTCCCCAGAGTTGGCATTATAGGCGTGTGTCACCACTACGAGTCTCAGTGGCTGGCTCAGCACCCCAGGGGAAGGGCTGGCGCTGCTTGTGGTGTGCGGGATTGAACTCTGGTCCCTGCGCTTGCCTAAGAAGGTGCTCAGTCCCCTGAGCTATCTCACCAGCCCTTTTCCTATAGACTTCTACGGTTTAAAGAACACAAAACTGTATTTTCTTTTCTTTTCCTTTCCTTTCTTTCTTTCTTTCTTTCTTTCTTTCTTTCTTTCTTTCTTTCTTTCTTTCTTTTTTTTTTTTTTGTGGTGGAACTGGAGATTGAACTCAGGCCCTTGCGCTTGCCAGGGAAATGCTTATTCTACTGAGCCATCTCCTCGGTCCCTGTATTTTCTTTTTCTAAAGAAAAGGAAAGCCAGGTATGTGGCACATGCCTGTAATTCCAGCACTAAGGAGGCAGAGGCAGGAGGACCACTGTGAAGTCAAGGACAGACAGTAAGCAAGGCCAACCTGAACTACGCGGTGAAACCTGTCTTACACAAACAGTTAGCCCCCCAAGCCCCCCAGAAAGAAAAGAAATCAAAAGAAAGAACAGGAACACACTGAGTGTAGTCGTGGAGTCGGCTGTTATCCACGCGTGGAACAGCCCGGGGTACCGAGGGGATGCCCCGCCAGACCCAGCAGCTCCCGCCTGCCCCACTGCATGCAGGGGCTTCGGGGGGCAGCGCAGTGGGCTCAGGCCTCATCACCCCTAACCACAGACAAGCCCGAGTGCTGGCCCACCGCCCTCATTAGAGGCGTCCGCGCAGCGCGCCTTTGCCCTGCACCGGGCCGGGGTCACTGCGGGCCGAGGTAACATTAATTATTTTTCCGCTTGTCAGATTCCATGAAAGAGACGTGAAAACGGCCTGTTTGTGCAGGGCGCGGGCGGGGGCTGTGAGCTGATTCTGTCAGACCAAGTCAGGGCGTCCAGAGGTGGTGGGGTGCTTGCCGGGGCCTGGGGCATCGGGGCCCAGTTGGGGAGCCCCAGCCAGTGGCTGTGGGCCAGGCCGAGAGGAAAAGGGCGAGGGCGCAAACCTGGGCTGTGCTTTGGGAGCCCTATAACCAGGAGGACGCCAGAGTTTGAAGCCAGCCTGGGCTAGAGTGAGACCCTGTCTCAAAAAACTAGTGAACAGAACAAGCTTTAAAACTAGATTCTCATGAGCCTCCAGGTGACCCTTCCCTGCATCCCAGCATCCTGGCACCCCGCTCACTGCCTGCTCCTGGTCAGCGGTGACCCCAGTCCTTGCTGAGCAAGCTGCATCCCCACGTTCCCAGAGTGCCCTGACCAATGGCCTTGGGCTGGTCGTGGTGTTCCCAAGATCACACAGCAGCCTAAGGGGCTCCAGGATCAGCAGGTAGGTGCTTGCAGCCCAGCTCAGACCTCTGTTCCCAGCCCCCAGGATTCAGGGACTCAGGCGAGCAAGCAGGAGGCTGACCCTTTGCAGAAGGGAAGGGGCCCAGTGGGTGAACAGAATTCTGATGTGCCACGCTTGGTTCAGATTTGATCGGCCTGCGCTGGTCAGATAAAGCTAAACATGGAAGAGCTGACTGTGGTGCCCGAGGTGGCTCTGGCTTCTCCGCAGGTGGTTCAATCACCAGTCCCTAAAGTCAGCCCTGGAAACATCAGTGGGAGAAAAAAGAAAGTTTTCATCTTCAGATATGTTTTGGAAACTGGATTAGCCAAAGCAGAAAAAAGAATTTCAAAGTCAGGTGTGGTGGCACACTGTGATCCCAGCGCTCCGGAGGCTGAGGCAGGAGGATCCTTGTGAGTCTGAGACCAGCCTGGGCTACCGAGGGAACTGAAAGCCAGCCTGAGCTGCAGAGTGAGACCCTGCGTCACAAAGAGAAAAAATTTAAAAAGTCAAACCCTGTACTAAGCAGGCATTTATGTACATCCCCAAGATGGAAGAGGGCGTGACTCACTGACCTGGTGGGGCTGTCAGAGAGTATTCCTACCGCAGACACTGCTGTGCTCCAGTTACACAGTGTGTGGCAGTGGACGTGGGTTGTTCGTGTGCTTTTGTCCTGTTGTGAATGAAAGAAGAAGGTAGAAAATTTGTGCCTTATTTCCCATAGAAAATAAAGCTTTTCTGGTACTTTTCTTTTAATTTTCTAAGTCCCCGGAGGCTAATTTCAAGTTTTGTTCATTTTTGTCTGGTTATTTCTGTTGGCTGAGGGCAAAGCCTGACCCACAGTTGTTATACAGGTCGTGTTTGTCTAATGAGTTATTTAATAATTGAAGGAATCCATAAGAGTCTACTGGAAAGGTAACGGGGTAGCTTCCGTCTTCCCGAGAAGTGGGATGTTCCCTTGTATTTCCTTAAAAGCAGACAGATCCGGTAATCCCATTAGACCCTACAGCAAGAGCACTACGTCCGAGCCTTTCGCTTTGTGCATGTAACACTAGCCGTGGAAGCACACTGGGCGGCTGGGCGGGAAGGGTGGCACAGGGCACCACTGCACCGGTCATGGCAGTCAGCCCCGTCTACGCTTCCAAGAAGTGTTTACAGTCGACCTGAGCGGACGCGACGGACTTGCAAGAATAATTAAAGAACAATCAAAGAGAGTTTGTAGTTGTTTCAGATGCTAGGACTCGAGCTTTGATGCATGTGTTTATATTCTTATGATACTCTTGGTTGGTCTTATGGAAAATGAACGGTGGCGGCCTACAGGAAGCAGTGTGGAAGCTTCGCTCTTCCAAATCTGCTCACTTTCCCAAGTGCAGCAGAGGAGGATGACAGGCCGGGCCACGCTCTCCTCCCACCCAGGCACCCACCGGCGCGGCAGCTTGGTTCTGGGTCGCCCGCCCTCTGCACTCATGGGCCATGCAAGGACCTGGCCTGCACCTCCGTGAGCAAATCCTGGAGCTGCTGCTGCTCGCTGTGGCCCTGGTAAGGTCCTTGCCTTTTCGAGGTTGTTCAGTTTTCTCTCCTCTTTTTTCTTTTTCTTTTCTTTTCTTTCCTTTTTTTTTTTTTTTTTGAGACAGGGGTGTCATGATGTAGCTCAAGCTGGACTCAACC
>NW_004524738.1:1118972-1122486 GCF_000260255.1 Octodon degus
GGGTGGGTCTTGCCTCTAGCCTCTTTGCAGGGAGTTCCGCTGAAGGATTCCATGCTGGGCTTGCATGCAGCCTGGGTCAAATAAGGATCCCGCGGCCTGGGTTGTCTCACTCACTCTCCGGGCCTGCGCTCTGGGTCTATTCAGGAACCCGCGGTCCCGGGTCGTCTCACTCACTCGCAGGGTCTGCGCTCTGGGTCTGTTCAGGATCCGGAGGGCCCCGGGTCGTCTCCAGGCTTTTTTAAAAATAGGATTTTATTTATTTTTTTGTGGAACCGGGGATTGAACTCAGGCCTTTGAGCTTGCCTGGCAAGTGCCCATTCTACTGAGCTATCTCCCTGGCCCCTTCAATAGGATTTTAACAGCTGAGATGATATCTCAGTTTAGTTTTGGTTTACATTTCCCTGATGAATATATATAATATTTAATTATATACATATGTATCATTTGTATTTCTTCTTTTGAGATGTCTATTTAGGTCATTTGTCCTTTTTTAAGTTGGATTTTTATTTTTTTTCCCATAATGTTATTGAGAAACACATAGCAATGAGACAGTTTCAAATCACATTGGTAGGACAGTTTCTTTTTCTTTTTTTTTGGCGGAATCAGGGACTTTTCTCATATAGGAAAAGTCCAATACAGAAATAAAAGACAAAACAAAAGATTTCAGGGAAAAAGTGAGGACAACTAAGAGTATACCTTGATTTGGTACAGTGTCTTTTTTTTTTTTTTTTCCTATATCTGTCTTGCATGATTTTTTTGGCCTTAATCTATATTTATGATAATTAACTTAATAAGACTTCCAAAATAAATACATGAACCTGACGCTAGCAAAAATAAATTTTTTAGGGGCCAGAGAGGTAGCTCAGAGGCATAAGTACCTACCTGGCAAGCACAAGGATCGGAACTCAATCCCTAGGCCCACATGCTGTGAGGTCTCAGCCGCGGAACCCCTGGCACGCCGTCTCGGCCCTGGAACCAGGCATGGTGGTGCACACCTATAATCCCAGAACTCGGGAGGTTGAGCCAGGAGGATCTCTGCGAGTTTGAGACCAGCCTGGGGGCTACAAAAGTGAGCACAAGGCCAGCCCGAACTGCAAGCGCTTATTCTACTGAGCTATCTCCCTGGCCCCTTAAAATAAAAATTTTAAAGGAGCTGGAGGGTATCATTGTGCATTGAGAACTTGTGCAATAAAGATTTTAAGGAATTGAAAATAAATGTAAAAAGCATGAATTTTAAGTAATACTTTACCCTTCTTTAGGTAGGAGACTGTGTCAGGCCAGATTTTTTTTTTTTTTCTCCTCGAATGCCTTCAGGGCACTTTTGGCTGGCTGGAGGGTTGTGGGGATCCAACTACAACAACCTGAGGCTGACAGCTTTGTGGAAGCAGCCACTTAAAGAACTGAGCTAGGGCCAGGCCTCCCCAGGCCAGATTTTCTTACTATATTTCAAGCAAAACAATTGATTGAAACTACAGCATATTGAAAGTCGAAGCAGACAAGAGAATCCAGTGTTCTTTTATGACTTTGGACATTAAAGAGGAATTCCAAAAAATGTAAAATACTGCCACTTCCTTACTAATCTTTTGGTGTTAAAATAGCTATTTTCAGCTGGGTATGATGATGCACACCTGTAATCCCAACACTCGGGAGGCTGAGGCAGGAGGATCGTTGAGAGTTGGAGACCAACCTGGGCTACAAAGTGAGCTGAAGGCCAGTCTGAGCTGCATAACATGACCCTGTCTCAAAAAGACCAAAAAAATAAAAATAAAAAAAGCTAGTTTTAATAAAGCATTTTACTTATATTAACATGTAATGTATTGTTGCTCTCATTTTGTGGAACTGGGGATTATACCAGGACCTGTGTACTCAGCTCTACCCCCTCCCCAGTCTTTTTTAAATTTTTATTTTGAAACGGGATCTCAATAAGCCTCTAAATTGCCTAGGCTGGGTTCAAACTTGTAACCCTCCTACCTAGCCTTCCAGGGCTCTGAGGTTATAAGTGCATCCCAGCTATTTTAAAATAAATATTTTAAAAATTCCTGGCTTTAATTTTGACATGGCAGATATTGACATAAATGATCCACATAAACAAAAGCTCTCAGGAGTTCTGAATGATTTTCAGGACAATAAAGGAACACCAAGACTAAAAGGTCTGAGAACGGGGGTCCAAGGGGGTCTTTGTCTGTTTTCTCACACTGTGATAGAATATCTGAGGGCAGACAATTTATAAGGAGAGATGTTTATTTGGTCCTTGGTCCTGCATGCCAGAAAGTCCCAGCGTGTATCCAAAGCACCATTATTTAGGGGCCATCTAGGGCAGGTCTTTACTATAGCATCTGAGGAGAGACGTAGTTGGATCTCCTATAACCCCAGCCTTTTGGAGGCTGAGGCAGGAGGATTGCCACAAGTTCAAGTCCAAAAGGGATTAAAAAACTCACCCCAAACCCATTACTGCCAGTATAAGGGTCCCGACCCTGAGGACCACTCACCTCCCCTCAAAGCCTCAGTCGTCAAGGGGAGGACTGGGCTTTTCAGAGGTTGTTGAATCTAGATTTTGTGATTGATTTGTGCTCCAATGCTGGGGTTAGGGTTGTGAGTGCTACACCTGCCCTGATTTTGGGGAGGGGTACTGCATACACTATAAGGAGCACAAAGAGGCGTGGCCCCTCACTTTCTCTCTTGTGGCTTTGCTAGTTTGCTTGCTATGAGCTGTTCTCCACCACACCACCCTACCTTGGAGCCAAGTGATCATTGACTAAAACCTCCACAAACTGTGAGCTACATAAACCTTTCCTCCCTCAACTTTGCATGGTGGGGATTTTGTCTCAGCAGCAAGAAAAGTAACTAAGACACCTCCCAAAACTACTACCTTGAAGTCTATTAACACATGACTTGGACTCAAATTTAAGGACTCGGGCTCAGCATAGTGATGCATGCGTGCAGTCCCAGCACTCAGGAGGCTGAGGCAGGAGGATGGCTGTGAGTTTAAGGCCACCTACACTATATGGGGAAAGCTTGTCTCCAAAAAAAATGGGGTGGAGCTGGGGATGTAGCTCAGTGCAGAGAACCTGGGCTCAGTCCTTAGTTCAGGGGAAAAGATTACTTTCTAGTTTCCCTAAGATGTGGTCTGTGCTTTCAAATGGGCCTCGGGGTTTCGAGCTGGGTGTGTGACTTGTCCACTGCTCTTGGTCCAACCTGTAGAGGCCTCAGCTAAAGGTCACTGGATCTTTTTGTCTTCGCAGGAGAAATTCCCTCTTGCTGGTATTGGATGGTTTCTGATGTTTAGCTTTTTATCCCTGGAAACCCCTAGCTCAACTTAATTATGCAGTTTTGTGATTATCATTTAACTGTCCCCTATCTGGAACTGCCAGCACAAAGACTAGGGCGCTGCCTGGAGATTTCCTCCAGAAAATGCTGTTCAACCTAAGTCCTGAAGGAGAAGCAGGAGGAGGCTGCTTTGGAAGTTGAGAGGAGACCTCCAGGCATGGGAGGGGCTCTGGAGACACAACAGGAA
>NW_004524738.1:1122586-1127848 GCF_000260255.1 Octodon degus
TTTTAATTTTCTAAGTCCCCGGAGGCTAATTTCAAGTTTTGTTCATTTTTGTCTGGTTATTTCTGTTGGCTGAGGGCAAAGCCTGACCCACAGTTGTTATACAGGTCGTGTTTGTCTAATGAGTTATTTAATAATTGAAGGAATCCATAAGAGTCTACTGGAAAGGTAACGGGGTAGCTTCCGTCTTCCCGAGAAGTGGGATGTTCCCTTGTATTTCCTTAAAAGCAGACAGATCCGGTAATCCCATTAGACCCTACAGCAAGAGCACTACGTCCGAGCCTTTCGCTTTGTGCATGTAACACTAGCCGTGGAAGCACACTGGGCGGCTGGGCGGGAAGGGTGGCACAGGGCACCACTGCACCGGTCATGGCAGTCAGCCCTGTCTACGCTTCCAAGAAGTGTTTACAGTCGACCTGAGCGGACGCGACGGACTTGCAAGAATAATTAAAGAACAATCAAAGAGAGTTTGTAGTTGTTTCAGATGCTAGGACTCGAGCTTTGATGCATGTGTTTATATTCTTATGATACTCTTGGTTGGTCTTATGGAAAATGAACGGTGGCGGCCTACAGGAAGCAGTGTGGAAGCTTCGCTCTTCCAAATCTGCTCACTTTCCCAAGTGCAGCAGAGGAGGATGACAGGCCGGGCCACGCTCTCCTCCCACCCAGGCACCCACCGGCGCGGCAGCTTGGTTCTGGGTCGCCCGCCCTCTGCACTCATGGGCCATGCAAGGACCTGGCCTGCACCTCCGTGAGCAAATCCTGGAGCTGCTGCTGCTCGCTGTGGCCCTGGTAAGGTCCTTGCCTTTTCGAGGTTGTTCAGTTTTCTCTCCTCTTTTTTCTTTTTCTTTTCTTTTCTTTTTTTTTTTTTTTTTTTTTTTGAGACAGGGTGTCATGATGTAGCTCAAGCTGGACTCAACCGCTCAGGGCTCCTCTTTTGCTCAGGAATTGAACTCAGGACCTTGCACTTCCCAGGCAGGTGCTGCACTGCTGTGCTTCCCCCCGGGGCCTCCAGTGCTTCTCTGTCCTCAGCCTCCCAAGGGTGAAGCATGCGTCAGTGCCCCGACCGTCTTTTCTTCTGCAGTTGTTCCGGGGTTCGGCACATTGTATACACCTGGCTCTGAGGACGGCACTGGGCCTTGCCCCTTGGCAAGGAGTGTTTTTGCTGCCCCACGTCACCCAGTGTGGTGGCTAGGCCTGGTCCTTCAGGTGTCCTGCACTCCCTCCAAGCGCCGCGGGCTGCAGGTGAGCTCTGTGCCAGCACCCTGCTGGACGGCTGCTCAGGGCTCAGGGCTCTGCTAGTTTAGCTGTGGTGGCAGACCAGGAGCACAAGGACCTGATGCTGGCTCTTGGTCCTTTGCTCTGTGTGCATGCTCTCTGGAGTTGGACCCAGGGCCTTCATATGGAGCTACATCCCCAACTCTTCTGACTTTATTTTGATACAGGGTCTTATTAAATTGCCCTAAATTGGCAGATGGGACTTGAACTTGTGACCCTCCTGCCTCAGCTTCCCTCAGTGCTGGGATTACGGGGGCTGGGGGGCATCACACTGGCCCTGTGATTCCTCCCTAGATGGCCTTGGGGGAAGGTTCCATTCTCTCCTTGTGACCCTTCAGGTCACATGGGACAGAGCCAGGCCCACACATGGGACAGAGCCAGGCCCAGAGCCTAGGACCACTTCCTGTCTCTGTGGTGCCCTGGCTCCAGTCCCCCAGGATCTGGGACTTTCCCCTGAGGGGCTCAGAACCATCTCCACCTTGGGCTCCAGGGGGACCAACACCTGTGGCAGCCAAGGGATGACCTGATTCCCTACTCCAACTGGGTGAGCACAGTGCCTGAGGACCAGCGAGTTCGGGACCACATAGCTCTGCAGGGAGCTGTGTTCAAGCTGGGTCCTGCTGGCTGTGGGGCAGAAGCAGGTCATCTCTGTGTTTTGAAGGTCAAGGAAGGAGGACCCTGAGTCAAGAGCCAGCTGGGGCTATGGAGGGAGCACCTGGGTCCAAGTAAATAATAAATTGGCTCAAATTATGGATGAAATTTTCCAAGTTCAAGTATATATCTTTGTCAGTTTGGTTCATGGTATGATGTGCTTGTTATAACACCTGGCTTGCTCTATCATATTTTGTGGGGGGATTTTTCCTTTTTTGATTACTACCAGGAATGGAACTCAGGACCCTGCACTTGCCAGGCAGGCGCTGTGCTGCTGAGCTATATCCCCAGCCCAAGTTTTCCTTTTGTATTAGTGTATTTCTGTTTTTCCTTTGAGCTCAGTGTGTAGCCTCCCCGGGTTGATCTTATTTTTATTTTTATTTATTTTTATTTTTTTCCCCGGGTTGATCTTAAACTCATAGTGGTCGTCTTACTTCAGCCTCCCCAGTGCTATCGGACTCTGTCTGTGTGTCTGTCTCCTCTCCTTCCCCCATTCCGCCTTCCTTGTGTTAGCCATTTATCATATCACATAAGAAGTAGTTGAGACCTAGATACGCTGCTGGCGGTGGTGTTGCATACCTGTAATCTCTGTGCTCATGAGAGAGGCTGAGGCGGAAGGATCCCTGTGAGTTCCATGGGCCTGGGCTATATAGTAAATCCAAAGCCAGCCTGAGCTCCTCTGCAAGTTAAACGAAAACAAAAACAAAGTCACAGCGCCCAATATCCCGAGGGAGGTGTAGACGGGCCTTGCTTCCCTCTCTCTGAGGTTCTTTGCGCAGTGCCCTCTCGGCATGGGAGACAGAGACTCGTGGGTTGAGCCAGCACCGTTGAGCCCACACCGCGAGCACAGTGACCCCGTCCAGAGCAGAGGCGGCGCCACCTTTGCTCGGCCGGGTCGGGGTCACCGCGGGCCTCCCGGCTTCTGGGCCGGGGTCCTGGGCGGGCGCCCTCCGCAGGTGCCCAGGGCGGGGCGGCGAGAAGCGCCCAGGAGCGCGGGCCGAGGGGCGCGCAGGTGCCAATTTCGAGGGGATAAATAGCCATTAGGAGGGGCCCGGCAGCGGCGGGCGACCGCAGCCCCTTCGCGCGCAGCTGCTCATTTTCCCATTGATCGCGGGCCGGGCCGCGCCTCCTGCAACCCCAAATGACAGGCTGGGCGGCGGCTCGCGGCGCGGGCCTTCCTGTCGGATGCATCTGAGGCGCTGCCAGGAGAGGTAATTACGGCCCTGCGCGCTGCGCGCTGCGGCCCAGACAATGCGGGGATCAACACCTGCCTCTCGGAAATCAGATGAAAAAGTGTTGGGGCTTTAGCCCGGGAGGAGACCCGCGTTTCCCTTCGGGTTCTGTTGGGTGAAAGAGGAAACAGAGATGGAGCGGGAAGAAAGGAAGGGACGGAGGAAGGGTGGAAACGAAGCCCGAAATGCCCCCCACTGGGTCGCCCCGGGAAGGCACTGAGGAGCCTCTGCTCTCCGACTGCCCGCTCCCTTCCCCAGACCATCTGACCGGGGCCTCCATCCGGCCCAAGGGCCTCCCGCTCCGGATTCAGCAGGGCACTGAGAATCCCCGAGGGAGCTGAGCCTTTCTGCGCATCTGTTTGGTTGGTTGGTCTTTTTTGAGACAGGGTCTTGCTGTGCAGTGCAGGGATGGCCTTGAACTCCCTCTGCAGCCCAGGGTGGCCTCAAACTCACAATGATCCTCCTGCCTCAGCCTCCCAAATTGGGATTATAGGCGTGCCCGCTACATCCAGGCATCTTTCCTGCACATCTTCGTGTGGTTGAGTTTGGCTGTTTGCGGGACCCTGTGCAGGACCTGCCCTCAACCTTCAGGGTCATTGCAGATGTGGTCAGCGGAGCCTTTGGGGCCTCCTCTCTGAGAGGAGGGACAGGCCGGGGTAAATGCACAGGCCTGGGAACTGCACTCAGAGCAGCCTGCTTGGCCTTGATCCTCACCTCCCTACGCTCTTACCCATTCTCTACAGAGGCCACCGCGGACCTCCTGGGCTAGGTTCTGGGCTCTGACAGAAAAGAGTGTCAAGGCTCTGAGCTCAGGAATGTAGGATGCATGTAGGCTGGAGTTGCAAGGGGAGCAGGAAGTGCCAGGGCGAGGAAGGCACAGGAGGCTGCTCTTTCTGGAGGCTTCGGAGTGAGGCAGACACAAAGCCATGTAACTTCTTACAGCGCTGACATTTCATTCCTGGAAACGTCACTGCTGTAAGAAAAGAGTGGGGAAACACTCCCACCGGTTGTAGTGGCGCTCACCTGTAATCCCAGCACTCCGGAGGCTGAGGCAGGAGAATCCTTGCAAGTAGAGTTCAAGGCCAGCCTGAACTACATAGTGAGATCCTGTCTCAAAGAGACAAATAAATAAATGAAAGTCAACTTAAAAAAATATTCTCTACTGAAATTTGAAGTGTTCTCCCACCACTCAAAGATCTTGTCATGAAGTTAGTTTCACTTTTTTTTTTAAACCGCATGACTACAAAGCATAAGCTGTACCACGTTTTCATCTTGTGGTATCTTATTTATCTATTTGTTTGTTTATTTATTGGCAATGACTTGCTACATAGTTTGGGCTGGGCTTGAACTCTCCATGTAGCCAGGCTAGCCTCAAACTCAAGTTGATCCTCTTGCCTCAGCTTCCCAAGTATTTGGATTACAGGTGTGTATCACCATGCTAGACAAAATTTTTGAATCGATGCAATAATGGTAGATGTTTATGGGATACAGTATGATATTTCAATGCATCTAGACAATGCATAATGAGCACATTGGGGCGTCAGTGTAGCTCTTCTTTAAACACTGGTCATCTCTTTAGAATATACCACTCCTGTTGAAGATGTGTGTGTGTGTGTGTGTGTGTGTTACTAGGGATTGAACCCAGGGCCTTGTGCATGCAAGACAAGAGCTCTACCATGGAGCCCCATCCCCAACCCCAGGTCTGAAGATTTTAAGAGCAGAAGGTCAAGTCCAAGGATGACAGCCAGCATCAGGGCTGAGAGTCTGTAGGCAGCTTGTGCCGGCAGAGCCACCAGACGGCTTTGCTCTGCCAGATCTTGACAGTGGAAGTGCCAGGTCCAAGGCCTGGCCTTTGGCTGACTGGTGCCACATCTGGAGAAAGCCTGCCTCTCTCCTCCCCTTCCCCCCACTCCTCCCTCTTTCTCTTTATTTTATTTATTTATCTTTCATTTTTATGTATTTGTTAGAGGGTCTCACTACACAGCTTGTACTCATAGTGATCTTCCTGATTTTAGCCTCCCCAGTGCTGGGATTATAGGCGTGCACCACCATACCTGGACTCGGTCTCCCGCTCAGATCGCCCCAGGGGTGGGGCCAGCACTGC